>NW_020664586.1:269137-293832 GCF_002925995.2 Terrapene triunguis | reverse complement strand
CCCTCATCCCCCTGCACCCTAATCCTCTGCCCCAGCCCTGAGCCCCCTCATCCTCAGCCCCACAGCCCTCACCCCTGCACCGCCTCCTATCCCCAAACTCCCTCCCAGAGCGTGCACCCCCTCCCCTTCCCACACACACCCTCCTGCCCCCAAACTCCCTCCCAGAGCCTGCACCCCCTCCCTCTGCACCCCCTCCCACTCCCAAACTCCCTCCCAGAGCCTTCATCCCCTCCTATGCCCTCAGCCCAGAGCCTGCACCCAAACTCTGTCCCAGAGCCTGCACCCCTCACCCCCTCCTGCACACCCAACCCCTGCCCCAGCCCGGAGCCTGCACCCAGCACCCAAACTCCATCCCAGAGCCTGCAGCCCAGACCCCCTCCCCCACTCAAACTCCATCCCAGAGCCTTAGGCAGGTGGGGGGGCGGAGTTGGGGGGGCGGGTTCTGGGCACCACCAACATTTCTACAAATCTGCCACTCATGCGCGGGGCGGCATGTCTGGCTCTGCGCAGAGCAAAACATGCTGCTAGGAGCCTCATGGTAAGGGGTCCGGGGCTGGTGGGGTTGGATAAGGAATGGGGGCAGTCAGGGGACAGTGAGCGGGGGGGTTGGATGGGGCATGGGAGTCCTGGGGTCTGTCAGGGGGCAGGCGATGGATAGGGATCAGGGCAGTCAGGGGACAGGGAGCAAGGAGGGTCCGGGGGGGCAGTTAGGGTGGGGGTGTCTCTGGAAGGGCTTGTCAGGGGACAAGGAGCTGGGGGGGGTTGGATTATCGGGGGTTCTGGGGGTCCTGTCAGGGGGTGTGGTTGGATAGGCGTGGGAGTCCCAGGGGTCTGTCTGGGGGCGGGGCTGTGGATAAGGGTCGGGGCAGTCAGGGGACACGTAGCGGGTAGGGTCCTAGGGAGGCAGTCAGGGGACAAGGAACAGGGAGGCTTAGATGGGGGTTGAGTCCTGTGGGGCAGTTAGGGGCAGAGGTCCCAGGAGGTGGTAGTCAGGGGACAAGGAGCAGGGGGGGTTGGGGGTTCTGAGGGG
This sequence comes from Terrapene triunguis, assembly GCF_002925995.2. Taxonomy (NCBI): domain Eukaryota; kingdom Metazoa; phylum Chordata; order Testudines; family Emydidae; genus Terrapene; species Terrapene triunguis. The sequence continues at coordinate 292,802 of NW_020664586.1, read as the reverse complement.
GGCAGTCAGGGGGCGGGAAGTAGGAGGGAGTGGATGGGGCGGGGCTAGGGCAGTGCTTCCTGGGTGCACACCCTAATGAAATGTGATGTGCACGCCTATGTGGGCACTATATTTGCCTTTTTCCAATCGTCCAGGACCTCCCCCAATCGCCATGAGTTTTCAAAGATAATGGCCAATGGCTCTGCAATCACATCAGCCAATTCCATCAGCACACTTGGATGCATTAGATCTGGAACCATGGACTTGTGCATGTTCAGCTTTTCTAAATAGTCCTTAACCTGTTCTTTCAACACTGACAGCTGCTCACCTCCTCCCTATAATGTGTTGCCCAGGACAGCAGTGTGGGAGCTGCCCTTGTCTGTGAAGACCGAGGCAAAAAAAGCATTGAGTACTTCAGCTTTTTCCACATCATCTGTCACTAGGTTGCCTCCCCCATTCATTAAGGGTCCCACACTTTCCCTGACCTTCTTCTTGTTGCTAACATACCTGAAGAAACCCTTCTTGTTGCCCTTCACATCCCTTGCTAAAGGCATCTCCAGTTGTGTTTTGGCCTTCCTGATTACACTCCTGCATGCTCTAGGAGTATTTTTATACTCCTCCCTAGTCATCTGTCCAAATTTCCACTTCTTGTAAGTTTCCTTTTTGAGTTTAAGCTCACCGAAGATTTCACTGTTAAGCCAAGCTGGTCGCCTGCCATATTTGCTATTCTTTCTGCACATCAGGATGATTTGTTCCTGTGCTCTCAATAAGGCTTCTTTAAAATACAGCCAGCTCTCCTGGACTCCTTTCCCCCTCATATTAACCACTGAGAACAGCCTAGCTCCATCCTCTTTGGAACCCCCCTTCAGGTAGTTGAAGGCTGCTATCAAATCCCCCCTCACTCTTCTCTTCTGCAAACTAAATAACCCCAGTTCCCTCAGCCTCTCCTCGTAAGTCATGTGCTGCAGCCCCCTAATCATTTTCTTTGCCCTCTGCTGGACTCTCTCCAATTTATCCACATCCCTTCTGTAGTGGGGGGACCAAAACTGGACACAATACTCCAGGTGTCTGGTTTTCTGAAGTCCAGGGTCTGTATTTTGCTACTCTCCTTTCTTCCTTTTGTGAGGATCCTGAACTCAACTATCTCATAGTCACTGCTGCCAAGGTTGCCACCCACTTCTACTTCCTAACCCTAACCTTCTATGATTCTATCTGAAGCAGTGCATTTGGTTTGAAGTGTGTCAGAGACTCCCCTTGGGATAACAAGCCTATCAATTTCTTTGTTAAATTGATGAACTCATATAAACTTGCAGCGGCCAGCAGACATAACGGGACACTGCAAGATGGAGGTTCCTAGGGTTGTGTCTGGGGCCGGAGATATTGGCTAGTGTCATTTGGTTGCACAATCCAAGGAGCAGCTTATATGCCAGAGGCTGTGCGTGAACAGCCCAGGAGTGGGGGTTCTCACAGCAGAGCAGGGTAAGGCTGGTTCCCAGAGTCAAGGATTGGGGTGACCTAGCAGATCACTGGTCCAGATAACACCAGAGGGGAACATCACACCCCTGACCCCTGTTCCTTCCCAGCCCCTGCTCCCCCAACCCCTGCTCCCTCCCAGCCCCTGCTCCCCACATCCTTGCTTTCTCACAGTGCCTGACACCCAACCCCTGTTACCTCCCAGCCTCTGCTCCCTCCCAACCCCTGGCCCCCAACCCCTGCTCCCTCCAAACCCCTGACCCCCAACCCCTGTCCCCTCTCAGCCCCTGGCCCCTGACCCATTATCCCCCCCCCAGCCCTTCCCCCCGACCCCTGCTCCCTCCCGGCCCCCGATCCCTCCCAGCCCCTGACCCTGACCCCTGCTCCCTTCCAGTGCCCAGCCCCCTGCTCCCTCTCAACTCCTGGTCCCCAGCCCCTGCTGCTGGCGCCCAACCCCTGCTCCCTCTCAGCCCCCGGCCCCTGACCCCTGCTCCCTCCTGGCTCCCGACCCCTGCTCCCTCCCAGCCACCGGTTCCCAACCCCCGCTCCCTCCCAGCTCATGGGCCCCGACCCCTGCTCCCTCCCAGCCCCAACCCATGCTTCCTCTGAGCCCCTGCTCCCTCCCAGCTGCTGGTCCCTAAGCCTGCTCCCTCCCAGCCACCGGCCCCTGCTCCCTCCTGGCCGCCAACCCGTGCTCCCTCCCATGCCTTCCCCCCTGCTCCCTGCTCCCTCCCAGCCCCTGCCCCCGACCCCTGCTCCCTCCTAGCTTGCGGGCCCCAATCCCTGTTCCCTTCCAGCTCCCAACCCCAGCACCCTCCCACTACGTGAACGTCAATCCCTGCTCCCTTCCAGCCCCCAACCGCTGCTCCTTCCCAATGTCATGGAGTCACTGGGGCGATGCTCTGGAACTACCCCCTATGAAGCCAGTCAGGACCCCGGGGGAGCCTCCTCTCTCTGAGCATACTGTCTCCAGGGCAAGAAGCTTACCCAGCTTCCACCTTCCTGGGTCTGACCTCGGAGCATTCAGCATCCCCTTCCACACCATGGGCTTCCCAAGTGAGTCTGCCCAGGTGGGGCTCCTGGGGAAGCCAGAGGGCCCTGCACCCCAATTCCGCAGTCAGATGTGACTCTCAGCCAGCCGGTAAACCAGAAGGTTTATTAGTTAACAGGAACACAGCGTAGGGCAGAACTTGTTAGCAAAGAAATCAGTGACTTTCAGCCAAGTCCATCTTGGGGGGGAGGGGAGCCCAGAGCCAGGGCTCTGGTCCTCCCCCTGCACCCGAAGCCAGCTGAGACTGACTCACTTCCAGCTGCCTGGCCCCTGCCCTGCCTATTGCTCCTCCTCCAGCCTTTGTCTCCTTCCCGGGCCAAGAGTCACCTGGTCGCATCCCTCTCCTGGGTCTCAGGTTATGAAGAGGCGGCCATAGCATCCCTGCAGGCAGCTGGAGCAACCCCCACAAAAGTCACACACAGCATCCCCTCAAAACAGCAGGACACACACAACACAACAAGAGAAAATCTCCACTTCGTCACACCCAGCCCTCGGCCCCCGACCCCTGCTCCCTCCCAGCCCCTTGCTCCCAAATCTTGCTCCATCTCAGACCCATCCCCAGGCCCCCGAAATCTGCTCCCTCTCAGCCCCTGGCCCCTGAGCCCTGCTCCCTCCCGGCCCCCAATACCTACTCCCTCCCACCCCTACCCCCCGACCCCCACTCCCTCTCAGCCCCTGGACGCCGACCACTGCTCCCTCCCAGCCCCAGCCCCCAATCCCTGCTCCCTGTCAGCCCCTAGCCCTCCGACCTCAGCTCCCTCCCAGCCCTCGGCCCTTGACACCTGATCCCTCCCAGCCCCAGGACCCCGACCCCTGCTCCCTCCCATAGCCAAGCCACCGACCATGCTATCATGGAGTGTGGGGGAGTCAGGGCCCTTCACCCCCCACTTCCTGCAATTCACTGTGACTCTCAGCCAGCCAGGAAAACAGAAGATTTATTAGACGACAGGAACACAGTCTAAAACAGAGCTTGTAAGTACAGAAAACAGGACCTCCTCAGTCAGGTCCCTCTTGGGGGGTGGGGAGCCCAGACCCCGGTTCTGGGCCTACCGCCGTCTCCCCAGCCAGCTCCAAACTGAAACCACTTCCTGCTGCCTCCCCCAGCCACACCCCTGGCCCCCCCGTCCAGTTTGTCCAGTTTCCCTGACAAAAGGTGTCAACTGACCCTAACCCCCTCCTGGGCTCAGGTTATGAAGGGCAGCCGCCATCATTTACACATATCAAGTATCATCCCTCAGTGAAGTCACACCCTTATTTCCCATCACCATCTAGTATTGGTGCAGTACCCCAGAGAAACGGAGGCACGCCCCGTGTTAGCAGAAGACAGTAAACTAGTCAAACTCCCATGCAACATTACCAGGTTAATACTCCCTAGTCCATCACATCTCTCCCCCCTTCGAGACTGAACTGAGCGGGGTCACTCTAACCAGTGACCTGGGGAAGTTCAGGCCCCCCTCTCCGGGACAACACATCACCTATCACGTTGGCACTCCCCTTCACATGGACCACCTCCATATCGTAATCCTGGAGGAGCAGGCTCCACCTCAGGAGCTTGGCACTGGCTCCTTTCATCTGGTGTAGCCAGGTCAGGGGAGCGTGGTCAGTGTACACAGTGAAGTGTCGCCCAAATAGATATGGCTGTGGTTTCTTAAGGGCCCACACCATAGTCAGGCATTCCTTCTCTATGGCCATGTAGTTTTGCTCCCGAGGAATCAACTTCTTACTCAAGTACACGATGGGATGTCTCTCCCCCTTTTCATCAACCTGCATTAACACTTCACCCAGCCCCGTGTCTGAGGCGTCGGTGAACACCATAAAGGGCTTGTCAAAGTCTGAGTTTACCAGAACTGGGCCACTGACCAGAGCTTCCTTTAGCGTACAGAGAGCCTTCTGGCACTGCTTGGTCCAGACCACCTTGTCTGGCTTTCTCTTCTTGCTTAGCTCAGTTATGGGAGCGGCTATGGAGCTAAAGTGGGGCACGAATCTTCGATAGTACCCCGCCATCCCAATAAAGGCCTGGACCTGCTTTTTGGTTTGGGGAGCAGGCCAGTCTCTGATCGCCTCCACCTTGGCTGGTTCTGGATTTAGGCAACCGCTCCCCACCCAGTGGCCCAGGTAAGATACTTTGGCCATCCCCACCTTGCACTTCTCAGCTTTTATAGCCAGCCCAGCCTAGTGGAGTTGGTCCAGCATTTATTTAACCTGGGACACATGGTCCTCCCATGTCTGGCTAAAGACATAGATGTCATCAATGTATGCCATGGCAAAACTCTCCATCCCCCTCAGTAGCTGATCTACCAGATGCTGGAAGGTAGCAGGCACCCCCTTCAGGCCGAAAGGCAGGGCCAGGAACTCATAGAGCCCCAGAGGGGTGATAAAGACAGATTTCAGCCTGGCATCTGCATCCAGCGGCACTTGCCAGTAGCCCTTTGTAAGATCCATAGTGGTAAGGTAGCGAGCTCCTCCCAGCTTGTCTAGGAGCTTGTCAGGCCTGGGCATGGGGTAGGCATCAGACACGGTGATGGCATTAAGCTTCCGATAGTCCACACAGAATCGGATCGACCTGTCCTTTTTGCAGACCAACACCACAGGAAAGGCCCAAGGGCTGGAAGATGTCTGGATCACCCCCAAAGTCAGCATGTCACTGACCTCTCTTTCCATGTCCTGAGCAGTTTTCCCTGTGACTCAGAAGGGGGAGCATCTTATAGGAGGATGCAATCCTGTCTCCACCTGGTGGACAGTCAGATTAGTGTGTCCAGGCTGGTTGGAAAACAGCTGTCGGTACAAATGCAGCACCCCTCTGATCTCAGCTTGCTGGGCAGGTGTTAGCTGATCAGAGAGGGGAATTGTTTCCAGGAAGGAACCAGCTCCTGTCTCAGGGAATAGATCTACTAAAGGGTCATCTCCCTGCTCCTCCCAATGCCTACACACTGCCAACACAACATTCCTCCTGTCATAATATGGCTTCATCATATTAACATGGTATACCCGATGGCGGTGTGCCCAGTTAGACAGTTCCACCACATAGTTTACCTTATTTAGTTGCTTGACAACCTTGAAAGGGCCTTGCCAAGCAGCTTGTAGTTTGTTTTTTCTCACGGGGATGAGAACCATAGCATAGGCGCAGGCCTGCGCCGTGCGGTCATAGCAGACCTTCCGCTTCCTCTGGGCTCCGGCCAGATTCTCCTTGGCCAAGCCCATGAGCTCAGCAAGTCTTTTTCGGAAGGTGAAGACATACTCCACCACTCTGATTGTCCATCGGGAGTGGCCTTCCCCTCCCATTCATCTCTCATCGGGTCCAGGGGCCCCCTTATCCTTCTTCCGTATAACAGTTCAAAAGGCAAAAATCCAGTAGACTCCTGGGGCACTTCCCTGTACGCGAACAGCAGGTGAGGTAAATACTTGTCCCAATCCTGTGGGGGTTGGTTCATAAAGGTTTTCAGAATCATCTTTATAGTTCCACTGAACCACTCCACCAGCCCATTGGACTGGGAATGATATGCTGAGGCCCAGATGTGCCGGACCCCACATTTCTCCCACCAGCACCGGAGTAGGGCTGACATGAAGTTGGATCCCTGGTCTGTCAAGGGTTCCTTTGGGAACCCCCCTTGGCAGAAAATGATCAGCAGCGCATCTGCCACTGTGTCTGCTTTGATAGAAGACAAGGCCACTGCCTCGAGTTAACAGGTAGCGAAATCTACCACCACCAGAATGTATTTCTTCCCCGACCAGGTCGTCCTGCTGAGAGGCCCCACTATTTCCACAGCCACCTTCTGAAAAGGCTCCTCTATAATGGGCAAAGGTGTCAAAGCCGCTTTCCCCTTGTCCCGGGCATTCCCTGCTCTCTGACAGGGGTCACATGATCAGCTGGGAAAGGTGTTGGAGAAGGAGAAGAATCGAGAGGCTGAGCTAGCAGGTGAATCAGAGCCCAGACAGGAGGGAAGTGACACAATAACAGAAGAAAAGGAGAGTCAAAGTAGGGCCCTGGGATGTGAGAAGGAGGAAAGAAGGAAAGTGAAAATAGGCCTGGGTACATGAGCAGATGCCACCAGAGAAGGGAAGGAGAGAGTGAGGATCGAGGGACACTGAAAGGAAATTGAATGGTGAAAAAGGGAATTGATCCAAAAGCTGCATGAGAAGCAAACAGCTCCTGCCAGGGGTCACGTCCCTGACCAGAGCAAGTGACTGTGAGAACATCCATGGAAGGAACACAGGTCAAAGTGTAGGGGAGAATTTCTGTATTTCTATTCTGGTTGTTAATACCCACACGCCATCTTGAATTCCTGACAACAACAATGAGGAATCAATCTTGGCTGCCTTTCTTCCCCCTCCTTAGGTATAGTTTCCTGCCCTTTTTGCCGAAAGGCAGGAAACTGGATAACCATGTGACATGTGATCTGCCCAGTAACAACAGGGAATATAAGGGCTAGCACGTCCGAGGGAAGGTGCTGCCCATCTGAGTGGCAGAGTGCTGTACTCAGGTGCATAAGCCAGAGCACTGTGCCTTAGGGTTGTGGGAGGGTTTAACACAGTTGCATGCAAGGGTCAGCTGCTAGCTGCCACCCTCTCATCCGAATCTTACTTGCACCCACGACGCAGCAGAGAAGGAAGAAGAATCACCAGCTGTCAGGGTTCCCTCCCCACTCTGAACTTTAGGGTACAGATGTGGGTACCTGCATGAAGACCCCCTAAATTTATTTCTACCAGCTTAGGTTAAAAACTCCCCTATTCCTTGGATTAAGTAACGCTGCCACCACCAAGTGATTTAAACAAACATTTAGGGAGGGCCACTTGAAGCCCTACCTTCCCCAAATATCCCCCCAAGCCCCTACACCCCCTTTCCTGGGGAGGTTTGAGAATAATATCCTCACAAATTGGTATAGGTGAACACAGACCCAAACCCTTGGATCTTAAAACGATGAAAAAAAATCAATCAGGTTCTTAAAAGAAGAATTTTAATTAAAGAAAAGGTAAAAGAATTACCTCTGTAAAATTGGGATGGTAAGTACTTTACAGAATAACAAAAGACTCAAGAACATAGAGGATCTCCCCTCTAGGCAAAACCTTAAAGTTACAAATCCAGGGATAAACCTCCCTGTAGACAAAACCTCCCTCTAGCCAAGGAAAATCACAAGCCAAAATAAAAATAAGCTAACGCATTACCTTATTATTACTTACTAATTCTAATTGAGTTGGATTGCTTGTCTTCTTGATCTGTCTCCGGCAAGCACACAGAACAGACAGACAAAGAACAGACAAAACAAAGCCTTTTCCCCCTCCCCAGATTTGAAAGTATCTTGTCCCCTTATTGGTCCTTTTGGTCAGGTGCCAGCTAGGTTACCTGAGCTTCTTAACCATTTACAGGTAAAAGGATTTTGTGCCTCTGGCCAGGAGGGATTTTATAGTACTGTATACAGAAAGGTGGTTACCCTTCCCTTTATATTTATGACACCAGCATTAAGCAGAGTTACCACCTGCCTGTTGCCTGAGGTCCACTTCTCACCCTGCTGAGTCACCTGGTCGGTTCTGGAGCCAATCCGCGCCGTGAGGTCAGGAGGCCCCAGACAAGCGGCAGGAAATGGTAGAGACCTTTTAAGTCCTCCATACCCCTTACCTGGGACCCGTCTTAGGGAGAGAGTAAACACTTTTGGTCACAGTCAGTATAGTTATAGTATCACCGTTATCTATTTACCTTGCTTACCTGTGTTGGGAGTCCTTTATAGCATACCCTGTTTACTTACCTTGTTGAACTGTTGTTAGTCTAATAAACATACCTGAGTTTTACTCCTGCACTCCTGTCACGGACTGCCAGGTCGTGCCCACTCTTGGCCCCGTACGGTCCCTAGGAGGAACCCCTTTCAGTGTGACAGCCCTTCTCAGGGGTCCACTCTCTCTCGGGCGTTAAGCCCCTCTGTGTCCTGGAACCACACCTCTCTGAGCCTTTAGCATGCCTGTCTGTCACCGTGGGTCCCCTCAGGGAATCCACTCACTCTGGACCCCCGCGGCCTCCACACCCAGAGGGAATAATGCAACCCTGTTCTCTAGACCGGAGTGACTCTCAGCCAGCATAAAACAGGAGGGTTTATTGAGCATCTGAACACAGCATAGGAAACTCTCAGGGCCCTCCTGCCTGGCCTCCCTCAACACAGTACATCTAAGTCTCCCCTGCATCCAGGTGGGCTCTGGCTGCTCTCTCTCCGCAGTCCAGAGACCCTGCGCTTTCCAGCTGGGCATCCGATATCACTGGCCCCAACAGCTCTTCCATCCCAGGTAAACAGGTCGCTCCTGGTCAGGTCACCGGGGTCCTCTCTCAGCAGCCCATTGTCCTCCCACTGGCCAGAACAGGCTGACTGCCAAGCTGGGGTGGGCCTTAGTCTCCAGGTCACCAGTTGTTAGGGTTCCTCATCTCCAGGCTGTTGTCCGGGGGTCCCAGCTGCTAGGTGAGGTCACATCTAGTCCTCTATAACAACAAACTCTCTCCCACCACCTTGTTAAACATGCAGTACACAGGGAAACTGAGGTGCACACACACTATTCATGTAAAACACTACAAAAATCCCCAATCAGCACATCAGCTTTGATGAGGGGTAAGTTCCCCTCTGTGGATGAGGGGAAAGCAGTGGACGTGTTATTCCTTGATTTTAGCAAAGCTTTTGATATGGTCTCCCACAGTATTCTTGCCAGCAAGTTAAAGAAGTATGGGCTGGATGAATGGACTATAAGGTGGATAGAAAGCTGGCTAGATCGTCAGGCTCCATGGGTAGTGATCAATGGCTCCATGTCTAGTTGGCAGCCAGTATCAAGTGGAGTGCCCCAAGGGTCAGTCCTGGGGCTGGTTTTGTTCAATATCTTCATTAATGATCTGGAGGATGGCGTGGATTCCACCCTCAGTAAGTTTGCAAATGACACTAAACTGGAAGGAGTGGTAGATACCCTGGAGGGTAGGGATAGGATACAGAAGGACCTAGACAAATTAGAAGATTGGGCCAAAAGAAATCTGATGAGGTTCAACAAGGACAAGTGCAGAATTCTGCACTTAGGATGGAAGAATCCCATGCACGGCTACAGACTAGGGACTGAGTGGCTAGGCAGCAGTTCTGCAGAAAAGGACCTAGGGGTTACAGTGGACGAGAAGCTGGATATGAGTCAACAGTGTGCCCTTGTTGCCAAGAAGGCTAACAGCATTTTGGGCTGTATAAGTAGTAGCATTGTCAGCAGATTGAGGGACGTGATCATTCCCCTTTGTTCAGCATTGGTGAGACCTCATCTGGAGTACTGTGTCCAGTTTTGGGCCCACACTACAAGAAGGATGTGGAAAAATTGGAAAGAGTCCAGCGGAGGGCAACAAAAATGATTAGGGGACTGGAGCACATGACTTATGAGGAGCGGCTGAGGGAACTGGGATTATTTAGTCTGCAGAAGAGAAGAATGAGGGGGAATTTGATAGCTGCATTCAACTACCTGAAAGGGGGTTCCAAAGAGGATGGATCTAGACTGGTCTCAGTGGTAGCATATAACAGAACAAGGAGTAATGGTTTCAAGTTGCAGTGGGGGACATTTAAGTTGGATATTAGGAAAAACTTTTTCACCAGAAGGGTGGTAAAGCACTGCAATGGGTTACCTAGGGAGGTGGTGGAATCTTCTTCCTTAGAGGTTTTAAGGTCAGGCTTGACAAAGCCCTGGCTGGGCTTAGTTGGGGATTGGTCCTGCTTTGAGTAGGGGGTTGAACTAGATGACTTCCTGAGGTCCCTTCCAACCCTGATATTCTATGATTCTATGAACTTCGTCACATCTCTCCCCCCTTCGAGTCTGAACTGAGTGCGGTCACTCCAGCCAGTGACCTGGGGAAGTTCAGGCCCCCCTCTCCGGGACACAGCATCAGCTATAACATTTACGCTCCTCTTAACATGGACCACCCCCATATGATCATCCTGGCGGATCAGATTCCACCCTAGGAGTTTGGCATTAGCCCCTTTCATCCACTGCAGCCACATCAGGGCGAGTGGTCAGTGTACACCAGTGGTCCCCAACCTTTTTTGTCTGGCGGGCGCCAGACGACGAGCCACCGCGGACCGTGGCCGCTGACGAGCATCCGCCGAAATGCCACTGAGAAGCGGCAACGTCAATAGGTGTCGCCGCCGAAATGCCGCCGACAAGCAGTGTCATCCAGAGGTGTCGCTGCTTGTCAGCGGCATTTCGGCAGATGCTCGTCCGCGGGCACACATAGATTCCCCAGCGGGCACCATGGTGCCCGCAGGCACCACATTTGGGACCACTGGTGTACACCATAAAGCACTGCCCAAATAGATCCGGCTGCAGCTTTTTAAGAGCCCATCCGAGGGCCAGGCATTCCTTTTCCATGGCCTCGTAGTTCTGCTCCCGCAGGAGCAGCTTCTTGCTCAGGTACACAATGGGGTGTCTCTTCCCCTTTGGATTGGCCTGCATCAGCACTGTGCCCAGTCCTGCGTCTGAGGTGTGTCGTTGAACATCCTAAAGAGTTTTTCCAAGTCTGGGTTTACCAGCCCCAGCCCCTGGGTTAGAGCCTGCTTCAGCACTCAGAGCTCCCCCTTAGCACTGCTCGGTCCAGACCACCTTGTCTGGCTTGCCCAACTTACCAATCTTCATAATGGGGGCTAAAGTGGGGTACAAACCTTCAATAGTACCCTGCCATCCCATTAGAGGCCCGGGCCTGTGTCTTGGTTTGAGGAATGGGCTGATCTCTGGTTACCTTCACCTTGGCTGGCTCTGGCTTTCGGCAGCCACTTCCCACCTTGTGGCCCAGGTACAACACCTCTGCCATCCTCATCTTACCCTTTCCGGCCTCTATCATCTGTCCTGCATCCTGGAGGTGTCCCAGCCCCCTCTTCACTGGGACACACGGTTCTCCCAGCTCGGCTGAAGACACAGATATCATGAATGTACGCCAGGCACAGTCCTCCATCCCCCTCAGTAACTGATCCCCCAGGCACTGGGAGCTGGCAGGCGTCTCCTTGAGACCGAAAGGAAGGACCAGGAACTCAGAGCCCCATAGGGGTGATGGGAGCAGATTTCAACCTGGCAACTGGGTCCAAAGGCACCTGCCAGTAGCGCCTGGTGAGATTCACAATAGTGAGGTAACGCCCCCCCCTTGTCTAGGATTTTGTTAGTCCTGGGCATGGGGGAGGCATCAAACACGGTGACGGTATTGAGCTTCCAATAGTGCACACCGGGTCTGATCGACTCGTCTTACTTGGGGACCAGCACCACAGGTGAGTCCTGGGGGCTGGAGGATGGCTGGATCACCCCTAACGCCAGCATGTCACTGCCCTCTCTTTCCGGATCCCAGGCTGTTTTCCCATGACTGTGAATGGGGAACATCTCCCCTCCCTCCAGGGACAGCTAGATTAGTGAGCTCAGGCCAGCTGGCGCCCGGCTGTGGTTAGGGGTTAGCTGGTCAGAGAGGGGAAGTTATTCCATCAGGAGGTTGGCTTCTGGCTTAGGAGAGAGATTCACTCTCCCCTTCTCCTTCCCCTGCCCACACACATGGCCGCCCCAACAGTCTCCCTGTCAAAGCACAGGGGTGACCAGATGTCCCGATTTTATAGGGACAGTCCCGATTTGTGGGTCTTTTTCTTATATAGGATCCTATTACCCCCCACCCCCATCCCGATTTTTCACACTTGCTGTCTGGTCATCCTAAAGCACAGCTTCATTATGTCGACATGGTACAATTGCCCAATTGGGCAGCTCCAGCACATGACTCACCTCCTTCAGCCAGTTGCTGATTTCACAGGGCTCTCCCCAGGTACTCTTCGCACTGCGATGAGACCCCTCTTTTGGTCTCTGACCAGGCACATTGTTGTACCTGCCCTTTTGCAGTTCCTGGACCCCGGCTAGGTTCTTCCTGGCCAAACCCATGAGCTCAGTGAGCTTTCCCCAGAACGATAGTTCAGAATCCACCACTGATTCCCCATTTGTTTCACATCAAATCCAGGGGTCCCCTCCTTCCATACACCACCTCAAAAGGGTGTACCCCTGTGAATTTCTGGGGCAGTAAATGTTCTGCAGCAGCTCTCGCTGGGTGTGCTGAACCCCCAGATGTTTAGCAGAAGGGACATCCCCCCGGTGGTACTTCTGGGGGACCACCAGACACCCTCTGATACCTCAAGTCCAGTTTTCCCTCAGTCAGCCCTTTCTTGGTACCAGGCCCCCACATCTTCCAGGAGGGGTCATTCTGCAGCTAGGTCTAGAATTCAGCTGCTAGGATTGGGGCCTAGCCCTCATTGCTGTGCCTTAGTTTTCCCTCCTTGGTCTCAGCCCTGTTAAGCCCTGTCCCTGGCAACTCACTTCCTCCCATGGGAGGTTCCACACACCCCTGCTGGGTGGATTGCCGGTGCCAGGCCAAGTGGCCCTCCCTGACCTCAGCCACAGGCAAGGACCAGGGCACCGTCTGGCCAATTCTTCAGTCCATCCCCCATTATCACCTCTGCAGGTAGCTGATCATGCATCCCAACCTCTTTGGGGCCCCCATTCAGATGAGTCCTTGCTACAGAACCTTAAGTGGGGGTCCGACCATGTCCCAGTGGGGCAGGGAGTGAACCCACTGCTTTGGTTGCCACATTAGAGCCAGTGTGAGACACCTCTCCCCTGTGCAGGACTGTTGTCCCACTGAGCTCCAGGGGCTGGCAGGTAACACTGCTCTACAGCCAAAATGCTTCTGAAATAAATGTAGTCAAACTTTACTAATTCTGGGTCACTGAGAACGAAAATGATGCTTAAAATTGTTGATTGGCTCTAGTTTTCAAGATATGCTATTGGGTCAGTATATACGACCCTTGACTTGGGAATGGCGGAGGATAAGTGAGTTATAAAGGGAAGGGATCTCAATTTAAACCAGAAATGACTAAAATACATCTTTGACTGGATCTATGAATAAATCTATGACTGGGTTTGGACAGTACTTGCTTTTTAGGCAAAACAATGAATGATGCAATCTGAAGCTGGTATTGCGTCATACATGATATGAATTGCATCATGTTATTCCTAGAAGTCATGGATGATGCAGTCATAACGAAGCTTACATCACTCTGCTGAACAAATTGCCCTATATCAGCTCTAGAAATCATACAGTGTCGTGCTCTCTTATTTGTCAGTGTTTGATTTTGCAAAGGGACACATTTCTGTTTAGCCAAAGTGAGCAGAGATGCCTCGTACTTGTGTGAACAGTGCAGATAACTTCTGCTATGTTTGTGGTGAAGTGACTTTTGCATCACAAAAGCGCAGTATAACCACTGTGGTGAAGAAAGCCTATCACCTTTATTTTGGCTGCAAAATTGGAGATCAGGACAAGAGGTGGGCCCCACACATATGCTGCAACACTTGTGCAACAAATCTTCGCCAGTGGCTGAACAGGAAAAGGAAATCTATGCCTTTTGCAGTGCCAATGATTTGGAGAGAGCCAACAGATCATGCCAGCAATTGTTACTTCTGTATGGTGCCTCCAGTTGGGAAAGGTGTGTCAAAGAAGAAAAAGTGGACTGTGCATTATCCAAACATTCCATCAGCTATACGCCCAGTACACCACGGAGAAGGACTGCCGGTTCCTGATGCACCAGAATCATTCTCACTTGAGTCAGACGAGGAAGAGGAAGAGGATGAAACTTCTGGTCCTGAACCATCAATGTCATAGGACCCACATTTTCTACCATCCTCCTCCTCTGAACCACACCTCATAACACAAGGTGAATTGAATGACCTTGTCAGGGATTTGGAACTACCCAAGAGTAAGGCAGAGCTGTTGGGCTCCAGACTACAGCAGTGGAATCTCCTGGCAGGTGATGTTAGGGTTTCCATGTTCCGTGACCGTCAAAAGGATCTTGTCCCATTCTTCTTCATGGAAGGTGATCTTGTAGCCTGCAACAACATCGATGGTGTGATGGCAGCCCTCAACATCGTTCACGATCCAGATGAGTGGAGACTGTTAATTGATTCATCGAAGACGAGTCTTAAAGCTGTTTTACTGCATAATGGCAATGTTTTGCCATCCATTCCAGTTGGTCATGCAGTCCATATGAAGGAAACCTATGACAACATGAAACAACTTTTGAGGTGCATAAACTGTGACCAACATCAGTGGCAGCTTTGTGGCGATTTGAAGGTTGTTGCTCTCTTGCTTGGTCTGCAGACTGGAGACACAAAGTACTGCTGTTTTCTCTGCGAATGGGATAGTCGTGCAAGAGATTCCCACTACATGAAGAAAGATTGGCCACTCCGACAGTCATTGGAGCCTGGGAGGAAAAGTGTTCAGTATTCACCACTTGTTGAATCAAGGAAGATTTTGTTACCACCCTTACACATCAAGCTGGGTCTGATGAAGAACTTTGTCAAGGCCATTGACAAAACACAAGCAGCTTTCAAGTACCTCCGTGGAAAATTTCCAAGGTTAAGTGAAGCTAAGATAAAGGAAGGTGTCTTTGTTGGTCCTCAGATTCGTGAATTTCTTCGAGATGATGCATTTGACCATGCACTGCGTGGCAAGGAAAAGACGGCATGGAAAGCCTTCCAGTTAGTGGCAATAAATTTTCTCGGAAACAACAAGGCAGACAACTACAGGTTGTTGGTGGAAAACCTCCTCAAGGCATACAAAAGCCTTGGTTGCAACGTGTCACTAAAGATAAATTTTTTGCACTCTCATCTAGATTTTTTTCCACCGAACTGCGGAGCAGTGAGCGATGAGCACGGCGAGCGATTTCACCAGGACATTGCAACAATGGAGAAACGCTATCAGGGCAAATGGAGCCCATCAATGCTTGCAGACTATTGCTGGACAGTGACAAGAGATGCTCCATTTAATGAATACAAGAGACAAGCCAAGAAGCGGCGAGTAGACACTGAATAGGACTAAACTATGTACATAATAGTTTTTTGTCTTTTGTTTCATAATAAATTTTATTTATATAACCCTTTTGCTGATTTTTAAAGTGTTACATAAACAGGACAGGTGAAATATTATCATGTAAAGCAACCATAAACACATGAAAAGACCTAGGTTTACAATTTATGATTAAAACTCTACTATCTACACAATATACATAGACATAAAATGTAAAAACTTAAATATCTTAGAAACAGTAGCCATTCAGTTGTTTTAATTGTCATATTTGAATTCAGCACATCAAAATACATAATAAATAGCACATTTTATCTCTGAAGCAGACGACTTCTCAAAAATTGTAGACCAGTGTAACCAGAGCTTCACAGTTCTTCCCTTGTATTACTAGCCAGGGGGGAAAGTACCCCCCTCCCTGCTGGCTGGGCCATTTATGGGCCATTCACATGCTCACTGGCTCCTGCCCTCTCCACCTTCGGATCTCTGGGTTCAGCTCTTTGGCCGTTACTGGCACGGGGTCTGGATCCTGTCTTAAAGAGACACAGTCACTTCCCAAGAGTTCATCAAAGCTGATGTGTTGAAGGACCCCAGTTAACAGCCCTGCACCCCAATCCTTCGTGTGTTTGCACAGGAACCCTGGGTGAATGGCTGCCGTCTGGGACCCTTTCCCCAAGTTACATTGTCCCTCAGCAGCTGGTGAGTTTGCATTACACTCACAAGAGTCTCAGTCCCAGAATCTCTTTACCCCCTGAATGTCTTCCCACTGACCCCCACCTGCCACTCTCACTGGGGATCAGAAGGGCAGGGCCTGAGCCCAGGAGTCACAAGCAGACATAGCTGCTGGGCTTGGAGTGGAAGCCTGTCTGCCTTCCCCTCTCCCCTGGCCAGCTCTGCCCCAGGAGCTGGCTGGGTGACGGGTTCCCAGCTCACTCTCTCAGCTTGTGTTACAGGCTGTCTCCCCTTCACCCGTTAACCCTTCGAGGGTTCTCTTGGGCAGAAATTTCCTGTGTCTTTGGGCATGACACCACCTTGTGTCCTTTTTGGCCACAGTAATTACATTTCAGGTCCCTCAAGTCCCACGAGGGGGGTTGGCCCGCCCCGGCCTTCACGGGGACCCCTGAGTTGGGCTTCCTGGAGTCCCACCTTTCAGAGATCTCTGGGTGACTCCCCTTCTGAGTCCCCGATGTGGGTCTCCCTCCTCACCCTGATCTGCTGTCCACAAACTCATCTGCCAGTGCCCCCGCACTGCAATGAACTTTAGGTTAGCTTCCGGTCCACTAACCATATCTTAAGGTCTGGAGGGCAGATGTCATACAGCTGCTCCAACCCCACTGGGTTATATACGTCCTCAACAGTAGTGGCCCCTGTGCCCTTTCCCCACTTGCGGAGATATTCCCCCAGCAGGTTGGCGACCTCCTTGTAGTTGACGCCTGAGGTCTTGTGTACACCCTGGAATCGTTTCCTATATGCCTCAGGGGTCAGTTCAAACTTCAGCACCAAAGCCTGTTTGAACAGGTCCCCCATCTCAATACCATCCATTTGGCTGAATGCCTCTATGGCCTTGGGACCCAGCAAGGACAGGGGCGGCAGGTTTGTATAATTTTTGGTGGTGCCCAGAATAAGTCCAAGTCCAAGTCCAAGTCCAAGTCCAAGTCCAAGTCCAAGTCCAAGTCCTGCCCCTTCCCCCCCCCACACACCTGCCTTGTAAGCCAATATACAGTAACTCCTCATTAAAGTGGTCCCGGTTAACGTTGTTTTGTTGTTACGTTGCTGATCAATTAGAGCAGTGGCTCTCAAACTTTTTTTTCCGTGGACCTCTTGAAAATTGCTGAGGGTCTTGACGGACCACTTAATGATCTTTCCAAATGTTGTATGTACTGTTAGCTAACTATTGTAAAGCACCTTGAATAAAAGTGCTATATAAAAAAAACCCTAAATAATAATTAACTTTTTTTGTTCTACACATAAAAGCACACAACTCATATTTTAATATCAGTAGTCTTAACCTTTCTAATGCGATGGATGTGCCCTCTCTCCCCTGCTGCAGCAGCCCCCAAGCTGGGACTGGGAAGAAGGGGGGTTTTCTCCCTCTCTCCCCCACCGCAGCAGCCTCTGAGCTCTGGCTGGAAAGGAGGGGGGGGTCTCTCGCCTGCCACAGCAGCCACAGAACTGAAGCTGGGAAGGAAGGGGGTCTCTCCCCAGCAGCCGCAGCCCTGAGCCTCTTTCTCTGGCCGCCGTAGCCCTGCATGTCTCAAATTCTCCCCATCCCCTCTTCTCACACCACTGCCCCCTCCTACCTACTCCCTATTTCTCCCAAGGCCACCACCTCACCTTACATGTGCATCTTCTCCAGGGTCCAGTCACCTAATTAGAGGAGCCACGCCTGTGTGGCTCCACTAATTATGTGGGTGGCCCTTCATTCTCTCATGTGCGGCCACCCAGGAGTGCACCTTAGAGGGAACTATTCACGTACCACCTGTGGTGGTCCGTGGACCACAGTTTGAGAACCTCTGAATTAGAGAACATGCTCGTTTAAAGTTGCACAATGCTCCCTTATAGTGTTGTTTGGCAGCCGCCTGCTTTGTCCACTGCTTGCAGAAAGAGCAGCCCGTTGGAGCGAGCTGGTGGGGGCTTGGAACCAGGGTGGGCCAACAGCCCCCCTATCAGCTCCCCTAAGTTCCCTGTGCAGCTGCCGCCCTTCAGACTATCAATTGCTGGGCAGTTCAGGTGTCCCTCCCACCCACTGTCCTGTGCTGTTCCTGCCCTCTGCCTTGGAGCTGCTCCGGTAGCCTCTGCTTGCTGTGCAGATAGGGTGACCAGATGTCCTGATTTTATAGGGACAGTCCTGATTTGGGGGTCTTTTTCATATGTAGGTTTCTATTACCCCCCACCCCCGTCCTGATTTTTCACACTTGCTGTCTGGTCACCCTATGTGCAAGGGGGGGAGGGGGAAGAGGAGTGCTGTTGTCAGGATGTCCCCCTCCCCCGTTCCTGCCCCCCCCCCCATCTCCACAGGGCGGGGGGGACATGACAGGGCTCAGAATGGAGGCAGCTTGCTGATAGCAGCTGCTGTCTCAAAAGTCTCTCTCTCACACACAGGGTGTGTGTCTCTGTCTCTCTCCCATGCTGTCTCCCTCTGCTCCATTCGTGCTGCTTTGTAGAGTGTAAGGCTGCATTAACAACAATGTGTTAACCCTTGAGGGTTCAGCCGAGAGCTAGTTCATCATTTAGCAGTAAGGCATTCCCTGGAAAATAGCCCACCCTCTGACTCCATCACCTCAACCAAGCTTCACAATCACCATTGCTGTGTACAGTATTAAATTATTTGTTTAAAACTTATACTTTGTATATATATAAAATATAGTCTTTTGTCTGGCAAAAAAAAAAATTCCCTGGAACCTAACCCCCCATTTACATTAATTCTCATGGGGAAATTGGATTTGCTTAACATCGTTTCACTTAAAGTAGCATTTTTCAGGAACATAACTACAACATTAAGTGAAGAGTTACTGTATATTTTTTTAAAATAATGTAAAAATGTAAGGGCTCTGGGGTGGGGCTGGTGATGAGGGGTTTGGGGTGTGGGAGGGGCTCAGGGCCAGGGCAGAGGGTTGGAGTACAGGGGGTGAGGGCTCTGGGGTGGGGCTGGGGATGAGGGGTTTGGGGTATGGGAGGGGCTCAAGGCTGGGGCAGAGGGTTGAGGTGCAGGGGGTGAGGGCTCTGGGGTGAGACAGGGCTGGGGAAGAGGAGTTTGGGGTGCAGACAGGCTGCCCCGGGGCAAGGGCCAGAGAGGAGGATTCCCCCCAGCCCTCTCCCCACAGGCAGCAACGAACTCTGGGGGAGGGCCCCCCCACTTCCCCTCTGCACCACACTCACCTCGCACTACTGTCACTGCATGTGCTCCTAGGGCCCCTCTCAGGTACAGGAAGCCCCTTTGTCTCCCCTGCGGTGACTGCTGGGGGGGGGGGGGAGCTACCATCACATGTGCACCTCCTCCCCTGTTGCTGCCCCTCACTGTAGCCTCACTGGGGGTGGGACTTCCCAGTGGGGGCCGCGATCGGCCGAACCTGCCGCGTCAGCAGGTAAATAAAACTGGCCCGGCCCGCCAGGGTGCTTACCCTGGCGAGCCGCGTGCCAAACGTTGCCGACCCCTGGGGAAGGGCAGGCTCAAGGTCAGCCTGCCCTGGCAGTAGTGATTGGGGGGCACTAGGACCCTGCAGCAGCAGTTGATGCAGGAGGCAGCATGGAGCTGCAGCGTAGAGACTGAGATGCTCTGCTCCGGGGACCCTGGAAGGGGACCCGGGGGAGCAGCAAGTGGGGGCCAGGGGACACTCGGGGGAGGCGCGTGGGGGCAGCAGGAGGGGCCAGGGGAGAGACCCAGCCCCAAACATTGGTGGAGCTGGGCTCCTGGGCCTGGAATATTGCTGGAGCCCGGGCACCATTAGCCCATATAACTCGCCACCTATGAGCAGGGAGGTCAATCTGCGAGGTCAATCTGGTTCAGATCACAAGCCTTCTCAAAGGCTGTGAGGTAGGCATCAATATCCCCCTCCCCCATAAACTGGTGCAGCAGTTTGGTGTCTAGATTCCCCAGAGAACTGGCGTCCCAGGGCCCTTCCCCACTTACACCCCAGCAGGCCCTCTTGGCCCACCTCTCCTCCAACTCCAGTTCATGTTTTCACTGCTCATGTCAGCTAGCCTCCACTCCTCCGGCTCCAGCGCCTTCACTCTAAACTCCAGTTTCCATCTCTTCACATCCACTGGGGGGAACCCAAGTGGGAAGCCCCCCTCCTGGCTGGGGAACTGGGTCTATCCCAACTGCTTCCTGCTACTCCCAGGCTCTCTGGAGATCCCGGAAACCCCGCTAGGATCTGAACCTAGGTCCTCGGACTGGGGTCACTCTCTACCAGTCGGGCAATAAGCTGCTCCTTAGTGAGTCTCCACATGCTCAGCCCTCTCTCCCTGCACAGACGTGCCAGGTTCCTCTTACAGAGCTGGTTATAGGCCATTTCTGTGCTGGTTCCTTCAATTCCCTCATTTTATTGCTGGCAGCCACTCATTGCAAAGTGCCTGCGCTCGCAGCCAACTGTCTACAGGGAGCATCCACCAACCATCCTCTGCTACCACGTTGTTGCGGACTCACAGGTCGTGCCCACCCTTGGGCGGGGCTCCTGGGGAAGCACCCCAACTCTGCAGTCAGACGTGACTCTCAATCAGCCGGTAAAACAAAAGGTTTATTAGTTGACAGGAACACAGCGTAGGACAGAACTTGTTAGCCCAGAAATCAGTGACTTTCAGCCAAGTCCATCTTGGAGGAGAGGAGCCCAGAGCCAGGGCTCTGGTCCTCCCCCTGAGCCCCAAGCCAACCGAGACTGACTCGCTTCCAGCTGCCTGGCCCCTGCCCTGCCCGTTGCTCCTCCTCCGGCCTTTGTCTCACTTCCCGGGCCAAGAGTCACCTAGTCGCATCCCCCTCCTGGGTCTCAGGTTACGAAGGGGCAGCCATAGCATCCATGCAGGCAGCTGGAGCAGCCCCCGCAAAAGTCACACATGCTTATTCCCACCACCTAGACATTGGTGCAATACACAGGGAAACTGAGGCACACACAGCATTCATGCAAAACAGTAAGACTCACATAGGCTTACATACAACATGGGAGAATCCCCAGTACGTCACAAGAGGGCCACGAGGTGAAGAAACCGGCTTGTGGCTAAGCTCCGTGCAAAGAGGAAGAGTGAATCTATGGAGCACGGCAAGCCAAAGGGAGGCAAAGAACAGGACAGCATGAGCGGAGCCGGACTTCCACCCAAGACGGAGAAGTTGATTCTTCTTGCAGTGACCCAACCTATTGTAGATACTCTCTTCTGTTGCTGTTCATAACAATGCATTTGATGCTAGCCGCACAGCGTGGCCAAGTTCCCCAAGCCTCATGAGCTGGTCCCCCCGAGGTTATTACCACCAAGAGTAGGTCTTTGGCAATGGTCTCTATTATTTATCCTCTGCCCCTCCTCCCAGTTAGCACAGCCTGGCCTAGCTGGGTCCCTACACCTGGGCTGGACAATGGAGCCAAGCTCATTCGAAATGACAAATGGCTTTGATCCTATTCCTGGCAGCCCACATTACCCACAAGTGAATGGGGAGGTGGTGGGAGCTGTACAGACAGCCAAGAAAATCCTGCAGCAGGAAGATCCATTCCTTGCTCCTTTGGGCTGCAGATCAGCATTGATAACAGCTCCTGGCTGTTGTCTAGCACAAGGCAGCTCAGAGCTGTTGTTCGGGCTTTGCCAAAGAGCCTAACTCCCAAGTGGTGAGGCACGAAGAGGGGCCAAATCAGATAAAGGCACAAAGAACTTATGGAGGCTTTTACAACAGACCTCGCTCAGCTCGAGAAGCGCCAGAGTTAGCGCCCGGGGGCTGCGTTTGGGTCAAACCGGATGGAGAGAAACGCAGGAGAACTTCAGAATTCATCGCCAAGCCCACCAGTGGAGAGCGCCTCAGGAATCATAAAAAGCAACAGAGGGTCCTGTGGCACCTTTCAGACTAACAGAAGTATTGGGAGCATAAGCTTTCGTGGGTAAGAACCTCACTTCTTCAGATGCAAGTAATGGAAATCTCCAGAGGCAGGTATAAATCAGTATGGAGATAACGAGGTCAGACTAACACGGCTACCCCTCTGATACTTGACACCATGTCAGGAATCATAATGTGTCTGATGGGGGGGGCATCTTCATCACCCCACCAAGGAGAGGCAAAGGCTATCTAGAGGCCAAACTATGTTTTCTCTCAGTCAGTCGGGGCAAAGGAGAATCAGGGAAGTGGGGAGGAATCACAAGTAAATCGGAGTTAGTTGTTCGATTGTTCTCCACTGACAGGGCCTGGGATCCTAATAACACTCCCATTGTAGGTAACGATGGACATTTCTGAAAGCACAGAATCTGGAATAGAAAACACAAGGCCATAGAACCCAGCTCCTCTATCCATTCCCTGTCCCATGGCTCCGTTCGCAGCCTCTGCAAGCCAGAGTCTGGAGGAAAAGTTCTTCAGCTGCTTAGCCACATCTGTCACAGGCAGGGCATGGGCAGTGAGCCCTGGTAGCTGGAGCCAGAATGGGAGTTGGCTGGGTCAGGATACAGGGAGGTCAGAACTAGGAGTCGGATGCCGGGCAGGGCTGGCTCTAGGTTTTTTGCTGCCCCAAGCAAAAAAATTTTTGGCTGTCCCCCACCCCAGCCCTGGGTTCTCACCCCCCCCACCACCTGCACCAGCACTGGGCTCTCTCTTCCCCCCCACACCCGCACCCCCTGCTGCCCCAGCCCTGGGCTCTCTCTTCCCCCCCCACCCACAACCCCTGCTGCCCCAGTGCTGGGCTCTCTCTTCCCCTCCACACCCGCACCCCCTGCCGCCCCAGCGCTGGGCTCTCTCTTCCCCCCCACCCGCACCCCCTGCCGCCCCAGCCCTGGGCTCTCCCCCACCAGTGCTGACTCCGCCTGCTCCCCCCTCGCCTCCAGCCGGTCCGGCACTGGCAGGGTCGGGGTAAGCAGTGGGGCCGCCCCTCAGCCCAGGGTCCCTCCAGCCAGGGCTCCTGCCTCCAGGACCATCCGGGACCCGGGAGGGCAGAGCAGGCGGATCGCCTTGGCAGGGGGCTGAGGAGCCGGGGCAGGGTAGCCCCAGAGGGAGTGGAGCGCTGAAGAGTGGGATGCGGGCCCCACGGCAGTGCCCTGCCCTCTATGGCCCCGCTGCTGCTGCTGCTTCTGGCCGCCCTGCCGCAGTCCCTGGGCAGCTCGGGCCACTTCGCCCAGCCCCGGCTGCGGCGCTGGGGGGCGGCCACCCTGCAGCACCTGCAGGCGGCTCCTTGTGCCCCCAGGGCGGCCCCCAGCAAGTGTCCCCCGCTGGGAACCTGCCCAGCCCAGCCACAAGGTGCGGCACTGCTCCCCCGCGGCGCGAACTGCAGCGGCCCCAGGGCGCCCCCCGTGCAGAATGCGCTGCTGCTGCCAAGGCTGGCTCTAGGCTTTTGCCGCCGGAAGCAGGGCCGGCTCCAGGCACCAGCCGACCAAGCACATGCTTGGGGCAGCACTTTGTAAGGGGCGGCCAATCTTGGGGTGGCGGGGGGCGCTTGGGTTTTTTTGTTGTTGTTGTTTTTGTTTTGGCCGGGCGGCGCTCGGGGGGCTGCGTTGTTTTTGTTTCGGCGGCGTGGCGTGGCACTCAGGGGGTGATGTTTCAGCGGCGCGGGGCTCGGGGTTTTTTTTAAAATTTTTCCGGCGGTGCGGCGCGGCGCTCGGGGGGGGGGTGTTTCGGCGGC
>NW_020664586.1:262809-269037 GCF_002925995.2 Terrapene triunguis | reverse complement strand
CTGGCAGCACGGCACTAGGGGAGGGATGTTTCGGTGGGGCGGAGCGTGGGGGGGGCGTTTCGGTGGTGCGGCGCTGGGGGCATGTTTTGGCAGCGCGACGCTCGGGGTTTTTTTTTGTTGTTGTTCCAGAGGCGCGGTGCAGCACTCGGGGGGGGTGTTTCGGCAGGGTGGGGCGGCGCTGGGCGGGGGGGGGGTTACGGCAGGGCAGCACTCTTTTTTTTGCTTGGGGCGGCAAAAAAGTTAGAGCCGGCCCTGGCCGGAAGCAATAAATAAATAAATAAATAAATAAAATGGCCAGAATCCCACCCTTGAAAATGTGCCGCCCCAAGCACGTGCTTGGTTTGCTGGTGCCTAGAACCAGCCCTGATGCCGGGGTTACGCCAGGGTGGGTTGCAGGAAATCATGCTACGGGGAGCAGGAAGCACGAGGCCCGCAGTCCAGAGTGAGGTGGAGTGCAGTTGTTCAGACAGCTCCCTGGGCCTGCATCTGGCTTAAGCAGGGCCAGTGGGTCTGGACACTGCTCTGGACGCTAGGGCTGGGCTTCCTGGGTCCCAGGAGAGCAGGTGTCAGCAGGCTGCCAGGGGGAGGCTGGAGAGGGCTGCTCCATGGGCTCAGCTTTGAGACCGGGGATTGTGACGAGCTCAGGTTGGCGCCTTGTGCGATCTCTGCTCACTGGCTTGAGTTCCAGCCTCAGCCCACCGGAGATTCCTTGCTGCCTTGTGTTGGCTTCTCCCCCGGCTCCTTTCCGGCTGCTGGTCCCTTTGCTGGAGCCGCGCCTGGGGCGGGGGGAGCTCCCCCCCCCCGAAAGCTGTGCTGGGTCGAGCTCACCCCAGAGTCTGGGCAGTTCTCCGGGCCCCTCCCCCCAGTGCAGCTGGGTCGGAATCCCAGGGCGGGGCACCCGCAGCCGGACAGGGCTGCTCACGGCTCACCCTCCAACCTGGCTGCAGCGAGTCCCCACTGGGCACATGGCAGTTGGCACAGCACCAGCGGGGACTCCGTGCCAGGCCTGGGGCAACTCAGCTCTGAGCAGAGCCCAGGTCGGTGACCCCAGGCCCAGGTGTTTCCCCAGTCAGGCTGGAGCAGCTGGCCAGGAGCCTCCTGCAGCCTCCCCCATCACATCAGGCTATGCCCAGCTCTGGTACTGACCCCTTCCAGCCCTGACCCCACCTCCTGACCCTCCGGTTTCGGACTCTGGCCGCCCCTGCACTCCGGCTATGGTTCTGGTTCTGGCCGGCCTCTGTTCTCAGTTCTGACCCTGGCCTGGCTTCTGATCTCATCTCCAGGGCTGTCCTCAGCCTGGTCCCAACTCCATCTGGCATTGCCTGCTGCTCCAACCATTAGGCCTGTCTGTCAGGAGGTCTCACCAGGCGCGCCCTTTTCAAAAACCAATTCTCAACACCCTGCAGCTGCTCCCATTGCTCCTTCCACCCAACAGCCTCCAGGCCAGGGGGCGTCCGTGTAGCCCTCTGCCCTCAAGCCATGGCTGTATAACTGCTCCCTCCAAGCACTCAGCCACGGGCTCGCCCCTGGCCTGAGCTGCGGGCTGCCTTCCTGGCTGGCTAGAGGCCATTAGCCCCTGAGCCCTGGGCAGACCTGGTTTCCTCATGCCTTGGGCATTGTGCCTGCTTGTGCCCCGTTCTCCCCAATGTCCCCTCCCCTCCCTCCCCCAGGCTCGGGTCATCCCTGGTGGAGTCTGCTGCAGTGGAATGGAAGTTGTTTGTGATTCCTCTGTGTGCCGTGGTTTTCCCCTGCCCCATGCATGACGACAGGGGTCGGTCTGTGCTCAGGGTGTGTCACCAGCTATCTGAGTCGAATCCAACCCAAATGACAGAGGAACCAGCCAGAGAGATGCCCAAGGCCTGAGCAGGCCCAGCTAGCAGCAGGCTGCCGGCCGGTGGGCGTGTGAGCTGAGCTGGAGCTCCAAGTGGAAAGGGGCTAGATGCCGGGGAGAAGGGCTAAGGGAGCCACCATCCATTGTGGCTTGGCTGGTCTGACCAGGCCGGACCCTGGCTTGAGCTCTGCCTCTCGGCGCTGGCCCGAGGACACTTGGACTCTGTGGCCAGGTGCCTTGTTTGGGACATTGCGCCTCCCATAGGAGTGATGGAGAGCGACAGGAAGCTGGTGCCAAAGGCCTGGTGTTGGAGGCCACGGGCCTGTCCCATTGAAGTGTGAGGCCCAGGGGAGGCGAGGGGGCTTCCTAGACCTGAGAGGGGTCTTAGGAACACATGCAATGACAGTGGTGCGAGGGTGCTGCTGGAGGAGAGAGGGGAGCCCCTCCCCCAGAGCTCACTGCTGCTGGCAGGGAGAAGGCTGGGGGAAGTCCTCCTCTCTGGCCCCAGCCCCAGGGCAGCCTGCCTGCACCCCAAACTCCTCATCCCCAGCCTCACCCCAGAGCCTTCACATTTTTACATTATTAAAAAATATATATATTGGCTTACGAGGCAGGTTGTAGCGGGGTGTGATGTTATTGACATGAACTGTGACCGTATAGATCATTGTTGCAACCAAGGTCCTATAGTGGCACCAAATCTTCTACAAAGTAGGTCAAGTAAGGTGTCTATGAAAAGGTTATGATTTGCTCATTATGATTATGCAATCTGTAGGCATGTATCATTTTTGTATTTCAAGTTATAAGTATTGGCTCTAAACTGTCTGTATTTCAAACTTGTGCTATGCTTCTGGGTGACACCCCAGACAATTTGGTGTCAGCACTGCCTAGCCTGCTTGATGGCCCATTAAGGACCATCAGCTATACAATTGACCCATTGAGAGAAGGCAGATACACCTTATGACTCAGCAAGGCATGCAGGGCATGCCTACGGAGAGAACTCTAAGGTTTTTCCATGCCATGTGCTGCTGGGTAGCTTGTGTTTGGAACAAAGCACAAACCACTTGGCAAAAGGACTATAAAAGGCAGCTGCATTGTCTCCATTTTGTCTTCAATCCTGCTTCTTACCTCTGGAGGAACTTTGCTACACTGAAGCTCTGAAAAAAGGACTGAATGACCCATCCAAGTTGTGGATGTACTCCAGAGACTTGATTTGAACCTGCAGTTTATTCCATCACTGCTACAAGCTTGAACCAAGAACTTTGCCATTGCTGTATGTAATTAATTACTTTGACTAATTTTAACTTTCATCTATATTTCTTTCCTTTTATGAATAAATCTTTAGATTTTAGATTCTAAAGGATTGGCAACAGCGTGATTTGTGGGTAAGATCTGATTTGTATATTGACCTGGGTTTGGGACTTGGTCCTTTGAGATTGGGAGAACCTTTTTTCTTTTACTGGGGTATTGGTTTTCATAACTATTCATCCCCATAAGGAGCGGTGCTGGTGGTGATACAAGGGAACTGGAGTATCTGAGGGAATTGCTTGTATGACTTCTGGTTAGCCAGTAGGGTAAAACCGAAGTCATAGAATCATAGAATCCTGTTCTTTTTGCGGATACAGACTAACACGGCTGCTACTCTGAAACATAGAATCATAGAATATCAGGGTTGGAAGGGACCTCAGGAGGTCATCTAGTCCAACCTCCTGCTCAAAGAAGGATCTAATCCCCAACTAGATCATCCCAGCCAGGGCTTTGTCAAGCCTGACCTTAAAAACCTCCAAGGAAGGAGATTCCATCACCTCCCTAGGTAACCCATTCCAGTCCTCTCTGGCCTGGTCTACACTACGAGTTTAGGTCGACTTTAGCCGCGTTAAATCGACTTAAGCCTGGACACGTTTACACTACGAAGCCCTTTCTGTCGACTTAAAGGGCCCTTTAAACCGGTTTCCTAACACCACCTCGACAAGGGGATTAGCGATAAAATCGACCTTAGGGGGTCGGAATTGGGTTAGTGTGGACGGAATTCGACATTACTGGCCTCCGGGAGCTATCCCACAGTGCTTCATTGTGACCGCTCTGGACAGCACTCTCATCTCAGATGCACTGGCCAGGTAGACAGGAAAAGCCCCGCGAACGTTTGAATTTCATTTCCTGTTTGCTCAGCGTGGAGAGCACAGGTGACCATGCAGAGCTCATCAGCACAGGTAACCATGATGGAGTCCCAGTCCCAGTCCCAGGATCGCAGAAGAGCTCCAGCCTGGACCGAACGGGAGGTACAGGATCTGATCGCCATCTGGGGAGATGAAGCAGTGCTCGCCGAACTCCGAAACAGTAAAAGAAACGGCAAAACATTAGAAAAGATCTCCAAGGCCATGAAGGACAGAGGCCATAACAGGGACGCGAGGCAGTGCCGCGTGAAAATTAAGGAGCTAAGGCAAGCCTACCACAAAGTCAGAGACGCAAACGGAAGGTCCGGGGCAGAGCCGCAAACATGCCGCTACTACGCGGAGCTGCATGCCATTCTAGGGGGTGCAGCCACCACTAGCCCAAGCGTGTTCTATGAGTCCCTCTCTGCAAACGGGGAAGCGGGTTCGGCGGACGAGGAAGATGAGGATGGAGAGAACATAGATAGCTCACAGCAGCAAGGAAGCGGAGAAACCAGTTACCCCAACAGCCAGGATATGTTTGTCACCCTGGACCTGGAAACAGTAACCCCCGAACTGACCCAAGACCCTGAGGGCACACAGGGGACCTCTGGTGAGTGTACCTTTGTAAATATTACACATGGTTTAAAAACAAGCGTGTTTAATGATTAATGATTAATCTGCCCTGGCAATCGCGGCCAGTACAGCTACTGGAAAAGTCTGTTAACGTGTATGGGGATGGAGCGGAAATCCTCCAGGGACATCTCCAGAAAGCTCTCCTTCATGTAATCCCAAAGCCTTTGCAAAAGGTTTCTGGGGAGGGCTGCCTTATCCCGTCCGCCATGGTAGGACACTTTACCACGCCAGGCCAGTAGCACGTAGTCTGGAATCATTGCATAACAAAGCATGGCAGCGTATGGTCCCGGTGTTTGCTGGCATGCAGACAACATCCATTCCTTATCGCTCTTTGTTATCCTCAGGAGAGTGATATCATTCACGGTCACCTGGTTGAAATGGGGCAATTTTATTAAGGGGACATTCAGAGGTGCCCCTTCCTGCTCTGCTGAACAGAAATATACCCCGCTGTTAACCACGCGGTGGGGGGGAGGGGTGAAGTGACCATCCCAGAGAATTGGGTGTGAGGGGGAGGGGAGTTAGTTGGGTTTGTGCTGCATGTTAAACCTGAAATCGCAGCCCCTCCTTTTACATTGCAAACCCATTTTAAATGGCACGGGTGCTTGGTATGGGAAATGAGGGCAGAACTGTTTGAAACCATCCCCACATGTTAAGAAGGTTAAAAAAGCCCAAAGACTATATGTCTTACCATGGCTGCCTGCAAGCTGAAATCTGTGTCCTGGCACTGCGTGAGTGATCTCTCACACCAAACCAGGAGACTCTCAATATAAGAGGAAAAATGCGACCTTGTAACGAAAGCACATGGGCTGTGTGATGTTGTGAACAGCAAAATCTAACGTGAAAGAGTCTACCCATTGTTCTCTAAAATGTATCTTTTTTAACAACCTCTCCCTTCTCCACCAGCTGCAAATCTTACTCCTTCGCAGAGGCTAGTGAATATTCGAAGAAGGAAGCGAAGGACGCGTGACGAAATGTTTACTGAACTTCAGACTGCCTCCCACGCTGACAGAGCACAGCTGAATGCGTGGAGGCAGTCAATGACTGATTTTAAAAAAGCCCAATATGAGCGAGAGGAGAGGTGGCGTGCTGAAGATGAGAAGTTGCGTGCTGAAACGCGGGCTGAAGAGGAGAGGTGGCGTCAACTTGTAATCAGAAAGCAAGAGTCGATGCTCCGGCTGCTGGAGCATCAAAGTGATATGCTCCTGCGTATGGTTGAGCTGCAGGAAAGGCAGCAGGAGCAGAGACCGCCGCTACAGCCCCTCTGTAACCAGCAGCCATCCTCCCCAAGTCCCATTGCCTCCTCACCCAGACGCCCAAGAACACGGTGGGGGGGGCCTTCGGCCACCCACTCACTCCACCCTAGATGATTTCCATAGCAATAAGTTTTAAAGTTTTAAATTGGAGTGTGTCCTTTTCCTTCCCTCCTCCCCCACCCATCCCGGGCTACCTTTCCAATTATCCCCCTAGTTGTGTGCTGAATTAATAAAGAATGCATGAATGTGAAGCAACAATGACTTTATTGCCTCTGCAAGTGGTGCTCGAAGGGGGGAGGGTAGTAGGGGAGGGTGGGGTGGTTGGTTTGCAGGGAAGTAGAGTTAACAGGGTGGTGGGGGA
>NW_020664586.1:229080-257809 GCF_002925995.2 Terrapene triunguis | reverse complement strand
TTTTTTTTTTTTTTTTTTTTTTTTTTTTCGTTGGCTCCACACGTGTCTTTCAGCCATTCCTGGAAAAGTTCTTCATCTTTCTTCAGAACCAGGAATTGCCCAAGTACCACATATGCCTTGTCAAAACCTTTGTCCGCCAGTTTCTTTCCAAGAACATCCCCAATTCCGGCCAGAGTTCCCACGGGCTTCTCCCCCATGGGCTCAGCCACGAAGTCCCGGTGCTTCTGGGAGGTGGACGACATACTGGCTGGTGCTTGATCAGCTCCACTCGCTGCTGCAGCACCTCAGCCACCGCCGCTCCCGCCCAACCGGCCACACACCGCGCCTGCGCAAACACCACTTCCTCTTCCGGGCCACGCCGGGACGCGCGCCTCTTCGCGCCCCATATGTGTCCTGCCAGAAGCCGCTTCATTACGGGGGGCAGGACATGGACCTGTTCTGGGCACCACCACCAATTATACAGATCTGCCACCCTTGCACGCAGGTCACCACTGGGGCCTTTTCCTAGCAGTGGAGCCTCTTTGGACGGTTCATAGTCCCCAGTCACCACCCCGTCCATCTGGCCATGCGGCTCTATGGGACCGAGCAAGGGGATGTGACAGCCAGTCCAGTCCGCAGGGTCAAATCACAGCCCGTCAGAGGAACTGAGGTTGCATCTGTATTCCCCTTCCCCGCAACTGGGTCAGCAATTTGGTATCTCGGTTCCCTGTGGAATTGGCATCCCGGGGCCTTTCCCCATGTGCCTCATGGTGGCTCATCTGTCTTGCCCCTGCACTGCTCCGGCTCCAGCTCATGCTTTCGCTGCTTCTGGGGTTTTCCCGCTATTTCTTCTCATGATTTTGCTGCTTCTAACAATCAGCTCATGCCCTCTTGTGGTCCACTACATCCTTCGCTCCTGGCTCCAACTCCCACTGCTTCAGCTCTGTTGAAGGGGAGCCGGGCTGTGAGGGCGCCCGACTGCAGCCTCTGTCACTCTTGGATCCTCCTGTCTCTTCAACCAATCGTCCTTCTTCAGCCGTGCCTTGTTGAGCTCCTGGATACTTAACCCTCTCTCCCTGCACAGGTCTGCGATGCCCTTCTTAGGGAGATGGTTCTACGCCATTTCCTTTGATTGCCACACGTCACTTATTGCAAAATGCTACTGGTGCGTTCAGCATCCCACCCGTGCCATCACCTGTCACAAATCAACAAGACCAGCTGTGATGTAGTGGGGATATTCCCTTGTTATATTGTATGTGAGCCTATGTGAGTCTTACTGTTTTGCATGAATGCTGTGTGTGCCTCAGTTTCCCTGTGTATTGCACCAATGTCAAGGTGGAGGGAATAAGGGTGTGTGACTTTTGTGGGAGCTGATCCAGCTGCCTGCACGGATGCTATGGCCGCCCCTTTGTAACCTGAGGCCCAGGAGGGGGATGCAACCAGGGATGCAATTCTTCGCCCGAGAAGCGAGACAAAGGCTGGAGGAGGAGCAACAGGCAGGGCAGGGGCCAGGCAGCAGGAAACGAGTCAGTCTCAACTGGCTTGGGGTGCAGGAGAAGGACCAGAGCCCTGGTTCTGGGCTCCCCTCCCCCCAAGATGGACTTGGCTGAAAGTCACTGACTTCTGTGCTAACAAGTTCTGTTCTACGCTGTCCTCCTGTTGACTAATAAACCTTCTGTTTTACCGGATGGCTGAGAGTCACATCTGACTGTGGAGTTGGGGTGCAGGCCTCTGGCTTACCCAGGAGCCCTACCCAGGCGGACTCGCTGTGGGAAGCGCCCGGTGTGGAAAGGGATGCAGAATGGTCTGAGGTCAGACCCAGGAAGGTCGAAGCTGTGTAAGTTTCTTGCCCTGGGGACAGTATGTTCAGAGAGAGGAGGCTGGCTGGCTTTGTATGGAGTAGTTCCAGAGCATCTCCCTGATAAATCCATTACAACTGGTGGTAGAGGTGGGATAAACTGCACCACTTAGACAGCATCCTGCAGTAAGTGACTGGGGAGCAGTAAAACGAAGGGGGAGTGCTGAAGGCTCTGAGAAGTGCGGTTCCAGGAGATGGAGGAGCCTACAGCTTAACCCCGAGAGAGAGTGGACCCCTGGGAAGGGCTGTCGCACGGAAGGGGTTCCTCCCAGGGATTGCAGGGAGCTGAGAGAGCACAGGCCATGACCACATGGGAACAGCGTGGAAATGGCCTATAACCATCTCCTTAAGAAGGACATTGTAGAGCTGTGCAGAGAGAGAGGGCTGCGCATTGGAAAGCTCACTAAAGAATAGCTGATTGCTCAGTTGTAAGAGGAGGATCGCTCTAAGAAGCCAATTCCTGACCAAGCTGGGGGTGCAAGAGAGGCTGGGAACAGCCAGGCAGACCCAGGGGTTAATTCCGCAGGGAACCTCAACACTAAATTGCTGCCCCAGGTTAAGGAGGGGGAAGATCTAGATGCCTGTCTCGCGGCCTTTGGGAAGACTGGCAATTGGAACCAAGCTGGCCCTGCGGAAAGGCTCCGGTGTCTAGCCCCCTTCCTGTGTCCCACGGCCATAGAGCTGTTTAGCCAGATGGGCGGGGTGGCAGACTGGCCCTCACTCCCGGCCCCAGAATATATTTCTGCATGTCTCCTCCTGGGCTCAGGCCCCTCGGACCCCCAGTGGGATCGGAAGGTAGTGGTCAATGGGGAGACGTTCCTTGTGTGGCGAGATCCTGGGACAGAGAGAACTGTTGTCAGGCCCTGGGTGGTGCAGCCTCACCAGATGCTGAGGGGCTGTGTGACCTGGGTGAAGGTCCCAGGGATGAAGCCCCTCGCCCTGCCAATGGCTCAGATCCCTGTGCAGAAACAGGAGGGGTCGGGCTGGCTGGTAGTCAGGGTTCTCCAAGATATCGGGTGTGGCCTCCTGTTGGGGATTGACTGTGTCTATTTGGGACAGGATCCAGGCCCTGCTGCTGTAACGGCCGAGGATTTGAATTTAAATCCAGGGAATGAATCTGCTGAGACTGAAGTGGTCATTGAAAATGCAAATGTCCTGGCTGGCAGGGGTGAGGAGCTGCTAAGCTCAGGATACCTGCCTGGCTGTAACCAGAGTCCTGGAGCTGAGTGGGACAGAAAGATACCTCTCACCCCCCTGCACACAGGAAGGTGACTCACGCTAGCTCTGATGCTGTGAGCAAAGCAGCGGGGTCACTGCCTGCCCTCACTGGGACAGCAGGGGCAAAACTGAGCCCAGGGGAATCGGAGATGCCATCTGAGTGGGGGAACCACAGCCACAGTGGGACAGCTGCCAACCAGGGCTGCCTTGTCCAGAGGTGCAAAAGGCCCAGGACAAGGGTAAAGCAGTCTTGAGACACCTGCCTGTTATAGAGGAGCCTTTTCAGAAGGTGGCCCTGGACTTGGTGAGAGACGAATGGGAGGGGAAGGCCTTCCCCGATGAAGAATCAGTAGTGGATTATGTACCGACTTTCCAGGAAAAGCTCACTGGGTTCATGGGTCTGACCAGGGAGAACCTAGTCAGGGCCCAAGAGAGACAGAAGGTCTGGTACGACCGCTCAGCCTATGGCAATGAGGGCCAGGTGAGGGTTCTCATCCTCGTGAGGAAGAATAAGCTGCAAGCTGCCTGGGACAGGCCCTTCAAGGTCATTAAGCAGCTGAATGAGGAGAACGATGTGGTGGACCTGCCCAACAGGGCTCACAGCCACGGAGGGGACCAGGTCAATATGATGGAGATGTACTGTGACAGGGAGATGCTTCTACTGGCCGTGTGTGGCCAGTGGGAGAAGGGAGAAGATCCCCTAGTGGGTCTATTCCCTGAGACAGGAGCCGGCCCCCTGCTGGCATCAATTCCCCTCTCTGACCAGCTAACCCCTGCCCAGCAGACAGAGATCAGAGAGACGCTGCATTCGTACCAACAGCTGTTTTCCAACCCGCCTGGGCTCACTAACTGAGCTGTCTACTGGCTGGAGCCAGGAGCCAGCCCTCCCATCAGGTGTTCCCCATTCAGCGTAACTGGGAACACAGCTGAGGCCTTGGAGGGAGAGGTCAGAGACATGCTGGCTTTAGGGGTGATCCAGCCATCCACCAGCCCTGGGGGCCTCTCCTGTGGTGCTGGTCCCCAGGAAAGATGGGTCGATCCGATTCTGCGTGGCCTGTCGGAAGCTCACTGACATCACCATGTTTGGTGCCTGCCCATACCTAGGCCTGATGAGAGCCTAGACAAGTTGCGGGGGACTCTGTACCCCATCACCAGGGATCTCACCAAAGGTTACTGGCAAGTGCCTTTGGATCCAGATGCCAGGTTGAAACCTGCTTTTGTCTCACCCCTTTGGGGCTGTACAAATCCCTGTTCCTACCTTTTGGCCTGAAGGAGGCGCCGGTCACCTACTAGTGCCAGTGGATCAGTTATTGAGGGGGATGGAGAGTTTTACCCTAGTGGACATTGATGTTGTTTGTGCCATTAGCCAGACCTGGGAGGACCATGTGTCCCAGGTGAAGAGGGGGCTGACTTGCCTCCAGGATGCAGGGCTGACTGTAAAAGCTGCCAAGTGCAAGGTGGGGAGCAGCTGCCTAAAGCCAGAGCTGGCCAAGGTGGAGGCAATCAGAGACTGGCCTGCTCCCAAGACTAAGAAACAGCCTTAGGGCATATATTGCGATGATGGGCAGTTCAGTTCAGTCTCAAAGAGGGGAGAGATGTGACTAAGTGGGGATTTTCCCTTGTTATGTTGTATGTGAGCCTGTCACGGACTCACAGCTCGTGCCCACTCTTGGCCCCGTGTGGTCCGTGGGGGGTGCCCCTTTCAGTGAGACAGCCCTTCTCGGGGGTCCACTCTCTCCCGGGGTCAGGCCCCTCCACCTCCTGGAGCTGCACCTCTCTGAGCCTTAGCACACCTGTTTCTCGCCGTGGGGCCCCTCAGGGAGTCCACTCACTCTGGACCCCCCCGGGCCTCCACCCCCGAAGGGGTAGATGCAACCCTGTTCTCTAGACTGGAGTGACTCGCAGCCAGCGTAAAACAGGAGGGTTTATTGAGAGTTGAACACAGCACAGGAAACTCTCAGGGCCTCAGGCCTGGCCTCCCTCAGCCCAGCACATCCCAGTCTCCCTGCATCCAGGTGGGCTCTGCCTGCTCCCCCTCCCCAGCCCAGCCCCAGAGCCCCCCTGCTTCCCAGCTGGGCATCTGATATCCCCAGCCCCAAGCCCCGCCTCTGTCCATTGTCTTCTCTCCAGGTAAACAGGGTCGTAAACTGGGGCCTCCTCTCCCCTCTTCTGTCCTCTGGCTGGAACCGGCTGGTTAGGTCACTGGGTCCTCTATCTGCAGCCCATTGTTCTCCCACTGGCCAGAACTGGCTGCAACTCCTGAGCTGGGTCTCTGGGTCGCCAGGTCACCGGTCGCTGGGGTATCCATCCTCCAGGCCATTGGCTGGGGTCCCAAGTTCCCTCTCCGATCCTCTGTAACAACAAACTCCCTCTCCCCTCACCTCGTTAAACCAGTAACACTCAGGGAAACTGAGTCCCACCCCATCCACATGCAAACCATTGGAACCCCACAGAAAACAAGAAAACCCCCCAGTTTGTCACAGAGCCTATGTGAATCTTACTGTTTTGCATGAATGCTGTGTGTGTTTCAGTTTCCCTGTGTATTGCACCAATGTCTAGGTGGTGGGAATAAGGGGGTGTGACTTTTCCTGGGCTGCTCCAGCTGCCTGCACTGATGCTATAGCCACTCCTTTGTAACCTGAGACCCAGGAGGGGGATACGACCAGGTGACTCTTGGGCCAGGAAGCGAGACGGAGGAGGAGCAATGGGCAGGGTAGGGGCCAGGCAGCTGGAAGCGAGTCAGTTTTGGATGGCTTGGGGTGCAGGGGAAGGACCAGAGCCCTGGCTCTGGGCTCCCCTCCTCCTAAGATGGACTTGGCTGAAAGTCACTGATTTCTGTGCTAGCAAGCTCTGTTCTATGCAGTGTTCCTGTTGACTAATAAACCTTCTGTTTTACCGGATGGCTGAGAGTCACATCTGACTGCGGAGTTGGGGTGCAGGGCCCTCTGACTTCCTCAGAAGCCCCGTCCGGGCATACTCATTGCGGGAAGTGCACGGTGTGGAAGGGAATGCTGAATGCTCCAAGGTCAGACCCAGGAAGGTGTAAGCTGTGTAAGCTTCTTGGCTTGGAGACAGTATGCTCAGAGAGAGGAGGCTCCCCCAGAGTCCTGGCTGGCTTCATAGGGAGTAGTTCTTCTTCGAGTGATTGCTCATGTGCATTCCAATAGGTGTGTGCGCGCCGCGTGCACGATCGCCGGAAAGCTTTTCCCCTTGTGGTACCCGTCGGGTTGGCTGTGGAGACTCTTGGAGTAGTGCCTTTATGGCGGTGTATATATGTCCCTGCTGACCCACTGCCTGCTCAGTTCCTTCTTACCGCCCGTGACAGTCATTGGAACAGCTCAGTCTCTTGCATCTGCAAGTGTCTTACCTAGTGGTTCCCTTTGTTTGTGTAAATAGTCGTAAGTCAGTTAGTTGTTAATAGTTGTAGATTAGTTTAGCTTACTTCAGGGGGCTCTCCCCCGTTCTAATCTCCCCGGCACCGGGGCATGCCTTGGTCGCAGGGGTTTAAGGCATGCGAGAGGTGTGCAAAACCTATGCCCACAAGTGATCCGCATGCCGCCTGTCTCAAGTGCCTTGGAGAGGGCCATCAGACAGATAAGTGCCCAATTTGCAGGCGCTTCAGACCCAGGACTAAGAGAGAGTGGGATTATCGTTTGAAGCATCTCCTGATGGAATCAGCCCTTCGGCCAGAGCCAGAGCCGGCACCGGCATCCTCTGTGCGAAGCGCACCTGCCTTGGTGCGGGATGTCCTGGCACCGAGGAAGGACTCCGCCAGAGAGCACCAGCACCACTCCCCGGCCTGCAAGGCCAGTGCCACCAGGTGGCACTGTTTGCAGTCCCCGGTGCCACATAAGAAAAAGAAACCAGAAAGGGGACGTTCCCCTGTCAAGAAGCTGTGGAGGGATTCCAGTGGGGTGCGTCCTCCGGCGGGACACCCTTGGTCTGGTCCTCAAGAACTGGCACCATTGACTCCGGCCCCAGGGGCGGAGCCGTTGAGTCCAGCGAGAATGGACTCCCCTATCCGGGACAATTTGGAGGGAGAGCTTGACCTCCCCTCCACTCCGGACACCTATGAGGTGGCTCGAGACCTCATTGCCATGACGGCGCAGTACCCGGCCCCACGATGGCACCGACTGCGGCGTTGAGCCTGGCACCACAGGCGGCTCCAACATCCATCATGGCACTGATGGCGGCACCGCCGTTGATTCATCATCAGAGGAAGCCCATGATGTTGAGATGCCGTTCACCGTCTCCCCAGTAACGCTCGCCGTCACCATCAGGATCCGCTCCCCTGTGGTCAGGTACAGAATACTTGTCCGAGTCAGAGGCCGAGTCTTCTGTCTCCCGACGCAGCCACCACTGCTCCCGGTTCCAGCACCGATCCTGGCACCATAGGCCAGCGGAACAACTGGCACCAGCGATCACTTGGCCACCCTAGTGACAGGGCCCAGTACAATGTCCCTTTTGGACCCCTTGGGCCTACCACCAGGCTCAGGGTCAGGGATCCAGGCCAGTATTGGTAGTGTCAGCATCCCATGCCCCTCCATCAGCGACGTCGCTGGCACGCTATACCCCTAGGGCCCCTGAGGACCCCATACGAGACAGGCCTGCTGAGCTGTCACAGGCAAGCGCAGCCCATGCTCCACCGATGTTGGTGACACTTGAGCCACCTCCGGTTGCGGTGAGCTCCAAGGTACCTGATCTAACTTACTGAGAACCGGAAGGGCAGGCCATAAACCTTAACCTCCAGGCAGAGTAGGTTATGGAGGACTCGGATCCAATGGTGGACATCCTCACTCCCAAGGGTCCTTCTAGAGTGACCTTGCCCCTCATAAGGACAATTCAGACCACCACGAAGGTGCTCTGGCAAACCCCAGCCTCTATACCACCAACAGCTAAAGGGGTCGAGAGACGCTATTTTGTGCCGCAAAAGGGCTACGAGCACCTTTTTACCCACCCCCAGCCGGGGATTCTGGTGGTTGATGTGGCAAACCACAAGGAGCGCCAGGGACAGCCAGGCCCCCGCACCTAAGTCACGGGACGCCAAGAAGCTGGATCTCTTCGGCTGTAAAGTCTATTCGATTGGGGGGCTCCAGCTTCGAGTAGCGAATCAGCAGGCAGTGCTTAGCCACTACGCCTTTAATTCCTGGAGCTCGTTGGCTAAATTCCAGGAGTTAATCCCGGCCAACTCTCACAAGGACTTTGGCACGCTCCTCCAGGAGGGTAGAGTAGTGTCTAGGACCATCCTCCAAGCAGCTCAAACCATGGCCACCGCCATTGCAATGAGGCGCAGTGCGTGGCTCCAGGTTTTGGGGATTCCACCTGAGGTCCAGAACACCATACAGGACCTCCCCTTTGACTGTGAGGGCCTGTTCGCTCTAAATACGGACACGCGC
Organism: Terrapene triunguis; assembly: GCF_002925995.2. Taxonomy (NCBI): domain Eukaryota; kingdom Metazoa; phylum Chordata; order Testudines; family Emydidae; genus Terrapene; species Terrapene triunguis. Next base: position 249,358 of record NW_020664586.1, on the reverse strand, counting down.
CTGCATAGCCTGAAGAACTCGTGGGCGACTCTGAAGTCTCTGGGGCTACACACCTCTGTGCCTCAGAGAAAGCCCTTTAGGCCTCAGCCCCCGTCCCGCTTCTACCTTGGGCCTCCTAGGCGAGATCCATCAAGGAGAAAGGGCAGGAATAATAGGAGGCACCCACCGCAATCCTCCTCGGGCCAAGGCCAGGGTTCAACAAACAGCCCCCTGTCCCCAAGCCTAACTTTTGAAGATGCGCCCGAGGACGGTGCACCAGTCGCCGTCTTGGATCCTCCCCCCCACTTTGTGAATCGACTCTCCCGCTTCTACCGTGCTTGGTCTCAGATCACGTCAGACCGCTGGGTCCTCAGCATGGTAGGGGCGGGATATTCTATCCAATTCTGTTCCCTCCTGCCCTCCCACCCCCCTTCCCCGTCCCTCTTCAGGGGCCTCTCTCACGAGCAACTCCTTTTGAAGGAGGTGCAATTGCTCCGAGCTCTAGGGGCAACAGAGGAGGTTCCTCAGGAATTCAGGGGCAAGGGGTTCGACTCTCGTTATTTCCTCATCCCCAAGGCCAAGGGCGGGCTTCGGCCTATCCTCGATCTACGAGACCTCAACACATTCATAAAGAAGGTGAAGTTTCGCATGGTCTCTCTGGCCGCTATCATTCCCTCCCTGGATCCGTGAGACTGGTACGCCGCTTTCGACTTGAAGGACGCGTACTTCCACATTTCTATTATCCCGGCCCACTGACGCTTCTTCAGATTCATAGTCAGTGGCCAGCACTACCAGTTCAGGGTGCTCCCATTTGGCCTCTCAACGGCCCCCCGGGTGTTCACCAAGTGTATGGCAGTCATGGCAGCCTTCCTCTGCAAGTGCCAGGTGCAGGTATTCCCATATCTGGACGACTGGCTCATCAAGGCCGAGTCCCAAGCAGGGGCGGCAGAACACGTGTCCCTGACCCAGGCTACGTTTCACAGGCTGGGACTTATATTGAATGAGCCCAAGTCCACATTGACCCCTACACAAAGAATAGAGTTCATCGGCGCTCTCTTGGACTCTACGCAGGCGAGGGCATTCCTTCCGGAACTGCGTTTCAAAGCGCTCACAGACATTATTGAGACCCTGCACCGCTTTCCCACAATCATGGCCAGAAATTGTACGAAGCTATTGGGGCACATGGCAGCCTGTACATATGTGGTACAGCATGCCTGCCTGCGCCTTCGGCCCCTCCAGGTGTGGTTAGCACGGGTGCACAGACCGGGCAGAGACCCATTGGACTCAATAGTGACCCTCCTGCCTCAGATTCTCAACTCTCTCCACTGGTGGCTGCAACCACAGCTGGTTTGTGCGGGAGTACCCTTTGCCAAACCCCAACCTAGGCTCTCCCTGGTCATGGACGTCTTGGCGCTCGGTTGGGGAGCACATCTGGGCAATATCAGAACCCAAGGCCTCTGGTCCCATACAGAGCTATCGCTGCACATCAACGTAAGGGAGCTGAGGGTGGTTCGCCTGGCATGCCAAGCATTCCAGGCCTGCCTTCAGGGCACGTGCGTATCAGTGTTCACGGACAATTCTGCAGCGAAATAAGGGGAATTGGGACTGATTGTGGCTCAGTTCCCCTTTGTCAAGACCAAACGGAGAAACACTTCCACTTAGCCAGGTATGTGGCTCGAATGGAGGGTTTATATAAACAAACAGGGTGGTGCTCGCTCCTCTCCCCTGTGTCGGGAAGCCCTCGTACTGTGGGACTTTTGCCATCGCCCACTCTATACACCTACAGGCGTCACACCTTCTGGGGTGCAAAACGAGCTAGCCAACCGCCTCAGTCGCTCGTTTCACAGTCACAAATGGTCCCTCAGACCGGACATCGCACTCTTGATTTTCCAGAGGTAGGGCTCTCCCCACATGGGCCTGTTCGCGACGTGGAGCAACAGGAAGTGCCAGAGGTTCTGCTCCTTCCTGAACCACAGCCCAGGCTCCACCACAGACACCTTTCACTTGTCATGGACAGGTCACCTGCTGTATGCATTCCCGCCATTCCCCCTCATACACAGAGTGCTCCTCAAGACTCATCGGGACAGGGCTTCCTTGATCCTCTTAGCACCAGCGTGACCTCGCCAGCACTGGTTCACCAGGTTACTGAACCTCTCAGTGGACAGTCCAGTAACGTTCCCTTTCTGTCCGACCCTAATCACACAGGACCACGGCCGTCTGCACCACACCAACCTGGAGTCCATCCATCTCATGGCGTGGAAGCTCCATGGCTGAACCCTCTTGAACTTCAGTGCTCGGACTCAGTGAGGGAGGTCCTGTTAGGAAGTAGGAAACCCTCCACTCGAGCCACGTACCTGGCTAAGTGGAAGCGTTTCTCCGTTTGGTCTTGACAAAGGGGAACTGAGCCACAATCAGTCCCAATTCCCCTTATTTTGGACTATCTTTTATATCTCAAGTACCAAGGGTTAGCGATATCATCCCTGAGGGTACACCTCGTGGCCATTTCGGGCTTTCACTTGGGAACGGCGGGTGGGTCAGTGTTTGGTAACCCCATGGTGGGCAGGTTTCTTAAGGGCTTGGACAGACTTTATCCCCCAATACGTCGGCCCGTTCCCCAGTGGGACCTCAACCTAGTCCTGTCCTCTCTCATGGGGCCCCCTTTTGAGTCCATGGCTACCTGTCCTCTCTCCTACCTCTCCTGGAAGGTGACCTTTCTGGTGGCTATAACCTCCGCTAGAAGGGTATCCGACCTCAGAGCACTGACCTCCGAACCTCCTTATACGGTATTTTATAAGGACGAGGTGCAGCTACGCCTTCACCCTGCATTTCTGCCTAAGGTTGTATCCCAGTTTCATGTGAACCAAGATATATTTTTATCTGTATTCTTTCCTAAACCCCATGCCACTAACAGGGAGCACATGTTCCATTCCTTGGATGTTAGATGTGCCTTAGCATTTTACATTGAACGCACAACGCCATTTCATAAATCACCACAGCTCTTTATTGCTATCACAGAAAGAATGAGGGGGCTTCCGATCTCATCACAGCGCATTTCGTCATGGATCACGTCCTGCATCAGGACTTGCTATGACCTGGCTAAAGTTCCAGCCCCTCCGCTTACGGCGCACTGTACCAGAGCGCAGGCGGCATGAAAGTGATCATGAAATCATAGAGTTTGAAATTCTAAGGAAGGGTAGAAGGGAGAACAGCAAAATAGAGACAATGGATTTCAGGAAGGCAGATTTTGGTAAGCTCAGAGAGCTGATAGGTAAGGTCCCATGGGAATCAAGACTGAGGGGAAAAACAACTGAGGAGAGTTGGCAGTTTTTCAAAGGGACACTATTAAGGGTCCAAAAGCAAGCTATTCCGCTGGTTAGGAAAGATAGAAAATGTGGCAAAAGACTGCCTTGGCTTAACCACGAGATCTTGCATGATCTAAGAAATAAAAAGGAGTCATATAAAAAATGGAAACTAGGATGGATTACAAAGGATGAATATAGGCAAACAACACAGGAATGCAGGGGCAAGATTAGAAAGGCAAAGGCACAAAATGAGCTCAAACTAGCTACGGGAATAAAGGGAAACAAGAAGACTTTTTATCAATACATTAGAAGCAAGAGGAAGACCAAGGACAGGGTAGGCCCACTGCTCAGTGAAGAGGGAGAAACAGTAACAGAAAACTTGGAAATGGCAGAGATACTTAATGACTTCTTTGTTTCGGTCTTCACCGAGAAGTCTGGAGGAATGCCTAACATAGTGAATGCTAATGGGAAGGGGGTAGGTTTAGCAGATAAAATAAAAAAAGAACAAGTTAAAAATCACTTAGAAAAGTTAGATGGCTGCAAGTCACCAGGGCCTGATGAAATGCATCCTAGAATACTCAAGGAGCTAATAGAGGAGGTATCTGAGCCTCTAGCTATTATCTTTGGAAAATCATGGGAGATGGGAGAGATTCCAGAAGACTGGAAAAGGGCAAATATAGTGCCCATCTATAAAAAGGAAAATAAAAACAACCCAGGAAACTACAGACCAGTTAGTTTAACTTCTGTGCCAGGGAAGATAATGGAGCAAGTAATTAAGGAAATCATCTGCAAACACTTGGAAGGTGGTAAGGTGATAGGGAATAGCCAGCATGGATTTGTAAAGAACAAATCGTGTCAAACCAATCTGATAGCTTTCTTTGATAGGATAACGAGTCTTGTGGATAAGGGAGAAGCTGTGGATCTGGTATACCTAGACTTTAGTAAGGCATTTGACACGGTCTCGCACGATATTCTTATCGATAAACTAGGCAAATACAATTTAGATGGGGCTACTATAAGGTGGGTGCATAACTGGCTGGATAACCGTACTCAGAGAGTTGTTATTAATGGTTCCCAATCCTGCTGGAAAGGCATAACAAGTGGGGTTCCGCAGGGGTCTGTTTTGGGACCGGCTCTGTTCAATATCTTCATTAACGACTTAGATATTGGCATAGAAAGTACGCTTATTAAGTTTGCGGATGATACCAAACTGGGAGGGATTGCAACTGCTTTGGAGGACAGGGTCATAATTCAAAATGATCTGGACAAATTGGAGAAATGGTCTGAGGTAAACAGGATGAAGTTTAACAAAGACAAATGCAAAGTGCTCCACTTAGGAAGGAAAAATCAGTTTCACACATACAGAATGGGAAGAGACTGTCTATGAAGGAGTACAGCAGAAAGGGATCTAGGGGTTATAGTGGACCACAAGCTAAATATGAGTCAACAGTGTGATGCTGTTGCAAAAAAAGCAAACGTGATTCTGGGCTGTATTAACAGGTATGTTGTGAGCAAGACACGAGAAGTCATTCTTCCGCTCTACTCTGCTCTGGTTAGGCCTCAGCTGGAGTATTGTGTCCAGTTCTGGGCACCGCATTTCAAGAAAGATGTGGAGAAATTGGAGAGGGTCCAGAGAAGAGCAACAAGAATGATTAAAGGTCTTGAGAACATGACCTATGAAGGAAGGCTGAAAGAATTGGGTTTGTTTAGTTTGGAAAAGAGAAGACTGAGAGGGGACATGATAGCAGTTTTCAGGTATCTAAAAGGGTGTAATAAGGAGGAGGGAGAAAACTTGTTCACCTTAGCCTCTAAGGATAGAACAAGAAGCAATGGGCTTAAACTGCAGCAAGGGAGGTTTAGGTTGGACATTAGGAAAAAGTTCCTAACTGTCAGGGTGGTTAAACACTGGAATGAATTGCCTAGGGAGGTTGTGGAATCTCCATCTCTGGAGATATTTAAGAGTAGGTTAGATAAATGTCTATCAGGGATGGTCTAGACAGTATTTGGTCCTGCCATGCGGGCAGGGGACAGGACTCGATGACCTCTCGAGGTCCCTTCCAGTCCTAGAATCTATGAATCCGCGGCATTCCTGGCACAGGTCCCTATTCAGGATATCTGCAAGGCAGCAACGTGGTCTTCAGTCCACACCTTCACTTCACACTATGCCATGACCCAGCAGGCGAGGGATGATGCTGTTTTTGGTGAACTCCGACCCCTCCCCCTGGGCAACTGCTTGGAAGTCACCTATTGGAATGCACATGAGCAATCACTCGAAGAAAAAAAAATGGTTACTTACCTCTCATAACTATTGTTCTTTGAGATGTGTTGCTCATATCCATTCCAAATCCCGCTCGCCTCCCCTCTGTCGGAGTACTCCGGCAAGAAGGAACTGAGCAGGCGGCAGGTTGGCAGGGACATATACACCGCCATAAAGGCACCACTCCAGGAGTCTCCACAGCCGACCTGACGGGTACCGCTGGGGAAAAGCTTTCCAGCGATCGTGCCCGCGGTGCCCGCACACACCTATTGGAATGGACATGAGCAACACATCTTGAAGAACAACAGTTACGAGAGGGAAGTAACCGTTTTTTCCAGAGCATCGCACGTGTCACTGTGACGGGGCTGAAGCTGGAGAAAGGACTCTCAGCTGGCATCTGATCAAGGAGTGAGACGGATGGGGAGACAGAATTTGCACAGTGGGGTTCACTACAGCTTGGCTGGGCTCTGGCTACCCAGACTAGACTGTGTTTTACCCTTCAGTTCTCTGTGCTAACTGAGGGCTGGCCTGTGCTGTGCATCCAGTGACTAATAAAGCTGACTGTTTGGACAACACAGTACATCAATCCCTGCAAAGTGGACAAGTCTCCATCAGAGTCTGTCTCAGGCGGACTCGCTGACCGGAGCTCAGAGGATGAAGCAGAGGGGCTGCAGGCCCAGAGGTCCAGTTTAAGGAGGCAGTGAAGCTGCATGGCTAACAAGGAGTAAGAGTGAGACCCCTAGGGAGTCTGACACACTGAAGAGTTCCTCCCAGAGACTGTTCCAAAGCTGGGGCCATAGCGCTGGTGTCACGGAGTCACCGGGGCGATGCTCTGGAACTTCTCCATACGAAGCCAGCCAGGACTCTGGGGAAGCATGCCTCCTCTCTGAGCATACTGTCTTCAGGGCAAGAAGCTCACACAGCTTCGACCTGCCTGGGTCTGACCTCAGAGCATTCAGCATCCTCTTCCACACTGTGCACTTCCCACAGTGAGTCTGCCCGGGCGGGGCTTCTGGGGAAGCCAGAGGGCCCTGCACCCCAACTATGCAGTCAGATGTGACTCTCAGCCTGTAACGATGCTGGTTCTGGCGGGACCCTACTGAGAGTGCCTATTCAGGACAAATTGCTAAAACAGGGCAGTTACAGCCCAAGGCTGGGGTTTTTCCACCTCTAACGCAAACCAAACCAGCCAGACAGTGAAGACTTTGGTCTCACCCCACTGGCTAACCACAAGTCATACAAGCAATTCCCTTAGACACTCCAATTTCCCAATATCACCACCAGTGCCACTCGTTATGGGGACAAATTGTTATGAAAACCAATACCCCAATAAAAGAAAAAAGGTTCTCTCGATCCCAAAGGACCAAGCCCTAGATCCAGGTCAATATACAAATCAGATCTTACCCACAAATCACGCTATTGCCAATCCTTTAGAATCTAAAATCTAAAGGTTTATTCATAAAAGGAAAAAGATATAGATGAGAGCTAGAATTGGTTAAATGGAATCAATTACATACAGTAATGGCAAAGTTCTTGGTTCAGGCTTGTAGCACTGATGAAATAAACTGCAGGTTCAAAATCAAGTCTTTGGAGTACATCCCCAGCTGGGATGGGTCCTCAGTCCTTTGTTCACAGCTTCAGTTTGTAGCAAAGTCCCTCCAGAGGTAAGAAGCAGGACTGAAGACAAGATGGAGACGAGGCATCAGCCTTTTATATTCTTTTCCAGGTATAAGAACACCTCTTTGTCCTTACTGTGGAAAATTACAGCAAAATGGAGTCTGGAGTCACATGGGCCAGTCCCTGCATACTTTGCTGAGTTGCAAGGCGTATTTGCCTTCTCTCAATGGGTCAATTGTATAGCCGATGGTCCTTAATGGGCCATCAAGCAGGCTAGGCAGAGCTAACACCAACTTGTCTGGGATGTTTCCCAGAAGCATAGCATAAGTTTGAAATACAGACAGTATAGAGCCAATATTCATAACTTCAACTACAAAATTGATACACACATATAGACAGCATAATCATAACCAGCAAACCATAACGTTGTCTTAGACACCTCATTTGACCCCCTTTATACAAGATTTGGTGCCACTACAGGACTTTGGTTGCAACCATGTTCTATATGGTCCCAGATTATGTCAATAATGTCACACAGCCAGCTGGTAAAACGGAAGGTTTATTAGTCGACAGGAACACAGCATAGAACAGAGCTTGCTAGCACCGAAATCAGTGACTTTCAGCCAAATCCATCTCGGGAGGAGGGGAGCCCAGAGCCAGGGCTCTGACCCTCCCCCTGCGCCCCAAGCCAGCCAAGACTGTTGCTCCTCCTCCGGCCTTTGTTTTGCTTCCTGGGCCAAGAGTCACCTGGTCGCATCCCCATGAAAATCCCCATATCGTCATACCCCCACCTAATGCTTCCCCAGGCTTTTGTCTCCTTTGCTGGCGAGAGGCAGGGAAGTCCATCTCACTCTGGGGCAATGCTTGCTAAGTGTCAGTGTCTGGGCAATTGGATCGGCCCTTGTATTTTCAAAATTAGCATTGATATGGGACCTAAGACCCAGATAGTCAGGCGACACCCAGATCTAGGTCTCTCCACCTGCCCTGAGAGCAAACAGCCCCTTTCCACCCAGTAGGTAACAATGCCACATAGAGGGGAAACTGAGGCACAACCAGGACTCATAAAAATATTACAGAAAATTCCCACTTCATCACAACCATCTCCTGGCCACAAGCCTCTGGACTGAGGCCCTCCTGCTTCGCCCCATGAGCTCTGCCCAGCAAGTGCAGCTGAGACAGATGCCTGAGAGAGACTTGTCCCCTCTGCTGGGACTAAGGCAGCCAAGTAGTACTGGCAGTGCCCCCAGGAAGTGGTTTCAAACAGAGGAGGGTTCTTAGTCAGATGCAGAGTACCTGGGCCATCCTTCGGCCAGCACCGAGCCAGCAGGCTTCAGCATTGCCCACGCTGGTCACGCCAGGGCAGCCCACCAGCCTCGTCTCGGGCTCTGCCTCTCTGATCCCTCCTTAGTCCCCAGAGAGAGCAACCAGCCTCTTCCAGAAGCCAGCTCTTTCTCCTCTCCTGGGCACAGCTCAGCCTGTTGTGCTTGCGGGGAAGGAGCCAAAGAACCAAGCATGAGCTGAACTGATCCAAAGGCCTAGCCGGGACAGCTCCTTCTGGGCTGAGGGGAATGGGCATGGTGCCCCAAGCCTGCTATGAACCTCCCCACATGTGCAGGTGGGCACTGGTGCAGCCTAGCTAGGGGAGCAATGGGCCCCATAAGAGGGCTGCTTGGGACGGGCAGTCCCACAAAGGAGGCTTGCTTGGGGGCGAGGGCTGGGCAGAGCTTTCCTAGGGCCCTGGGAGTCAAGGATCAGTGCTCCACGCCCAAGCTTCCCCATCAACCTGCCACCTAGCAGTCTCTGCAGGGAGCTGGGTGGGCCTAGGGCACAGGCAGGGGAGGAGAAGAAGGGCCCCTCACCCCAGGGCTCAACCTGTGCTCATGGGAGAAGAGTCCCTGTTGTCGGGGGACAGACCCCAGGGCTCGGCTGAGCTGGGCTGGGGCAGGTCCCTGGGGCGGGTGGTGCAGACCTCAGGGCTGGGGGAGGCCCCTGGGGCGGGAGGCGCAGACCTCAGGGCTCAGCTGGGCTGGGGGAGCCCTGGGGTGGAGGGCACAGACCCCTGGGCTGGGCTGGGCTTGGGGAAGCCCCTGGGGCGGGGAGCACAGACCACTGAGCTCAGCTGGGCAGGGAGAAGCCCCTGGGGTGGGAGGTGCAGACCCCAGGGCTGCACTGTGGGATCCCCTGGGGCAGGGGACACAGACCCAAGGGCTCAGCTGGCCTGGGGCAGACCCCTGGGGTGGGTGGTGCAGACCCCAGGGTTGGCTGGGGGAGGACCCTGGGGTGGGAGGCACAGACACCAGAGCTCAGCTGGGCTGGTGGAGACCCCTGAGGCGGGGGGCACAGACACCAGAGCTCAGCTGGGCTGGGGGAGGCGCATGGGGCGGGAGGCACAGACCCCAGGTTGAGGGCGGATGCCCTGGCTGGGGCTGTCTCTGTGTGAGCGGGCGGTGTGTCCCTGAGTGCAGCTAGGGCCCGGGTGTATGGGTGCTGCACTGGGCGCTGCCCAGCATCCATAGCAACAGCCTGGCAACCTGCTCTGGCTTCCCAAACAAGGGCAGGCAGAGCTGAGATGAGCTGAGCTGCATCCAGTCTCTTGGCACTGCCCCTTGGGGAGTCATGGGGCCACATGGGCACCAGTCCTTCCTGCTGCTCCTGGCCCTCTGTGCCACAGGTAGGCAGCTCGGTACCCAGCGATGGGCCACCCACTTGGTAACAGGGGGAATCCACCTGCCAGCCTCCCTTACCAGGGTGCTGAGGGCAGGTGGAGGGCATGGCTCTGCCCCAGGGAGCCAGCGCAGCCAAAACCCTGTGTCACCGGCAGCCCTCCCACCCCAAGGAGCCAGCACTGCCCGAGTCCCATGGCAGCGGCAGTCCCCCGCCCCAGGGACCCAGCACCACCTGAGCCCAATGGCACTGGCAGCCCCCACCCCAGGGAGCCAGCGCAGCCAATGTCCCATTGCACCAATAGGGTCCCCACAGAGTGCAGTCAGTGTTGAGGAGCTGCCCATACAGGGAGGGGTGCCAGGGGCTGGGAGCTGCTGTTGGCTGGGCAGCGGTGGGCACGAGCCATCCCGGATAACAGTGTCTCCTTCTGCTTCCAGGGGCTTTCGTCAGCGCCACAGGTAAGAACTGAGTGCCCAGGAACTGCCACCAGCAGCCCTAGTGCCCGGCATGCCCGGACATGTGTGTGTGGGGGGGTGTGCTTGCACCCACCCAGGTGTGTATGTGTGTGTCTGCGGGTGTGCCCATGTGCATGTGTGCCAGGTGTACGCTCCCCCTCCCTTCTCCACCCACTCGGACAGCGCTGCCCCTCCCCCTCGGACAGCACTCCCCTTCCGTCTCCACCCCCACAACAGTGCTCCCCCTCTGCACCATCGGACAGTGTGCCCCCTCTCCCTCCGTACCCTCGGATAGCGCTCCCCCTCTCCCTCGGACTGCACTCCCCCTCCCCCTCCCACTCCTGTACAGTGCTCCCCCTCTACCTCTATCCCCTGGGAGAGTGCTCCCTTTCCACCTCTGCCCCCTCAGACATCTGCCGCCTCCGACAGCGCTCCCCCCTCCCTCTGCCCCCCTGCACAGTGCTCCCTCTCTCCCTCCGCCCCCTTGGACAGTGCTACCCCTCCCCATCTGCCCCCTCGGACAGCGCTCCCCACCCCCTCCATTCCCTCGGCCTACACTCCCCCACTCCCTCAGCCCCCGGGACAGAGCTCCCCCTCCCTGTTTGCCCCCTCGGACAGCACTCTCCCCCCCCCCCCGCCAACCTCGGACAGCGCTCCCCATATGTCACAGAGTTCCTGGGCGATGCTCTGGAATTACTCCATACGAAGCCAGTCAGGACTCTGGGGGAGCATGACTCCTCTCTATGAGCATACTGTCTTCAGGGCAAGAAGCTTACCCAGCTTCCACCTTCCTGGGTCTGACCTTAGAGCATTCAGCATCCCCTTCCACACCGTGTGCTTCCCGCAGCGAGTCCACCCAGGCGGGGCTCCTGGGGAAGCCAGAGGGCCCTGCACCCCAACTCCACTGTCAGACGTGACTCTCAGCCAGCTGGTAAAACAGAAAGTTTATAGTCAACAGGAACACAGTGTAGAAGAGAACTTGTTAGCACAGAAATCAGTGACTTTCATCCAAGTCCATCTTCCGGGGAGGCAGGGCTCTGGTCCTCCCCCTGTGCTCCAAGCCAGCAGAGACCAACTTGCTTCCTGCTGGCTAGCCCCTGCCCTGCCCGTTGCTCCGCCTTTGTCTCGCTTCCCGGGCCAAGAGTCACCTGGTCGTATCCCCCTCCTGGGTCTCAGGTTACGAAGGGCCAGCCATAGCATTGGTGCAAGCAGCTGGAAAATCCCCTGCAAAAGTCATACCCCCTTATTCCCACCACCTAGACATTGATGCAATACACAGGGAAACTGAGGCACACACAGCATTCATGCAAAACAGTAAGACTCCCCTAGGCTCACATACAATGTAACAAGGGAGAATCCCCACCCTCTCCCTCCACCACCTGGACTGTGCTCCCCCTACCCTCCGCCCCCTCGGACAGCGCTTCCTGTCTCCCTCCGCCCCCCCCTGACAGCGCTCCCCCTCTCCCTCCACCTTCTGGACAGCACTCCCCTTCTCCCTCCGCTCCCTTGGACAGCGCTCCCCCCTCCCTCTTCCCCCTGGACAGAGCTCCCGTCTCCCTCTGTTGCCTTGGACAGCACTCCCCTTCTCCCTCTGCCCCCTTAGACAGCGCTCCCCGCTCCGCCCCCTCAGACAGCGCTCCCCCTCTCCCTCTGCCCCCTGGACAATGCTCCCCGTCTCCCTCTATTGCCTTGGACAGCACTCCCCCTCCCCCTCTGCCCCTTTGGACAGTGCTCCCCCTCCTCCTCCGCCCCCTTGGACAGCACTCCCCCTCTCCGTCCGCCCCCTCAGACAGCGCTCCCCCTCTCCCTCCACCCCCTCAGACAGCACTCCCCCCTCTCCATCCGCCCCCATGGAGAGCGCTCCCTCTTCCTCCCCCTGGACAGCACTCCCCGCCCTCTCTGCCCCTTGGCCCACACTCCCCCTCTCCCTCCGCCCCCTGATCAACGCTCCACCTGCCCCTCTGCCCCCTCAGACAGCGCTCCCCCTCCAACTCCGCTCCCTAGGCCCACACTCCCCCTCTCCCTCTGCCCTCTTGGACCTCACTCCTCCTCCGTCCTCCTCAGACAGTGCTCCCCCTCTCCCTCTGCCCCCGATCAGTGCTCCCTCTGCACCCTCGGACACCTCCCCCTCCGCCCCCCTAGACAGCTCTCCCCTTTTCCCTCCACCCCCTCTGTAACGATGCTGCCCTTGATGGGACACAACTGAGAGTACCAATTCAGGACAAATTGCTTAGAGCAGGGCAATCTCAGCCCAAGGCTGGGGTTCCTTTGCACACCAAGGCAAACCAAACCAGCCAAACAGAGAAGACTTCGGTTTTACCCCACCGGCTAACCAGAAGTTATACAAGCAATTCCCTTAGACACTCCAGTTTCCCAGTATCACCACCAGTGCCACTCATTATGGGGCTGAATGGTTATGAAAACCAATATCCCAGTAAAAGAAAAAAGGTTCTCCTGATCCCAAAGGACCAAGACCCAGACCCAGGTCAAATGATAACTTAGATCTTACCCAAAATACACGCTTATAGCCAATTTTTATTAACTAAACTGAAATTTATTAAAAAAGAAAAGAGAGGGAGTTGGTTGAAAGATCAATATACATACAGTTTTGAGTTCAATTTCTTGAGGTCCAGATACATAGCAGAGATAGTCAGTTTATAGTTGCCAAAGGTTCTTTTAGAAATAGTCCATAGATTATAGTCCAATGTCCATATTCAGGATGACTCCAGTCAGTGACTGGGGACTCAATTCTTATGGCTTAGGGTTTCCCCTTCTTGAAACCCAAAGCAGATCTGAGATGAAGATGGATTATACATTTCCAGCAGCCTTTTGGCCTAAAAAAACAATAGGCTTAACTTTCCTTCTCCCAAACATCATGGCAATTAGCACAGGGTAATTTATCCATTAAACAGTTCAGATACAGGTTACCACAAGCTTCAAAGAGACATATAGACAATAATACTATTTCACTCAAGTGTCTTCCTAAATATTAATATGCCTTTTTTTAAATCTTTGAATCAAAGCCATGACAAGACTTGTTTGCTTACATCACAAGACCTGAACAAACAGCTACCATTCTATCTCTAACAATGCAGGCTTGCATTTCAAAGCTCTATTCATTTACATATCTTCCTAACAAGTCTTTAAAGTTTGGCCGTGGGTCATGTTAGTCTGTGAGTTAATTAACTCTTTCTGGCCCTGTGTCACCTTTCAATGAGATATTATACGTTATATTATATTACACTCATAATGTCACACCCTCTGACCGCGCTCCCCCACCCGCTCCATCCCCGTGGACAGTGCTCCCCCTCCTGCTCCGACCCCCTTGGAAAGCACTCTCCCTCCCACTTCCTTCCCTCTCGGACAGTGCTCCCTGTCCCCCTCCGCCCCCCTGGAAAGCACTCCCCCTCCCCATCCGTCCCCCTTGAACAGCACTCCCCCTCTCCCTCCGTCCTCCTAGTCAGCGATCCCCCCCTCCCATCACCCACCTGGACAGCACTCCCTCTCCCCCTCTGTCCCCCTGGACAGCAGTCCCTGTCCTTCCCTCTTGGACCACATTCTCCCTCTCCCTCCGCTCCCCTGGACAGCACTCCCTCTCTTCCACCGCCCCCCTGGATAGTGCTCCACCTCTCACTCCGTCCCCCTGATCCCCCCACATCCCCAGACAGCGCTTTCCCCTCTTCTCACTTGTCATTAGCCGCACAGCCTGCACAGGTGTGGGGTGGCGTGGCCCAGGCCCTGTCTGCGCAGGCACCCCTGGGCACAGGTGCAGCCACACACCCCCAGCTGTCCCTGCTGCTCTGGGGGTTTCGTGGGTGCCCGCTGTGGCGAGGGCTGGACGGGCTCATTCTGCGCCTCTCTGTGCAGTGCTGTCTGGCCTGCCCACCACAGTGAGTGTGATGGAGAGCGTGGGACCGGGTACGATCATCATGGAGTTCAACCTGACCTGCCAGAATGAGAGCAGTGTCCCCACCCCTGCCCCCACCCTGCAGAGCACCCCCCCGACCTCCTTCTTTAACCAACCCGTCGTCACCCGCCACGCCAGCCCAACTGTCCACTACAGCATGCAGGTACGTGCTGCCGCCCACAGTCCCCAGGAGGAAAGAACTAGGCCCCAGCTGGCAGGGCAGCCCAGCCTGGCAGTGCCCTGTGGGGCTGTGCTGCCAGACACAGACCCCAGACACCAGCAGCGCTAGGCCAGGTCAAGGCCAGCCTGGAGGCCTGGGCTCAGTGGGGACAGTGTCTGCAATGGGAACAAGGGGCCGATGCACCGTCACCCTGCCCCCAGGGGCGAGAGAGGGGTATGTGTGCCCCCTGAGGGCGGTACATGATGCTGGGCAGTGAAGACCCAGGCGCCAGGGTCCCAGGCAGGCCAGTCCGCACACAGCCAGCTCCCCCAGCCTCTGAGCCAAAGGCCCATTCTGAGCCAGTCAGCACCTTGCCAGCCCAGGCCTAGGAGCTGTGTCCAGCAGGGCTGCACCAGCCTGGCACCCAGCATCCTGGAAGGGCAAGGGGGGTATTTCAGACACACAGCCCTGGCTGCCAGTCCACTGGATCCTGGCACCCCTTGGTGCCAATGGCCCAGGGCCCATCCTGTGTAGTGCCAGGTCCCAGGCCCTAGCTCCTGCTGGCCCAGTGCGTCCAGCTCCAAGACCCTGCACCCCTCCCCCCCACATGGGGTCAGCAGGCTAGCAGCAGAGCCACAGGAAGCAGAGCCTGCACGGCCTCCACCAGGGGATCCCTGTGGTGCCAAGGGGGACCAGGGTTCTGCTCTTGGTGAGGAGCAGGCCCATTCCCTGCATGGCACCCAGGGGTGAGACAAGGGCAAAGTGGGAGACACAGGGGGACTAGGAGGGGGCTGTGGGCTGGGTCTGAGGCTGGGGAGTCCGGAACAGGAGCCCTCGCTGCATGCGGGATCGGGGCGGGGAGGCAGGGCCCCATTACATGCGAGGTCGGGGACAGGGCCCCTCTTACATGCGGGGTTGGGGGCAGGGCCCCGTTACATGCAGGATTGGGGGGGGGGTGTTACATATGGAATCGGCGGCAAGGCCCCGTTACATGTGGGGGAGGGGCCCCGTTACATGCAGGATGGTGGGGGTGGAGCCCTGTTACAATGAGGGTTACATGCCCCGTTACATGTGGGGGTGGGACCCTGTTACATGAGGGATTGTGGGGGCAGGGCCCCATTACAATGAGGGTCAAGAGCAGGGCCCCCATTTCATGCGGGGTTGGGGGAGGGGCTCCGTTACATGCAGGGTCGGGGGCAGGGCCCTGTTACGTGTGGGGTCGGGGTGGGGCCCTGTTACATGCGGAATTGGGGGGGCAGGGCCCCGTTACATGCAGGGTCGAGGGCAGGGTCTTGTTCCATGCGGGATTGGGAGGAGGCAGGGCCCCGTTCTATGCCGGGGCAGGGGCAGGGCCCGCTGAATTGGGGAGGCTGGCATAGCTTGTACTCGGTGCCAGAGCCTGCTGAGTGCTGGGGTTTCTGCTAGATCACGCTGAGCCCCAGTGCAGCGCTGGATGCTCGGCAGGTCAATCAGTACACACTGACCCTGGGGGCCACCTGCCCAGGGGAGATGCCTGCCAATGGCCAGCTCTTCGTCCTGGTCCAGACGGTGGACGGGCCCCCCCAGTGCATGGCCAGGTTTGCTAGCCAAGGTAAGGCCCACCCTGTGCTCTGCCATGCCCAGCCCTTGTGCTCTGTGCCCAGCCCCTGCTCTCCCCTGCCCAGCCCCTGCGCTCTGTGCCCAGCCCCTGCACTCTCCCCTGCTCAGCCCCTGCACTCCCCTGCCCAGTCCCAGTGCTGTGCCCCGCCCAGCCCCTGCGCTCTATGCTCAGCCCCTGCGCTATCCCCTGCTCATCCCCAGTGCTCTGCCTCACCCAGCCCCTGCGCTCTGCCCTGCCCAGCCCTAGTGCTCTGCCCTGCCCAGTCCCAGCGCTCTGCCCCACCCAGCCCCTGCACTCTGTGCTCAGCCCCTGCGCGCTCTACTTCCCAGTCCCAGCGCTCTCTCCTGCCTGCCCACCCCTGCATTCTGCCCCACCCAGCCCCTGCGCTCTGAGCCCAGCGCTCTGCCCCGCCCTGCCCGTGTTCTTTCCTGCCCAACCCCTGCGCTCTGTGCCCAGTCCCTGTGCCCAGTGCTCTGCCCCACCCAGCCCCTGCGCTCTGAGCCCAGCGCTCTCCCATGCTCAGGTCCTGCGCTCTCTCCTGTCCAACCCCTGCGCTCTGCCCCACCCAGCCCCTGCGCTCTGAGCCAAGTGCTCTCCCCTGCCCAGCCCCTGCATCCTGTGCCCAGTGCTGCCAGGGGTGTTGGGGATCCAGGCTGGGATGGGGAGCCCTGCCAGGGCAGAGGGGGCACTTCTGGCGCTAACAGGACTCGCCTCCTGGCTCTTTCTGCTCTTGGCCAGTGGGACCCAGTGCAAAGTGTGGGGAGGTGGGTCCAGGATGGGTGGAGCAGCTTCTGAGCACACTCTGCCTGGCTCTGTGCTTTGCTGCAGTGGGGGAGCTGGTGCAAGTCCCAGAGGATGTGGCACCCCTGACGCCCATCTACACCGTGGTCCTGCGGCGGCCGGCTAGCGGGCTGAGGGTGAGCATGGAGCAGGGCCTGGCCTCCCATCGCTGGGTGGGCGCTATGGGATGGCCCTGCACAGCCTGAGCCTAGGGGGCGGGGGTCTGACAGGGCCCAGGGGTGGGGGAGAGGCTGTAGGGGCGGGGGGATCGGATGGGGCCCAGTGGCAGGGGAGGTGCTGTAGGGGCAGGAGGATCCAACAGGGCCCAGTGGTGGGCGAGGGACTGTTGGGGTGGGGGGATCCAACAGGGCCCAGTGGCGGGAGAGGGACTGTAGGGGTGGAGGGATCCAACAGGGCCCAGTGGTGGGGAAGAACCTGTGGGGGCAGGGGGGATCTGATGGGGCCCAGTGGCAGGGGAGGGGCTGTGGGGATGGGGAGAATCTGAGGGGCCCAGTGGCGGGGGAGGGTCTGGTCCAATGGGACCCAGTGGTGCGGGAGAGGCTGTTCTGGGCTGAGGGTCTCGGTAAGGGAGATCCGGTCCTCTGGCTCAGTCCCTCTCTCCATGGCAGTTCACCATAGAAGACAATGACACGCCCCTCACCATCGACCACGCCGGGCAGGTGCTGGCACCAGGATCAGGCTTCATCCCAGCCCATGCCGGCCAGGTAAGTGCTAGGGTCTGCCCCCGCTTGGGCACCCTCCAGCCCTGCCTTCTCAGGGTAAGCCCGTCACCCCCAGGCCTGCTTCTGGGGCATGCTCTCCCCGAGAACCCCCCATCCCCGTGTACTCCATCTACCCCCAGGCCCCTCCCAGAACACCCCACCTCCTCTCCTCAGGCCAGGGCTCCCTCCCCACACCCCCATGGCTCTGAGGCTCCCCCTTCTCTCCAGCCATCTGGGGAGAGCTGATCAGTGCCCATGGGGCTTCAGCCCCCCTCCCCCCAGCCCACGAACTCCCTCTCTGCCCTCGCCCATGGGCCCACAACGCAGCGCCAGAGCTGGGCGGCACCACCCCATGCAGCATGGCCCAGGCCAGGGTCCTGCCAGCCTCACCCAGCGCCTGTATCTCCAGGCGTTCAGGCTGCAGATCCTGGTGACCGACAGGAGCGGAAGAAACTGCAGTGGGGCTGTGACAGTGAGGGTGCTGCCCGTCCACCACCCCCGCATCAACTTCACGTAAGGGCACAGGGTGTGGGGCGTGGAGGTGTGGGTCAAAGGGGTGCTGGAGGCAGGGGTGTGGGGTAATGTTGCCAAGGTGTAGGGCACAGGGGGCAGAGTTGTGGGGTGCAGGTGATGTGTGCAGGAGGCAGGGGTGTGGAGTGCAGTATTTGGGGCACAGGGGGTAGAGTTGTGGGGCATGCGGATTTGGGGCACGGGGGTGTTGGGGGGCAGGGGTGTGGGGCACAGGGGTGTGGGGTACAAGGTGATGTTTCCAGGGCGTAGGGCACAGGGGGCAGAGTTGTGGGGTGTGGGGATTTGGGGTGCGGTGGTGTCACAGAGTCACCGGGTCGATACTCTGGAACTACTCCCTATGAAGCCAGTCAGGACTCTGGGGAAGCCTCCTCTCTCTGAGCATACTGTCTCCAGGGCAAGAAGCTTAAACAGCTTCAACCTTTCTGGGTCTGACCCTGGAGCATTCAGTGAGATCTTCCACACTGTGCGCTTACTGCAGCGAGTCTGCCTGGGTGTGCCTCCTGGGGAAGCCAAAGGGCCCTGCACCCCAATTCCGCAGTCAGACGTGACTCTCAGCCAACCAGTAAAACAGGAGGTTTATTAGTCGACAGGAACACAGTGTAAAACAGAACTTGTTAGCACAGAAATCAGTGACTTTCAGCTAAGTCCATCTTGCGGGGAGGGGAGCCCAGAGCCCTGCACCCCAAACCACCTGAGACTGACTTGCTTCCAGCTGCCTGGCCCCTGCCCTGCCCATTACTCCTCCTCCGGCCTTTGTCTCGCTTTGCCAAGAGTCACCTGGTCGCATCCCCCTCCTGGGTCTCAGGTTATGAAGGGCCAGCCATAGCATCCATGCAGGCAGCTCGAGCATCCCCTGCAAAAGTCACACCCCCTTATTCCCACCATCTAGACATTGGTGCAATACACAGGGAAACTGAGGCACACACAGCACTCATGCAAAACAGTAAGACTCACATAGGCTCACATACAACATAACAAGGGAAAATCCCAACTTCATCAAATCTCTCCCCTCTTCGAGACCAAACTGAGCGGGGTCACTTTAGTCAGCAACCTGGGGAAGTTCAGGCCCCACTCTCCAGGACAAAGCATCAGCTATAACATTTTTACTCTCCTTAACATGGACCACCTCCACCTCATAATCCTGGGAGGACAGACTCCACCTCAGAAGCCTGGCATTGGCCCCTCTCATCTGGTGCAGCCACGGCAGGGGTAGTGGTCTGTGTACACAGTGAAGCGCCACCCAAATAGATCCAGCTGCAGCCTTTTAAGAGCCCACCCCAGGGCCAGGCATTCCTTCTCTATGGCTGCATAGCCCCGCTCCCAAGGCAGCAGCTTCCTGCTCAGGTATACGATGTGGCCTTTCTCCCCATTTGCATTGGCCTGCCTCTGCACCGTGCCCAGGCCTGTGTCTGAGGCATCGGTGAACACCATAAAGGGCTTGTCAAAGTCTGGGTTTCCCAGCACTGGACCCTTGATCAGATCCTCCTTCAGCGTGCAGAGAGCCCTCTGGCACTGCCCAGTCCAGACCAGCTTGTCTGGCTCACCCTTCTTGCATAGATCAGTGATGGGAGCTGACACAGAGCTAAAGTGGGGCACAAGCCTCTGGTAGCACCTCGCCATCCCAATAAAGGCCTGGGTCTGTTTCTTAGTCTGCGGAGTAGGCCAGTCTCTGATTGCCCCCACATTGGCTGGCTCTGGCTTTAGGTAGCTGCTCTCCACCTTGTGGCCAAGGTACGACACCTCTGCCTTTCCCACCTTGCACCTCCCACCTTTTACAGTGAGCCCTGCATCCTGGAGGTGACTCAGCCCCATCTTCACCTGGGACACATGGTCCTCTCAGGTCTGGCTAATGACAGAAATATCATCAATGTCCACTAGGGTAAAATTCTCCATCCCCCTCAGTAACTGATCCGCCTGGCGCTGGTAGGTGACCGGTGCCTCCTTGAGGCTGTAAGGTAGCTCCAGGGACTTGTACAGCCCCAAAGGGATGACAAAAGCAGGTTTCAACCTGGCATCTGGATCCAAAGGCACTTGCCAGTAGCCTTTGGTGAGATCTCTGGTGATGGGGTACCAAGTTCCCCCAACTTGTCTAGGATCTCATCAGGCCTAGGAATGGGCAGGCACCAGACATGGTGATGGCATTGAGCTTCCAAAAGGCACACAGAAGCGGATTGACCCATCTTTCCTGGGGACCAGCACAACGGGAGAGGCCCCCGGGCCTGGTAGATAGCTGGATCACCCCTAAAGCCAGCATGTCTCTGATAAAAAGCAACAGAGGGTCCTGTGGCACCTTTAAGACTAACA
>NW_020664586.1:190134-228680 GCF_002925995.2 Terrapene triunguis | reverse complement strand
GGTAAGAACCTCACTTCTTCAGATCTGAAGAAGTGAGGTTCTTACCCACGAAAGCTTATGCTCCCAATACTTCTGTTAGTCTTAAAGGTGCCACAGGACCCTCTGTTGCTTTTTACAGATTCAGACTAACACGGCTACCCCTCTGATACATGTCTCTGATCTCTCCCTCCAGGGTCTGTGCTGTGTTCCCCATTACTCTGAATAGGAAACACCTGATGGGAGGGCTGGCTCCAGCCAGTGGACAGCTTGATTAGTGAGCCCAGGCCTCTTGGAAAACAGCTGTGGGTTGAAAAACAGCTGTTGGTACGAATGCTGCATCTCTCGGATCTCTGCCTGCTGGGCAGGGGTTAGCTGGTCAGAGAGGGGATTCCAGCAAGGGACTGGCTCCTGTCTCAGGAAAGAGACCCACCACTGGCCACACACGGCCAGTACCAGCAACTCGCCCTGTCACAGTACGGCTCCATCATGTTGACCTGGTGCCCTCGGTGGCTGTGAGCACGGTTGGGCAGTTCCACCACATTGTTCTCATTCATCTGCTTGATGACCTTGAAGGGCCCATCCCAGGCAGCTTGCAGCTTGTTCTTCCTCACTGGGATGAGAACCCACACCTGGTCCCCGGTGCCATAGGCTGAACGGTCGTACCAGACCTTCTGCCTCCCTTGGGCCCTGGCCAGTTTCTCCCTGGCTGGACCCATGAGCTCAGTGAGCTTTTCCTGGAAGGTCAGTACATACTCCACTACTGATTCTCCATTGGGGGAGGCCTTCCCCTCCCATTTGTCCCTCACCAAGTCCAGAGCCACCTTCTGAAAAGGCTCTTCTATGACAGGCAGGTGTCTCAAGGCTGCTTTATCCTTGTCCCAGGTCATTTGCACCTCTGGACAAGGCAGCCCTGGTTGGCAGCTGTCCCGCCCTGGCTGTGGTTCCCCACACTCAGCTGGGGTCTCCAATCCCCCTGGGCTCAGCTTTGCCCCTGCTGTCCCAGTGAGGGCAGGCAGCGAGCCCACTGCTTTGCTCACAGCATCAGAGCCAGCGTGAGCCACCTCCCCCATGTGCAGGGGGGCGTGGAGCATCTCTCTGTCCCACTCAGCTCCAGGGTTCTGGTTACAGACAGGCAGGTACCCTGAGCTTAGCAGCTCCTACCTCCTGGCAGCCAGGTCATTTGCATTTTCACTGACCGCATGTGTCTCAGCCGATTGGTTCCCTGGATTCAAATTCAAATCCTCGGCTGTTACAGGAGCAGGGCCTGTTCTGCTTCATGCCTTCCCTGTCTCTAATGGTCCTCTGACTCCTTCAGTCTCAGCTCCAATTCCATCCATCTCAGAACCACCGACGGGGAACCAAGTGGAGACCCCCTACTGGTTGGGGACGAGGCGGGGAGGTCTCAGCCCACCTGCTCCCAGCCTCTCTCGCGGCCCCAGCTCAGTCAAGAGCCGATGTGGGCCCTAGGGTTGCCTGGCTGCTCCCAGCCACTGTCGCACCCCCAGCTGGATCAGGAACCAGTGTGGGCCCTGGGGCTGCCTGGCTGCTCCCAGCTTCTCTCGCGGCCCCAGCTGGGTCAGGAACCGGCTCCTTACAGCAATCCTCCTCTTCCAAGTGAGCAATCAGCTGTGCCTTAGTGAGTTTCCAATACACAGCCCTCTCTCTCTGCACAGCTCTACAATGTCCTTCTTAAGGAGATGGTTATAGGCGATCTCCATGGTGTTCCCAAGTGGTCATGGACTCACAGGCCTGTGCTCTCTCAGCTCCCCACAGTCCATGGGAGGAACCCCTTCAGTGTGACAGCCCTTCTCGGGGGTCCACTGTCTCTCGGGGTTAAGCCGTAGGCTCCTCAGCCTCCTGGAACCGCACCTCTCAGAGCCTTCAGCACGCCCCCTTCGTTTTACTGCTCTCCAGTCACTTCACGGAATCACAGGGGAGATGCTCTGGAACTACTCCATAAAAAGCCAGCCAGGACTCTGGGGGAGCCTCCTCTCTCTGAGCATACTGCCCTCAGCCAGCCAGACTGATTCGCTTCCAGCTGCCTGGCCCCTGCCCTGCCCGTTGCTCCTCCTCCAGCCTTTTTCTCGCTTCCCAGGCCAAGAGTCACCTGGTTGCATCCCGCTACTGAGTCTCAGGTTATGAAGGGGTGGCCATAGCATCCATGGAGGCAGCTGGAGCAGCCCCTGAAAAAGTCACACACCCTTATACCATCACCTAGACGTTGGTGCAATACACAGGGAAACTGAGGCACACACAACATTCATGCAAAACAGTGATTCACATAGGCTCATACAAAACAACAACAAAAAATCCCCACTATGTCACAGGGCATGTGGATTACAGGGTGATGTGCACAGGTGATGTGTGCAGGTGTTATGCTTATAAGAAGCACATGGGATCTTTTTCAGGGAAAAGGCAATACGCCGCATTTCCCGAAGATACAACAATTAGCATATGCATTCAATCACACACACACTCTGTCCCACCAGTCAATGTTATAGTTACCAGTACAGAGTCCGGATCAATCTAGTGGCCAGCTAGGTTGATCACTGGGGACTGGGCTGTCTGGGGATGTGGCGGGGATCAGCCCTGTGGCAAGACTGTCTAGGGATGGGGAGACTAGCCCCCCCATCACCCCCGGGCCGGGCTGTCTGGGAATGGGGGGACCAGCCCCCAGGGCCCAGGCTGTCTGGGGATGGGGGGATCAGCCTCTGGGAACTGGGCTGTCTGGGGATGGGGGAGATCAGCTCCACAAGACCGAGCTGTCTGGGGTTCAGGGGTGGAGGTGAGGGGCCTGTCTGGGAATGGAGGGGAACAACCCCCACACACACACCCGGACCAGACTCTTGGGGGCTGGAAAGGGTGTTTCTTGCTGACAGCTCCATGGGTGGTAAAGAGGGGCCTCGTGACCCCATTGTATTCTGGAAGTTGTGTCCCCTATGCCTGCACCTTCTGGCTAAGGGTTATGCCGGGATTGGTGCTGCCCTCAGTTGCCTGGCGCTGCCCAGCTCCCACTGCCCCTGCCCTGCCTGTGCGACTGGACCGAGGGGCCTGGGCCAGGCCGGGGATCAATGGAGCGGGGGCACTCGCTGCTCAGGGGGGGCTGCCCACTGTCCGTTACCAGGATGGTGGCCACGTACTGGAAGTGGGCACTGGCAGCTGAGTCATAGTCCAGAGTCTCGTTGACCTGCGGGATTCAAACCCAGGCAGCTCGGAGGTGCAGGGGCTGGACACTGAAACTCCCATAGTCAGGACTGCCCACTGGGCCCTGCCATCCCCATGCCTCCCCCTGAACTCCACATGGGTCCTACTGGGGAGAGAACCTTGAGTCCTGGCTCCCAGGCCCCCCTCCCTCCCCACTCTAACCACTAGCCCCCACTCCCCTTCCAGAGCTGGGGATAGAACCCAGAAGTCCTGGCTCCAAGCCCCCCCGCCCCGTCTCCCAGCCCCAATCCTCCATCCCAGAACTTAGGGTGCAGGGGGCAGAGGTGTGGGGCATGGGGATTTGGAGTGCGGGGGGTGTGGGGTGCAGGCTGATGTGCTCAGGGGCAGGGATGTGGGGCAAAGGTATTTGGGGTGCAGGGAACAGGGATGTGTGGCACAGGGGTGCTACAGACACAGGGAGATGTTCCCAGGGTGTAGGGCGCAGGGGACAGATTTGGGGCACAAGGGTGCAGGGGGCAGGGGTGTGGGGTGCAAGAATGTGGGGTGATGTTCCTGGGCGTAGGGCACAGGGCTAGGCCTGGAGGGGCAGGCAGCAAGGGGCCGTACGCAGGCAGCGCAGTGCAGCTGGGCAGCAGACCTGTCGGCCATGCCAGCGGGGGGGCTCTTGGAGAGCGCGTGGCAGCCTCCCCATCCTGCTGGGCGCCATGAGGGGGGCGAGGGTGCCTGGGGCAGGAGCTGAGTGGGTGCCTGGTGGTGGCGAGGGCGGCGGTGGCTGGGCTGACCTCTGCTGTGTGGTGAGCAGGGCAGAGTGGCGCAGTGTGGCCGTGCTGGAGAAGAGAGGTGCCATGCAGCTCGTCACACAGGTCCATGCCCAGGGGGACAACGTGCGCTATGAGATCATCGCCCCAGCCGCCCACGGGCTCTACACCATCGATGCAGGTGAGCCACGCTCCTGCCCCGGCCCCAGGGCTCCCTCATAACATGGTGGGGCCGTGGTGCATCTCTGGGATCCCCCAATATCGTGGCGGGGCCGTCGCCATTGCCATGTGTCTGCCCCCCCATTCCGTTTCAGGGCCATGGCCAGGGGAGCTGTCTCTGCACCCCCCCATAACGTGGCAAGGCCGTGGCCAGGGACGTGTCTCTGCCCCACCCCATAACATGCCAGGGCCATGGCCGCAGACACGTCTCTGCCTCCCCCATAACATGGCGGGGCCGTGACGCTGGCAAGTTTCCCTGAGGGCAGCCCTTCCCTTCAATCCCTGACCCTGCCTCGGGATACCGAGGGCTGCAGAGACCCCGGCCTGGTGCTGAGCATGTGGTGGCACCCTCCTGTCCTTGGCAGTTACTGGCGAGCTCCGCAACACCTACGAACTGGACCTGCAGCGCTCCCCAGAGGTGGCACACACCCAACTGCTGGTGCGGGCCTACAACATGCTGCACCCCAGTGACAGCGACACCATGGGCCTCAACATCACCGTGCTGTCCACGAACACACTGGCACCGCGCTGCTCCCCCGCCGTCTTCCTGTAAGGGTCCCTGCCCCCACTCCCCATCACGGCTGGGAGCCAGATTCTGCCCCGGGTTCTGCCCCGGCTCTGGGAGGGCAGTGAAGTCTAGTGGTTGTGGGAGCCAGGACTCCTGGGTTCTGCCCCAGCTCTGAGAGGGAGTGAGGTCTAGTGGTTGGGGGCGGGGAGGTGTGGAGCCAGGACTTTTGGGTTCTATCCCCGGCTGTGACACACCCTACCTTGCAACGCTGGCCAGGTCCCTGTAGCTCCCCTTGCAGAAGGGGCTACTGCCTGGGGTGCGGTGAGGTGGCCCGGCTGAAGCGTCATGCAGACTGAGTGCTGGCCGCAGTGTGGCAGGGCTGCTGGGGGCACACCTGGCACAAGGGCAGGAGAGAGGCCCCCTCCCTTTGCCCATGTCCTGTTGGCCCTTCACCTTCCCCACTGGTAACCCCTGCCCTCCTTCTGCCAGGGCTCAGGTATCTGAGGACACCCCCATCGGCTGGACTCTCGTGACGCTGACATGCATGGACCCAGATGCCAGCAACAGCTCCCTGCGCTACCAGGTGGAGGGCAACCAGCGCTCGCGCTACAGCTTCCGCATGCAGGGCCCACAGCTGCAGGTGAGCCCAGCGGGCAGGGCCAGGGCACACCCGGACAGTGCCAGTGCCTTCTGCAGCCAGCAGGGCACCATAGGGGGTGGGGGCTGGATGCCAGGACTCCTGGCCTCTATCCCCAATTCTGGGAGGGGGAGAGGGGCTAGTGGTTAGACTGGGGGAGCGGGTCTGGGAGCCAGGCCTCCTAGGCTCTATCTCTAGCTCTGGGAGGGGGATGGAGGATGGGGGCTGGGAGACGGGGGGGGCTGGGAGACGGGACTTCTGGGTTCTATCCCCAGCTCTGGAAGGGGAGTAGGGGCTAGTGGTTAGAGTGGGGAGGGAGGGGGCCTGGGAGCCAGGACTCGAGGTTCTCTCCCCAGTAGGGCCCATGTGGGGTTCAGGGGGAGGCATGGGGATGGCAGGGCCCAGTGGGCAGCCCTGACTGTGAGAGTTTCAGTGTCCAGCCCCTGCACCTCCGAGCTGCCTGGGTTTGAATCCCATAGGTCAACGAGACCCTGGACTACGACTCAGCTGCCAGTGCCCGCTTCCAGTACATGGCCACCATCCTGGTAACGGACAGTGGGCAGCCCCCCCTGAGCAGTGAGTTCCCCCGCTCCGCTGATCCCCGGCCTGGCCCAGGCCCCTCGGTCCAGTCGCACAGGCAGGGCAGGGGCAGTGGGAGCTGGGCAGTGCCAGGCAACTGAGGGCAGCACCAATCCCAGCATAACCCTTAGCCAGAAGGTGCAGGCATAGGGGACACAACTTCCAGAATACAATGGGGTCACGAGGCCCCTCTTTACCACCCATGGAGCTGTCAGCAAGAAACACCCTTTCCAGCCCCCAAGAGCCTGGTCCGGGTGTGTGTGTGGGGGGGTCGTTCCCCTCCATTCCCAGACAGCCCCCTCACCCACCCCCCCGAACCCCAGACAGCTCGGCCTTGTGGAGCTGATCTCCCCCATCCCCAGACAGCCTGGCCCCTGGGGGCTGGTCCCCCCATCCCCAGACAGGCCGGCCCGTGGGGGGGCTGGTCCCCCCATCCCTAGAGAGTCTGGCCATGGGGGCAGATCCCCCCCACATCTCCAGAAAGCCCAGTCCCCTGGAGCTCATCTCCCCCCATCCCCAGACAGTTAGACCCGGGGCTCTGGTCCCCCCCATCCCCAGACAGCCCGGCCCTGGAGGCTGGAAAGGGTTCTATCACGGATTCACTGGGCGATGCTCTGGAACTACTCCCTATGAAACGAGTCAGGACTCTGGGGGAGCCTCCTCTCTCTGAGCATACTGTCTCCAGGGCAAGAAGCTTACCCAGCTTCGACCTTCCTGGATCTGACCTTGGAGCATTCAGCATCCCCTTCCACACCGTGCACTTCCCGCAGCGAGTCCGCCTGGGTAGGGCTCCTGGGGAAGCCAGCGGGTTCTGCACCCCAACTCCGCAGTCAGACGTAACTCTCAGCCAGCATGTAGAACAGAAGGTTTATTAGTCAATAGGAACACAGCATAGAACAGAACTTGTTAGCACAGAAATCAGTGACTTTCAGCCAAGTCCATCTTGGGGAGTACTGGGTCTCCTCCTCCCCTTTGTCCTGCTTCCCGAGCAAAAGGTGTCACCTGGTGGCACCCCCCTCCTGGGTCTCAGGTTACGAAGGGCACCAGTCACAGCATATGTGCAGGTAGTTGGAGCAGCCTCACCTGCCCCACAGGTCTCAGCCAAAGTCACACACCCCTATTCCCACCACCAAGATATTGGTGCAGCACACAGGGAAACTGAGGCACACACAGTATTCATGCAAAACAGTAAAACTGACATAGGCTCAACAGTAAGACTCACATACAACATAACAAGGGAAAACCCCCACTTCATCACACCCTCCATCCCCAGACAACCCAGCCCCACATAGTTGACCCCCCTAGCCTCTGTGATGCAGCCCGTGTGCCCGTGCTGGTGACGGTGACTCCGAAGAACGAGCACTCACCTGCGTGCCCAGCCAGCGCCCTGTTCAGCGTGCCAGAGGATGCTGCCTTCGGTGACACAGTGGGCCGGGTCAATGGCACGGACCTGGACTACCCCTTCGACAACATTGAGTACAGCATTGCTGGGTGTGCCGGCGCCAGCCCGCCCGCCTTCTATATCGGCCCACGCACCGGTAAGCTGCCATGTGTCACGGAGTCCTCAGGTGATGCTCTAGGAACTGCTCCCTACGAAGCCAGTCAGGACTCTGGTGAAGTCTCCTCTTTGTGAGCAGACTGTCTCCAGGGCAAGAAGCTCACACGGCTTCCACCTTCCTGGGTCTGACCTTTGGAGCATTCAGCATCCTCTGCCCCTCTGTGCGCTTCCCACAGCGAGTCCACCGAGGCGGGGACCTGGGGAAGCCAGAGGGTCCTGCACCCCAACTTCGCAGTCAGACGTGACTCTTAGCCAGCCAGTAAAACAGAGGTTTATTAGATGACAGGAACACGGTCTAAAACAGAGCTTGTAGGTACAGGGAACAGGACCCCTCAGCCGGGTCCATTTTGGGGGGCAGTGAGCCAGACAACCAAGTCTTCCCCTTCACTCCACGTCCCCAGCCAGCTCCAAACTGACTCACCCTCCAGCCCCTCCTCCTCTGGGCTTTGTCCCTTTCCAGGACCAGGAGGTCACCTGATTCCTTTGTTCTCCAACACCGTTAGCTATCACCTTGCAGGGGGGAAGGACCCAGGCCATTAGTTGCCAGGAGACAGTGTTGGCCATTTATGCACACTTGCCCTTTGCGACAATCACATCCCCCTTATCCCATCACCTAGAGACTTAAGACATGCATAGGGGAAACTGAGGCACCCCTACAGTATTCAGAGGAAACATTAAGGACAGTCCCACTTCGTCACACCATGCCAGTCTGCATGGGCCTGTGCTAGCCTCTCCACCTGCCCCTGAGCCTGTTCCCCTGCTCCCCGCCTCGTTACCCCTGCACCCGGCCCAGTTACTCCATCCCTCCTGACCCCATTACCCCTCCCCCACCCTGCCCCCTTACCCCTCCCACCCCTCCCATTACTCCATCCCCACCCTGACCCCATTACCCCAACCCTGCCCCAGCCCCAATTACCCCATCCTGCCCTGCCCCTGTTACCCCTCCACCCACCCCATTACTCCATCCCTGTCCTGACCCCATTATCCCTCCCCATCCTGCCCCGCCCCTGTTACCCCTCCCCCACCATGCCCTGCCTCCGTTACCCCTCCCCCACCCACCCATTACCCCTCCATCCGCCCCATTACTCCATCCCCGCCCTGACCCCATTACCCCCCTCACCTTGCCCTGCCCTGCCCCTGTTACCCTTCCATCTGCCCCCGTTACTCCATCCGCGCCCTGACCCCATTACCCCACATCCACTCTTATCCCTCCACTCCTCCCTTACCCTTCCCTCCAGGCTAAGCCCCCTCCCCACCTGACCCTAGCCTGGACCCTGAGTCCCTCTCTTGAGGAGCCCAGGCTGTGGGTTTCTCCCCAGAATGTTTCTGCATGGCTGCTCCTGTGTCATGCAGGTGAAATTCACGTGCTCGGGCTCCTGGACTACGAGAGCAAGCAGGTCTATATCCTGACCGTGCAGCTGCAGGATGTGGCCAATGATGCAGACCCACGGCACCAGCGCAGTGTGCTGTGTGACATCACCATCCAAGTGCAGGTGATGCTCCGCTGTGCACCTCCTGGCCAGACCCGGGGCCGGTCCCACAACGCATGTGCGCCAGGGGGCTGGTTAAGGTTACTCAGGCCATCTTAACTTTGGCGTTCACTAATTCTGGAGCGCTTGGCTCTGCCAACTCAGGGTGTCCTTGGCCCGGCAGTTTGGTCTGTGCCGTTCCAAGGGTTCGACAGGAGAAAACGGATCAAATCCCATGCAGGTATCTGCTAGGAGCCTCGGATGTTTGGGTTCAGCCCCTGGCCACAGGAGGGCAGTGTGCTCTCTATTAGCACATGGGTGCTTTGCCTTTCCACAATGCTCAGGCGTGCGGGGGCGGGGGGGAGGGGTGTGGCTCTGCTGAAGCCTCCCTGGTTATCCATCGAATCGGCCCACTCTTCCCATGAGCCATGACAGCAGCCAGGCACCTAGAGCCCTGGTGTCCCTGGCCAACCCTGCCAAAGGCCCAGCCGGGAGCCCTCTGCCAGCCTGTGCCCGGTGCATGGCGGGGCTCCCAGACTCGCCTGCCTCCTGAAGTGGAGGGATGAGGCTCTGCCACGTGGCTGAGGTGGGAACCCTGGTGGGTGGAGAGCCCAGACCAGGCTGGCTCTGCTGGGCGCTGGCCCAGTGCGGCGGACGCAGGGACCAGGCAGCCTCAGGGTCCCTCCACGTGGTGATGAGGTTGCAGGAGGCTGTGCTGGTGCTCTGCAGGGACAGGCTCTTCATGGCCTCAGACCCAGCCCACCCAGTGCATTGGCAGCCAGATCCCCAGCTCTGACCAGAGACAGAGAGCAGCATGGGGTCCCTCTGCCCCCCCCCCCACGGTGGGCTTGACAGAAGCTGGGGGGAGGAGGGAAAACCAACAGCCCATGGGCACCGTGCCATCCACAGTTCTTTGGTGGAATCAATAGAAACATGGGTTACAGGCTGCTGCCGGCATGGCCCTGCCCACACCCACTGGCAATGGGGCTGCCCCTGGGATGCCGCAGGGTTGGCCCTGCCCGTGTCCACCAGCAATGGGGCTGCCCCTGGAGCGTCACAAGCTGCTGCCTGGCATGGCCCTGCCTGTGCCCACCAGCAATGGGACTCCCACCCCACCTCCCTCCTCTAGCACAGATCTGCCTGGCAGGAGTGAGAGGTGAATCCATGTTGGTTGCGAGCGCAGTATAGGGCTGTGACACACACAGTACTGCTCTGGCCCTGCCAACAGAGGGCAGTGCCCTGGCTTAGTGTGCTGTCACTGTGTATCTGGAATGTCATGCTGCCCCGGTGCCCAGGGTCTGTCCTGCGGCCTAGTTCGCAGGAAGGAGAGCTGAGAATGTGCCTGGCTCAGGGATGGCCCGTTGCCCTGCCCTGGGACTGACCTGCCCAGCCAGGGGAATCCTGATCCCACCCTGGGCCCCGAGTGCCACTGCAATGCCACCCTTGCCACAGCCCTGGGGTCGCTGTTCCCAGCACAGGCCTCTGTGTGCCCCCAGGACACCAATGACCAGCCCCCGCGCTGCACGCCCCCATTCCAGGAGTTCTTCATCTACTCCACCCGGGACCCCAGTCTGCCCCTCGCGCAGTTGCAGTGCTCTGATGAGGACAAGAGCACCGTGCTGCCCCTGACCTACACCCTTGTGGGAGGTGAGTGGGTCCCGTCTCCATGCCCCTGGCCTAGCACAGGGCAGGGGTCATCTCTGTGCCCCTGGCCTAACCCTGGAGGAGGAGCGGGGCATCTTCATGCCCATGGCCTAGCCCTGGGAGGGGGAGCTGGGTGTCTTTGTGCCCTTGCCCTATCTATCGGGGGGGCGGAGGCTCTGTGCCCCTGGCCTAGCCTTGGGGGGGTGGGAGCTGGGTGTTTCCGTGCCCCTGTCTTACCCGTCGGGGGTGGGAGGGAGGGAGGAGGCTGGGTTCGGGCCTCGTAGGGGCTTGCGTCTCAGTCCGCGCTCTGTGGGGACCTGGCAGGGCCTCAGAGGTAGTGTCTGCAGTGGGCATAAGGGGGCTCTGTGGTGGGGCAGTGAGGGGGGGCTCTCTGCAATCGGGGTGTGGGGCAGCATCCCCTCCACACTACTCCCCCGGTGGGCGGTGGAGCCCGGGCTCATCAGGGCCTTTCCTTGCCAGGCAACACCAATGAGCGCTTCCGGCTTGCGGGCAGCACCCTGCTGCACTCCGCTTTCTCCTACCCACCCGACAGCATCCGTGAGCCCCACATCTTCGAGCTGCTGGTGGAGGTGACGGACAGCCTCAGCGCGCCACGCCACAGCACCACAGCCACACTGGTCGTGCACGTGACGCCCTGGGCCACTACCACGCCCAGCACCGCCACTACGCGCACGGTGAGCCAGGGAGCTCCGGGGTGCCCCCAACTCAGCCCCTGCCCATCAGCCTGCTCCATTCTCCTGGGGTAGCCATATGGCCTAGGGTAACTCTCCCACCCCCCAGCCTGTTCTGGCCCCCCAACCTGGCTACCCCATGGCTTCTGTTGCCCCTTGTCTCCCCCCCCATGTCCCCTCTGGAGGGCTGCTCCTACCCCCATTTGTTGTGGGCATGGCCCCTGGCCTTGGCAAGGGGGCAGGGATAAGCCTGCAGCTGAGGTGCCTGGTGGAGGGCTGGGCGGAGTCTGCGCTGGGATGTGGGGAGCAGTCTCCTTTCCTAGGGCTCCAGTCTGTGTCCTGGAATCACCCCAGAGCCCACGCTGTGCCAGACTTTCCTGGCCCCCCCCTTTTCTGGCAGGGTGTCGGGCACAGGGATGCGCTCTGGCAGGGTGTTGACTGCAGGGATGTGACACGGTGCCCCAAGCCATGCTGAGGCCCAGTGCCCCGTGTTGCAAGTGCATGGAGCTGCTTTGTCCCATGAGAGCACTGCCCACAGAGCTCCCTGCCCCACCATGCCCACACCCCAACTTGACAGGCCTCCCAGCACTTTGCTCTCTACTAGCAGACCCTGCAGAAGAAGCCGCTAGTTGTCACCCGCATCGAGCTGTTCTGGGCACCCTTGCCCTGGTTCGTGGCAGTGCTGACCGTCTCCGTGGCGCTGCTGCTGGTGGCGCTGGCATGGCTGTCGTGGAAACTCCTGTGCAGGTGAGTGTTGACACGCAGGGCGGCATAGGCAGGGCTGCCAGGCAGGACACACCCTGCCATGGCCAGTGGCCACCTGGCCGGGAGGGGCCTTCAGGGCTCCGTGTCGCGGGGCAGCCATCTCTGCCAGGGACAGCAATCCACCCGCCCCCTGCTCCTGGCCCCTAGTACAACAGGGGCCCAGACCCCTGCCCTCACAGAATCATAGAATATCACGGTTGGAAGGGACCTCAGGAGGTCATCTAGTCCAACTCCCTGCTCAAAGCAGGACCAATTCCCAACTAAATCATCCCAGCCAGGGTTTTGTCAAGCCGGGCCTTAAAAACCTCCAAGGAAGGAGATTCCACCACCTCCCTAGGTAAAGCATTCCAGTGCTTCACCACCCTCCTAGTGAAATAGTGTTTCCTAATATCCAACCTAGACCTCCCCCACTGCAACTTGAGACCATTGCTCCTTGTTCTGTCATCTGCCACCACTGAGAACAGCTGAGCTCCATCCTCTTTGGAACCCCCCCTCAGCTAGTTGAAAGCAGCTATCAAATCCCCGCTCATTCTTCTCTTCTGCAGACTAAACAATCCCAGTTCCCTCAGCCTCTCCTCATAAGTCATGTGCTCCAGACCCCTAATCATTTTTGTTGCCCTCCGCTGGACTCTTTCCAATATTTCCACATCCTTCTTGTAGTGTGGGGCCCAAAACTGGACACAGTACTCCAGATGAGGCCTCACCAATGTCGAATAAAGGGGAACGATCATGTCCCTCGATCTGCTGGCAATGCCCCTACTTATACAGCCCAAAATGCCATTAGCCTTCTTGGCAACAAGAGCACACTGTTGACTCATATCCAGCTTCTCGTCCACTGTGACCCCTAGGTCCTTTTCTGCAGAACTGCTACCTAGCCATTCGGTCCCTAGTCTGTAGCAGTGCATAGGATTCTTCCGTCCTAAGTGCAGGACTCTGCACTTGTCCTTGTTGAACCTCATCAGGTTTCTTTTGGCCCAATCCTCCAATTTGTCTAGGTCCCTCTGTATCTGATCCCTACCCTCCAGCGTATCTACCACGCCTCCCAGTTTAGTGTCATCTGCAAACTTGCTGAGAGTGCAGTCCACACCATCCTCCAGATCATTAATAAAGATATTAAACAAAACCGGCCCCAGGACCGACCCTTGGGGCACTCCGCTTGAAACCGGCTGCCAACTAGACATGGAGCCATTGATCACTACCCGTTGAGCCCGACGATCTAGCCAGCTTTCTATCCACCTTACAGTCCATTCATCCAGCCCATACTTCTTCATCTAGCCCTCCCCAACTCCCCACTCACCACTTCCCTGTGTTCCTCATTGCAGGCCTGCTCCAGGCAAGTCAGCACAGCCACTCCTACAGGACAGGTGAGAGCCTCTCCACATGCCTCTGGGCACCATTGGGGCACTGGCCCAGCCTGAGGAAGTGCAGGGGACCCAGCCCTAGAGCTGGGGGTTGGGGACCCCATTGGAGCCAGTCCTGGGCCAGGGCCATTCCTGTTACCAGATTTGCCCGTTACTTTGGGGTATGCTAATTTATTAGGTTTCAGAGTAGCAGCCGTGTTAGTCTGTATCCGCAAAAAGAACGAGGAGTACTTGTGGCACCTTAGAGACTAACAAATGTATTTGAGCATAAACTTTCGTGGGCTACAGCCCACTTCATCAGATGCATAGAATGGACCATATAGTAAGAAGATATATATACATACAGAGAACATGAAAAGGCGGGAGTTGCCCTACCAACTCTAAGAGGCTAATTAATTAAGATGAGCTATTAGCAGCAGCAGAAAAAAAACTTTTGTAGTGATAATCAAGATTGCCCATTTCAGACAGTTGACAAAAAGGTGTGAGGATACTTAACATGGGGAAATATATTCAGTTTGTGTGATGACCCAGCCACTCCCAGTCTCTATTCAAGCCCAAATTAATGGTATCTAGTTTGCATATTAATTCAAGTTCAGCAGTTTCTTGTTGGAGTCTG
This sequence comes from Terrapene triunguis, assembly GCF_002925995.2. Taxonomy (NCBI): domain Eukaryota; kingdom Metazoa; phylum Chordata; order Testudines; family Emydidae; genus Terrapene; species Terrapene triunguis. The sequence continues at coordinate 214,730 of NW_020664586.1, read as the reverse complement.
TTTTTGAAGCTTTTCTGTTGCAAAATTGCCACCAAATTGCAAAAGTCTGTTACTGAGTGACCAGAGAGGTTGAAGTGTTCTCCTACTGGTTTTTGAATGTTATGATTCCTGATGTCAGATTTGTGTCCATTTATTCTTTTGCGTAGAGACTGTCCAGTTTGGCCAATGTACATGGCAGAGGGGCATTGCTGGCACATGATGGCATATATCACATTGGTAGATGTGCAGGTGAACGAGCCCCTGATGGTGTGGCTGATGTGATTAGGTCCTCTGATGGTGTCCCTTGAATAGATATGTGGACAGAGTTGGCAACGGGGTTTGTTGCAGGGATTGGTTCCTGGGTTAGTGTTTTTGTTGTGTGGTGTGTGGTTGCTGATGAGTATTTGCTTCAGGTTGGGGGGCTGTCTGTAAGGGTTACTCTGCTGGGGGGGGGGGGTGTTCTGTAATTCTATCAATATACTGCTTGTGTCACTTGTGTTTTCATATGGAGCTCTACTTCTCCCTGCTGCAAGTCCCCTCCCAATGGAGCTATCCTGCAGGACCTAGGTTCCCCAGGGCTGGGCTCTTCCAGCCCCAGAATCAGATGAACACACACACACACATTAACAGAGCAAGTCTGAGTGGACCGAGTCAATCAGCACTCTCAAGCTGACCCCGTATATGGTCCTGGACTCAGTGGGCTGGGCCAAGCAGCACTTCCAAGCTGCCACCCTTATATGCCACAGGTACTGCACTGGAACAGAGTAAGCCTGAGCAGGCTGGGTCAAACAGCACTTCCAGGCTGCCACCCTCGTATGTCACAGGTTCAGCACTTCCCTATCCCCACTTTCACATTACAATTGTTCTGGTAGTAACCCACTTGATGAGCAAACCCCACAGGATTTTTGGGCGCTACAGGGACCTTTAGCTTAGGTAAGAGGAGCGTTGCTGCAGAGTAGATGGGGGAGCCAAAAACACAAAAGAGTAAAGTTCAGAGAGAGGGAGGGAAGCAACCAGCTTAACCATAAAAGTTATTGAATAATAGTGATAACCACACAAGGAGAGTCTAAACAAACATAACAGTTACATTATTAAAGATTATAAAAGTCAGATATAGAAAACTATACTTGATCAAACAAGTCAGGGTTAAAAAGTTATACGTGAGAAGAAAACAGAGGGAGAGAGAGAGAGAGAGAGAGAGTGAGCTGGGGTCTCACCACTCCATGAAGCTTGAACTGGTCGGGGTTCCCAGGTGGTGGTGGTAGCTGAGGGTCCGGAGTGCTGGAGACAGGCAGAGTCCCCAGCATGATCAGGCAGGAGAAGATGAAGTCCCAGTGGAACTGATGCAGAGATTGGATCCAGGCATCAGAACACTTACTTGAGTGTGAGTAGGGGTTTTTGTAGGGAAACAACAAGGGAGAACACTAGATTTGTTTATGGGTAAACTGATGACTCAAGGGTTTTCTTTAGGCTAGACAATAGGAACTGATCATTCCTATGATGGGTGATGTTTCTTCAGGGAGCTTACAATGCAATTAGGCAGCTTCAGTATTTTGGATATCAATCAAGGATTCATTACTAGAATTGGTTTGATAACTGTGAGCTGGGTGTGTGCAGGCGTAGGTTCGTTAACATCTGGAGCAGAGATCCCCCATGATGCAGTGCTTCCCTGCTTTTCTGGTCCCAGAGTTCCGTGCGGTAATCTTTGTTCTCCATTCTGTATGCTAATGGAGATGCCTCCCCGTCCCATCTTTGATGCAGATGAGGCTAGGGGAGTTGCCTTAATCCTGTTACCCTTGTCAGGAGGGGTTTAGGTATGTCTCCCACTGCCTTTTCATTGCTTTCTGTAAATCTTTCCTCTGATCCGTTTTGGTTCAAGCAGAGGCTGCGGGGGGGGGGGGAGAGGTCCTTCATGAGTCAGACAGGCTAGATACTGCATCCTGGTTCCCCAAGAACACAGAGCTAATTGGTATCATTTCCTAGGGAGGGGGGTCCGCTCCGTCTCTGGGGCTGGGCTGCATGGGGGCTAGACATGCTAAACTGGGACTCGGCTGGCAGACAACGGATCCATCTGGGAGGGGCTGTGCCTTTGCCATGGGTTGGTACTGACCCTGGGCCCTTTGCCGTGGTAGGGGTGCTGCGCTGCTGGAGACCTGAGAGCTATCTCTGGCCAGTGTGGGCACTGGGTGCTAGGCTGCCCTGCTAGAGCAGAGCCTGGGACAGTCCCACAACAAATGGCACTTGCCTCCCATAGGGCCCTGCAGCTCCCAGGGGGCTTGGCACCCTACCGCACCATGCTGTTTCCCTATGCCCCTCTCAGAGTGACCAGCCCTGTGCACCACAGCCTGCCCTGGTGCCTGTTGCCCGGCATGGGACCCAAGCCTCACCCGAGGAAGCTCCTTGTGCTCCATAGCCTGAACGCACTGATGGCAGGGGCTACCCCACTGCCAGGCTGGGAGCTCCAGTGCCCAGCTCCAGTGCCTTGGCGTCCAGCAGAGGGTGCCCAGGCTCTGGGAGGGGCACACACCAGCGCAGGTGGTAGGGGCCTGGCTCTTTGGGGTTCTGCCCCACATGGGGCCCATGCCCTGACTGTCCTCTTACTCCCCTCAGGGCCTCGTCAGACTCACATGTGGCAAAGAACAGCGCAGCCCCGGGAGAGCTGGACAAGGAGACAGGCCGCGCCAGCGTCCTCAGCCTGGTACAGATGCCTTGTCCGAGCATGTGCCAGGCAGGAGCCCTGCCAAGGCTGCCCCCAGAGCACTGCCCCCAGCCTGTGCACCTGCCAGGCCCTCACTGCCACCTCGCCCCCCAAGGCTGGCACAGCCTGTGGTTGGCATAGCCCACGACAGCTCCCCCAAGATGTTGGGCGCCTTCCCCAGGCAGAAGGATCAGTTTGTGTGCCTGCCCTGTCCCCAGCACTCCCTGCTGGCTGTGCCCCCCAGTGCGCCTGCCCCGCCCCCCAGCATCCCCTGCTGGCTGTGCCCCCCAGTGCGCCTGCCCCGCCCCCCCCAGCACCCCCTACTGGCTGTGCCCCCCAGTGTGCCTGACCCATTCCCCCCTCAGTGCCCCTGCCCCGCTCTCACAGCACCCCCTGCTGGGGGAGGTAAGTGTTGCCCTATCCATACAGCTCTGGCTCTCAGGTGGAGTTTGGGGCTCTGCACTGAACAGTTGCTCTTTGCTCTTGTTTCCACAGCAGGAGCAGTTTGATGGCCGCGCCCAGGACCCCAGTGAGTGCCAGGCCCTGGCCCTCCCCCACCTCCTCCAAGCCACTGCCAGCACCCTGCCCTCTCCCCACCTCCTCCCAGCCACTGCCAGCTCCTCCCCCACCTCCTTCCTTGTAGTGCCAGCTTCCTGCCCTCCCCCACTTCTTGCCAGTCAGTGCCATTTCCCTGCCCTCCCCCACCTACTCCCAGCCTGTGCCAGTCCCCTGTCCTCCTCACACCACCTCCCCCCAGCCAGTGACAGCCCCCTCCATTCCCCTGCTCCTACCAGCCAGTGCTACCCCCTGCCCTCCTCCCAGCCAGTGCCAGCCCCCTGCCCTCCCCAACCTCCTCCTAGCACGTGCCTGCCCCATGTCCTCCCCCAATCTCCTCAATCATTGCCGCTGTCTTGGGCGGCATTTTGGCGGGGGGGGGTCCTTCCTCCGCGGCAGCGGTTGGGCTGCCGCCGAGGACAGCGGTGGGACTTCAGCGGCGGCTCCTTCGAATCAGGCCCCGCGGTGCCTAAAGCTGGCCCTGATGCCAGTACCTATCAAAATTGAGAGATACTCTGGCTGGCATTCTCAATAGCCAGGGTAGGGATTGACCTGTGCATGGAGACTGTGATATCATATCATCTTTGGGTGTATAATCCTTCCAAATCAGAGGTGAGGCACATCAGCAGTGTAATATGAAGAGGCTTACATCACTTATGCCCGTTCTATACTTATCTTGTGGGGAGTTCTGAATCTTTTGGATATCATACTGACACCTTTCACTCAAAATATTTGCTTGAAAGCTTTCCTCAACTTAACAGGAAAATGAAAATGCCTCTGATGTGCCTCACCTCCTCCCAGCCTGTGTCACCTCTGCCCTTCCCCCACCACCTCCCAGCCAGAGCTGGCCCCCTGCCCTCCCCGCACCTCCCATCAGCCAGTTCCGGCCCCTACACTCCCCCCCCACTCCTCCCAGCCTGTGCCAGTGTGACGGTGCTGCCCGTGGGAGCCAGCTGAGGTCACTCAATCAGGGTGAACTGCAAACAAAACGGGGCAGACAAACCCCAAATGCTGGTGGTTATTCCAATACTTAGATTTACCAAGCCAGCACAAAACAGCTTCTATAGTACCTCACTGGTTACTCAGAAGTCCAAACAACGCAGTTCCCCTAAAGTACCCAGCCTCAGGCCTCTGTCCAGACACACCTGTCAGATATGATGATGATTACTGAAAATCTTATCTCATCATATAAAAGAAAAGGTTCTTCCAATCCCAAAGGATCAGCCACATACCCAGGTTCAATTATAACTTAGATCTTACCCAAAATACACGCTATAGTCAATTCTTATTAACTAAACTAAAATTTATTAAAAAAGAAAAGAGAGAGAGTGTTGGTTAAAAGATCAATATACATACAGACTTGAATTCAATTCTTGAGGTTCAGATGCATAGCAGAGGTAAGCTTGTAGTTGCCAAAAGTCCTTTTAGATATAGTCCACAGGTTATAGTTCAATGTCCATATTCAGGGTGGCTCCAGGCAAAGACTGGGGATCTCAATCCTTGTGGCTTAAGGTTTCCCCCTCTTGAAACCCAAAGCAGATCTGAGATGCAGCAGGATCATGTCCCAGGGTTCTTATACATTTCCAGCAGCCTTTCGGCCTGAAAAACAATAGGCTTAATTCTCCTTCCAAACATCCTGGCAATTAGTACAGGGTAATTTATCCATTAAACAGTTCAGATACAGGTTACCACAATCTTCAAAGAGACATCTAGACAATACTATTTCACTCAAGTATCATCACAAATGTTAATATTCCTTTTTTTGATCTTTGAATTTAAAACTATAGCAATAGACAAGACTTGTTTGCTTACATCACAAGCCCTGAGCAAACATCTACCCTTTTACCTCTAACAATGCAGACTTGCATTTCAAAGCTCTATTCATTTACATATCGTCCTAACCAGTCCTTAAGGTTCACCCATGTGTCAGGTCAGTCTGAGTTAATTAACTCTTTCTGGCCCTGTCACCTTCCAATGAAATATTATATTACACTCATAACGTCACAGCCAGTCCTTCCCCCACCTCCTCCCAGCCAGTGCTACCCCCTGCTCTCCCCTGACATCCTCCTAGCCAGTGCAAGCCCCCTGCCCTCCCCGCACCTCCTCCCAACCAGTGCCACCCCCCTCCCTCCCCCACTTCCTGCCAGTCAGTGCCAGCCCGCCCCCTTCCCTCCCAGCCAGTGCAGGCCCCCTGCCCTCCCCCCACTTCCTCTCAGCCAGTGCCAGGCCCCAGCCCTCCCCCACCTCCTACCCACCAGTGCCAGCCTGCCCTCCACCACCTCCTTCCTTGCAGTGCCAGCTCCCTGCCCTCCCCCGCTAAGCGAGAGGGCATGGCTGGAACCAGGGCTTTGCAGGTGAGACGCCATCCCATAGCAGAGTCTTGCCCCCTCTCGGGTTGTGAGGGGAGAGCTGTGCATGTGGGCAGGGGTGGTCAAAGGGCCCATCGCCTCCTCACTTTGGAGAACTTGAGCATGTCTGGGGCACTAAGATGGTTGAGCCCCTGCCTGTCCCATGGCACCACAGGGGCGGCCATGCCACATCTGAGTGCGGGCCCTTGGGGCAGTGGCAAAGTGCCACTCCCACTTGGCCCCTTTTGGTCGCTCATGTCCCCGCCACGTTACAGCCCTTCCAGCCCCACAGCCTGTTTGCAGAGCCCGGCGGCTGCCCCTGGCAAGAGCCCAGGAGGGATGTGGGCCCTGCCCAGTCTCATGTGTGCCGTGCTTTCTGTCTCAAGTTACAGGTCAGGATTACCTCTTCAACAGCAGCACCGGAGCGCGCCGCTGGGTCTGAGCAGACACTGCCCCCCGGGTGTGAGTGGGCACCCCGCCCCATGACGCTCCCCCACCCTGCACTGGGTCATAGCAGACACCGCCTGCCTTGGTCTGAGTGGACACAGCCGCCCCCCACTGCTCCCCCCCTGCACTGGGTCTGAGCGGGCACATCCCCCCTGGGTCTGAGTGGTCACAGCCTCCCCCCACCCCCCACTCCCGAGTCCTCCCAGCACAGCCTCTGCGGACAGGCCATGGCTGGGTCCCTAGAATGGGCCAGGCTGTAACTTTCTGCTCTGTGCGCTAACCAAGGACCATCTGCGTGGGGTCCCAGACACCCAAAAAACCCTCCTGCTTGTACCGCGCCGGCTGAGTCACTACAGTGCCAGGGGTGCTGTGCTCCCTTTGGGGGTGCAGGTCTCCCTCAGTGCCCATCGCAGGGGGACTCGCTGTGGGGAGCTTACAGAAGCAAGGGGGCTGGAGGCTCCAAGGGTTGGACCCAGGAGGTGATGAAGCTGCGTGTCTTACCCTAGGTAGCGAGACCCTAAAGGGGCTGGCACACTGAGGGGTCCTGCCAGGACAGCTCCAGAGCCAGGAGGCAGGGTTCCACCCAACAGAAGCGAAGTCGTCCTGGGGAAAAGGGGTATCAAGTTAAGCACCAGGTTCACTGGCCATTTGGGCCCGGCTAGAGGAGAGGGTGTATGGAGCCAGCCATGCCCCATGTCATTCACTGCACCAAGCCGTGCCTGGGAAAGGGGAAGAGCCGTGTGGGCGCCACTGACACAAAGGGCCGTGGCTCAGGCCAGAGGCGCTGAGAACGGTGTACAGGGGAGGAATCTGCTGAGGTGCCAGTTGGATTTTAGCTTTAAAATCTAACAAATGGACTTTGCCAACTGGAGAAGGGCCCTGGCTCACAGTGCACAGGATAGCAGCACCTGGCACGAACCAGCCCCTCTGCACCCCTGAGCAAACCAATGGCTACCAGCCATCCGCAACTGTCCTGAGCAAACCGCCAGCCCCCCGCAAAAGTGTCCTGAACCAAACACCAGCCACCAACCCCACCTCCCAACTGTCCTGACCAAAACACTAGCCGCCAACGCCCCCCGACTGTTCTGAGCCGAACACTGACCACCACTCCTCCCCCAATTGTCATGAGCAAAACACCAGCCACCCCTGCCCCCACGACTGCTTTCAGAAAAACACTGGCCGCCAAACACCACCCATACAATGGTCCTGAGTAAAACACCAGCTGCCACCCCCCCAGCCCCCTAAATGTCCTGAGCAAACCACCGGCTGCTTACCCCACCAACTGTTCTGAGGAAAACACCAGCCGCCAACCCCCTGCAGCTGTCCTGGCAAACCACTGGCCACCCTCCACACTCAATTGTCCTGAACCAAACACCAGTCACCAACCCCCACTCCTGACTGTCCTTAGCAAACCACTGGCTGTCAGCCCCCCTCAACTGTCCTGAGCAAAACACCAGCCGCTAACCCACCTGTGACATTGCACTCCATAATGTTTTATGGAAATATGCTTATGATTGTGAATATAATGTAACTGGAATATGCTTTATGCAAAAGGTCTCTTTACAAAGCTTATAATCTACTGAGTGTGTTCATCCTATTTGTATGTATGTATGTATCATTCTTGTATCGGAAGCTAGAAATATAAAGTATAACTCTGAGGTCCTATTGTAATTGTGCAAAGTGTGGGCCATTAATGGTGGTGTAGAATATTGATGGCTCCCATTGACTAGAACAATTGACTGTAAATGGCTCTGTTTACCTGCAAGCCTGCCTGTATAGGTGTAGACCAGCCCTGGGTAATGAAAAATGAGGTCTTACAGTGACATGTGACCATGTCACCTGATACTGGAATCCATCTTAAACCTGGTGCTTTTCCATTTTAGAAAGAGGGGTGGGGACCCAGAGACAAAAGATTCCCACCTTGTGCCAAAGCTATAAAGGGGGTGGAACAGAAAAAACAAGGTCCCAGTCATGAGAAAGCCCCTGCTTTTCACCTAAGATGCCTGCTGGAACTAACAAGGACTGTACCAGGGGAGAGGATTGGACCCAGACTAGGAAGGAGTTTAGTCTGTGAAAGAAGCTTTTGGAACATCTCTGAGGGTGAGATTTACCTGTAAACAGTTTCTTAATACATTAGGCTTAGACTTGCGTGTTTTGTTTTATTTTGCTTGGTAACTTACTTTGTTCTGTCTGTTATTACTTGAAACCACTTAAATCCTACTTTTTATACTCTTTATATAATCACTTTTGTTTATTAATTAACCCAGAGTAAGTGATCAATACCTGGGGGAGCTGTGCATATCTCTCTATCAGTGCTATAGAGGGCGGACCCTGTATAAGCTTTATACAGAGTAAGACAGATTAATTTGGAGTTTGGATCCCATTGGGAACTGGGTGTCTGCGTGCTGGAGATAGGTGACCTGCTGAGCAGTTTTTGGTTAAAGTCTGCAGCTTTGGGGGTGTGGACCAGACCTGGGTCTGTGTTGCAGCAGTCTAGTGTGTCTCACTCAACATACTGGGTTCTGGAGTCCCAGGCTGGCAGGGAAAATGGTCTCAGAGGTAATCTCAGCACTTCAGGTGACAGTACCAAGGAGTTCTCTGTGACCGAACCCGTCACACCGCCCCCCCCCCCCGACTCTCCTGAGCAAACTACCAATGCCCCTCAACTGTCCTGAGCAAAACACTGGACACCAGCCCCCACCCCCCGAGACTGTCCTGAACCAATCACCAGCCAACAGGACCCACCCCCCAACTGTCCTGAGCAAAACACCGGCTGCCAGCACCCCCGCTTTCCTGAACAAAATATCAGCCACCGGCCCCCACAACTGTCCAAAGCAAAACAGCTGCCATTCCCCCATTCCTGACTATCCTGAACAAACCACCAGCTGCCAAACCCCCTCCATCTATTCTGAGCAAAACACCAGCCGTCAACCCCCCACAACTGTCCTGAACCAAACACCAGCCACCAACACCCGCCTCACCCCCGACTGTCCTGAGCAAAATACCGACTGCCAACCACTCCCCGACTGTCCTGACCAAAACACCGGACACAAGCACCCCCTCATCCCCGACTGTCCTGAGCAAAACACCAGCCACCACCACTCACAATTGCCCTCAGAAAAACACCAGCTGCCACCCCCCTGACTGTCCAGTGCCAAACACTGTCTGCCAGCCCCCCCAATTGTCCTGAACCAAACACCAGCCGCCAACCCCCTTTCCCGATTATTGTGAGGAAACCACCAGCAGCCTACCCCCCGCAACTGTCCTGAGGAAAACACCAGCCCCCAACCCTCTCTCCCTGATTATCCTCAGCAAAACAGCAGCTGCCAGCACCCCCCAACTGTCCTGGGAAAACCACCAGCCGCCAACCTGCCCAACTGTCCTGAGGAAAACACCAGCCGCCAACCCCCTGTAGCTGTCCTGGCAAACCACCGGCCACCCCCATCCGACTTTCCTGAGTCAAACACCAGCTAACAGCCCCCCCCACACACCTCCCCAACTGTCCTGAGTAGCCCTTCGGTCACCAATCCCCACCCCCAACTGTCTTCAGCAAAACACCAGCTGCCAACGCCCCCAACTGTTCTGAACCAAACACCGGCCGCAAATCCCCCACTCCCTGACTCTCCTGAGCAAATCACCTCCCCCGCCCGACGACTATCCTGAGCCAAATACCAGCCACCAGCCCCCCCTACTGTCCTGAGCAAAACACCAGCCGACAGCCCCCTCAACTATCCTGAGCAAAACGCCAGATGCCCGGCCCCTCCCTCCTGACTGTCCTGCGCCAAACACCATCCGTCAACCCCCCCCAACTGTCCTGAACCAAACACAAGCCGCCAACCTCCATCCCAACTGTACTAAGCAAAACAAACACCCTCGCAACTGTCCTTAGTAAAATACCAACCACCAATTCCCCCCCACCCCTCACCGACTGTCCTAAGCAAAACACCAGCCGCGAGCCCCCCCCAACTGTCCAGAGCCAAACACCAGCTGCCAGCCCCCTCCCCCTCAACTGTCCTGAGCAAAAACACCGGCAGCCAAGCCCCCACAGAGTATCCTGAACCAATCACCAGCCGCCAACCCCCGTCCCGACTGTCCTGAGCAAAACACGAGCCGCCAACTCCCCACAACTGTCCTGAGCCAAACACCAGCCATCGAACCCCACCTGTGACTGTGTCATAACTATAAAGGGAAGGGTAACAGCTCTCTGTGTACAGAGACTCCAAATCCTTTTACCTGTAAAGGGTTAAGAAGCTCGGGTAACCTGGCTGACACCTGACCCCAAGGACCAATAAGGAGACAAGATACTTTCAAATCTTGGGGGGGGAAAGGCTTTTGTGTGTGCTCTTTGTTTTAAGGGGTGGTTCGCTCTTGGGACTGAGAGGGACCAGACATCAATCCAGGTTCTCCCCATCTTTCTAAACAAGTCTCTCCTATTTCAAACTAGTAAGTAAAAGACAGGCAAGGCGTCTTAGGTTTACTTTGTTTTCTCAACTTGTAAATGTACCTTTTTACCAGAGTGTGTATCTTTGTTTGCTGTACTTTGAACCTAAGACAGAGGGGGGTCCTCTGAGCTCTTTAAGTTTGATTACCCTGTAAGCTATTTTCCATATTGATTTTACAGAGATGATTTTTACCTTTTTCTTTAATTAAAAGCCTTCTTTTTTAAGAACCAGATTGATTTCTCCTTGTTTTAAGATCCAAGGGGGTTTGGATCTGTATTCACCAGGAGTTGGTGAAAGGAGGGTGGGAGGAAGGAGGGGGGATGGTTAATTTCTCCTTGTTTTAAGATCCAAGGGGGTTTGGGTCTGTGTTCACCAGGAAATTGGTGAAAGGTTTCTCAAGGCTTCCCAGGGAGGGAATTCTTGTGATGGTGGCAGCGGACCAAAGCTAAGCTGGTAGATAAGCTTAGAAGTTTTCATGCAGGCCCCTACATTTGAACCCTAAAGTTCAAAGTGGGGATACAGCCTTGACAGACTGTTCTGAGCAAACCAATGGCAGCCAATCCCCCCAACTGTCCTGAGGATAACATCAACCGCCAGCTCCCTACAGATGTCCTGAGAAACCCCCGGCCACCCCACCAGACTTTCCTGCGCCAAAAACCAGCTGACAGCCCCTCCCCCCACCATAACTGTCCTGAGGAGCCCACCAGCCGCCAACCTCCCACCCAGATTGTCCTGAGCAAAACACCAGACACCAGCCCCCGAACTGTCCTGAGGAAAACACCAGCCGCCAGCCACCCACAACTCTTCTGAACCAAACACCAGCCACTAACCCCCCATTCTGACTGTCCTGAGCAAAACACCAGCTGCCAGCCCCCCACTCACCCACTGCCCAGAGCCAACCACCAACGCCCCTTCAACTATCCTGAGCAAAACGCCAGCTGCCCAGCCCCTCCCTCCCGACTGTCCTGCGCCAAACACCATCCATCAGCCCCCTCAACTGTCCTGAGTAAAACACCAGCCGCCAGCCTCGTCAACTGTCCAAAGTCAAACACCAGCTGCCAGCCCCCCCCAAAACTGTCCTCAGCTAGACAGCAGCTACAACTCCCCACCCCAACTATCCTGAGCAAAACATCAGCTGCCAACACGCCCCCCCATTGACTGTCCTTGGCAAAACACCAGCCGCCAACCCCCACTCCCGACTGCCCTGAGGAAACCACCAGCCACCAGCCCCCCCCAACTGTCCTCAGCAAAACATCAGCCACCAACACACCGACTGTTCTGAGCCAAACACCGACAGCTGCCCCCCCGATTGTCCTCAGCAAAACACTGGCCACCAACTCATCGCTCCTGGACTGTCCTCACCAAATCACCTGCCACCCCCACACCCGCCGCCGACTCTCCTAAGCAAAACACCAGCCGACAGCCCCGCCTCACAAATTATCCTTAGCAAAATGCCAGTTGCCCGCCAGCCCACCCATCGACAGTCCTGAGCGAAACACCGGCCGCCAAACCCCATCCCCGACTGTCCTGAGCCAAACACCATCTGTCAGCCCCCCCCAACTGCCCTGAGCCAAACACTGGCCGCCAGCTCCCCCGAACTCTCCTGAGCCAAACACCGACCACCACTCCGCCCCCCCAACTGTTCTGAGCCAAACACCAGCTGCCAGCCCCCTGACAGCCCAGAACCAAAAACCAGCCACCAGCCCCTCCCTCGGCTCTCCAGAGACAAACACTGTCTGCTAGCCCCCCCAACTACCTTGAGCTAAGCACCAGTCACCAACCCCCAACCCCGACTACCCTGAGCAAAACATCGGCTGCCAACCCCCACTACCGACTGTCCTAAGGAAACCACCAGCCTGACCTTAAAAACCTCTACAGAAGGAGATTCCACCACCTCCCTAGGTAACCCATTCCATTGCTTCACCACCCTTCTAGTGAAAAAGTTTTTCCTAATATCCAACCTAAACCTCTCCCAGGTGACTCTCTCTTTCTGCATCATGGTGGGCTTATTCTTTTGGGACTCCGCCTTTCCACCGCCTGACCAGCTGTCCACAAACTTGTGGCCCGCTGCCCTGCGCTCTGCAGGTCCTCTGGCTTTTTGTCCCACAACCATATTCTCAGGTCGGATGGGCAATGTTCATACAGTTGCTCCAGTACAATCAGTTTAACCATGTCCTCCTTACTCTGGGCCCCATCTGCCCACTTATGGACATATCCCTCCATTCGGAAGATCAGTTCCAGATATGTGACCTCAGGGGTTTTGCGCTGACTTTGGAACTTTTTCCGGTACGCCTCGGGAGTCATCCCAAACCTATGTAGCAGGACCTTTTTGAACAGTTCATAGTCCCCTGCCTCCACCCCTTCCATTTGGCTGTACATCCCCATGGCTTTGGGGTCCAGTAACGGGGTGAGAAACCGGAGCCAGTCTGCAGGGTCAACCCTGTGCAGCTCGCAGGCCTTCCCAAAGGCAATCAGGAATTCATCTATGTCCTCCCTTTCCTTAAACTGGGACAGGATGCGCTTATCAAAGCTCCATGCAGTCTTGGGTCCCCCTCACTCACCGCAGCAGGGGGCTCTCTGCTTCTCAGCCTTGCCAACTCCAGTTTATGCTGCCACTGTTTTTCCCGATCCTCCCGCTCCTTCTCCTGATCCTCCAGATCTTTCAGTTTGAACTTCCTCTCCCATTCCAGCCGCCTCAGCTCCAGCAATGAAGAGCTCTGCCATGAGGATCCCCTGCTGGCCACAGTGGTCACAGTGCCCTCGGTGTTCGCCGGGCTCTTTCCAGCCCCTCCCCTAGCCATAGGTAGGAGGGACCTCGGAATGCCCTCAGCAGCAGTCTGACCCCTCCCAGCTGGGACAGACACCGGTGCCCATGCTGCATCTGCTGGGCTGCTTCCCTCAGAGACAGGGATCAACTCCTCTGAGCAATCTTCCTCCTCCAGCTGGGGAATCAGTTGTGCTTTGGTGAGCTTTCCAATGCACAGGCCTCTCTGCTTGCACAGCGCGTCCAGGTCCCTCTTAAGGAGATGGTTATATATCTTCCCGCTGTTCCCATGTTGCTGTGGACTTGCAGGCCTGTGTGCTCTCCGCTCTCCACAGTTTCCAGGAAGAACCCCTTCTGTGCCAGCCCTTCTCCAGGTCACCACCTCTCTCCCAGGGTCAAGCCACAGACTCCTCCGCCCCTGGAACCACTTACCGCGGTCCCCAGGGGGACCCTGTTACTACAACAGTCCTTCTCGCTGGTCATACCCTCCCAGGGATTAAGCGTAGCTTCTCCACCCCCCGAAACCGCTCCTCTCTGAGCCTTCAGCATGCCTGGTCCTCATTAATCTCCCTTCGTTTTACTGCTCCCCAGTCACTTACTGCAGGAAGTGCTATCCACGGGGTACAGTACATCTCACCACTGCCACCAGTTGTCATGAAGTGTGGGGGAGTCAGGGCCCCACCCCGACTATCCTGAGCAAAATGTCAGCTGCCAACTCCGCCCCCAACTGACTGTTCTTGGCCAAACACCAGCTGCCAACCCCCACTCCCAACTGTCCTCAGCAAAACACCGTCTGCCAACCCCCCAGTCCCCGACTGTCCTGAGTAAATCACCTGCCACCCCTCCCTGCCGCACACTCTCCTGAGCAAAACATGTTACACTGATAAAAATACACAGGATCTTTTCAGGGGACAAGGCAATATGCCACGTTTATTATGAGAACACAACTTGATTTATAACCAATAGCTAATACCTACAAACACATACACACACACACACACATCAAATGTTCTGCAGCTGCTGTATAGTTACCAGTCCTGAACATAGCTTGAGTCCATAGCTTGGGTTTGCAGCTTGAGTTCACAGCTCATGGTGTCTAACTGGCCAGGAAAGCCAGGCACGAGGAAGAACCGGGTCTCTGTCGGGCGCGCACCGATGCCCTTCGATGTTGTCAGCAGATCGTTACCTAAAGTCTTCCATCTCACCCATTCTTTTTATAGGCTTTAGTTTGAACAAGAGTCTTGCTGTGTCACATTGCCTCTGGGTACTGTGTGACTGATCACTCGTCAATTGCAGATGTGACTTTCAGCCTTGGACCTGACTTTGATGTGGTTTCAATTGCACCTTTGTTCTTTTCTTTTAGGGTGGACTCTTCTCACTTTGTCAGGGCTGTTGTCTGCATCTTCAGCTGTTGGTGTTTGCACTTCACTTTATCAGGACAGGCTGGGGCTGGAGGTTGATTCCATCATCCTTGCATACCTCATTCACACATCTGAACTAAGGCCTTGTCTACACTTGCAAGTTAGAGCGCATTAAATCAGCCCCGGGCACCCTAACTCCTAAGGTGTCCACACTGGCAAGGCACGTAGAGCACCCTGACTCCATGCCTGGAGCACCCCCGGTACAGCACGCGGCTATAGCTGTGGGGATGTTGTCATCGGCCAGGTCCAGCTTCCCATACAGACCGCGCCAACGGCCCTTTAAACAGCCAAAAGCACACTCAACTGTCATTCTGCACCAACTCAGCCTGTTGTTGAACCACTCGTTGCTGCTGTCAAGGCTCCCTGTGTAGGGTTTCATGAGCAACAGCATTAAAGGGTAAGTAGGGTCTCCAAGGATCACAATGGGCATTTTGACTTCCCCTACGGGGATATTCTGGTCTGAGAAGAAAGTCCCGGCTTGCAGCTTCCTGAACAGGCCTGTGTTCTGAAAGATGCATGCGTCATGCACCTTTCCGGACCAGCCTGCATTAATGTCCATGAAATGCCCAAGGTGATCCACAAGTGCCTGGAGAACTATAGAGAAATATCCCTTCTGATTTATGTATTCGGAGGCTAGGTGGTCTGGTGCCAGAATTGGAATATGCGTCCCATTTATCGCCCCTCCCCATTTGTGCAAAGCCAGCCACGTCACCCATGTTGCCCAGAGTCACAGTTCTTCTGAGCAGGATGCGATTAATGGCCCTGCAAACTTGCATCAACAAAATTCCAACAGTCGACTTTCCCACTCCAAACTGGTTAGCGACCGATCGGTAGCTGTCTGGAGTTGCCAGCTTCTAGATTGCAATAGCCACCCACTTCTCCACCGTCAGGGCAGCTCTCAATTTCGTGTCCTTGTGCCGCAGGGTGTGGGCGAGCTCAGCACACAGTTCCATGAAAGTGGCTTTTCTCATCTGAAAGTTCTGCAGCCACTGCTCATCATTCCAGACTTGCATGACAATGTGATCCCACCACTCAGTGCTTGTTTCCCAAGCCCAAAAGCAGTGTTCCACTGTGGTGAGCATGTCCGTGAATGTTACAAGCAATCTCATCTCGTCTGCATTATGTGAGTCGACATCATCCTCGGACTCCTCACTGTCACTTTGTAGCCTAAGGAGTAACTAGACTGCAATTCGTGACATGCTGGCGAGACCCATCAGCATATTCCTCACAAGTTCAGGATCCATTCCCGCAGACCAAAAGGGAAGACAACGCCCCCTCGACAGTTCTGAGCCAGTTGTCCAGTGCCCAACTCCGTCTGCCAGCCCCCCCCAATTGTCCTGACCCAAACACCAGCCGCCAGCCCCGTCCTGACTGTCCTGAGGAAAACAACGTCTGACAGCACCCCCACGACTGTCCTCAGCAAAATACCGGCCGCCAACCCCCCGCTCTTCACCTGCGCCCCCCCACCGACGACTCTCCTGAGCAAAACACTAGCCGCCAGCCTCCAGCCCGCAAACTGTCCTGCGCAAAATGCCAGTTGTCCCTGCCCCCACGGCCGACTGTCCTGAGCCAAACACTGGCCACCAAACCCCATCCCCGACTGTCCTGAGCAAACCACTGGCCATCAACCCCCACAACTGTCACGAGGAAAACACCAACCACCAACTGTAATGATGCTGCCTTTGGTGGGACACTTCTGAATCAATTCAGGACAAATTGCTTAGAGCAGGGCAGTCACAGCCCAAGGCTGGGGTTCCTTTACACACCCAGGCAAACCAAACCAGCCAAACAGAGAAGACTTTGGTTTTACCCCACTGGCTAACCATAAGTCATACAAGCAATTCTCTTGGACACTTCAGTTTCCCAGTTTCACCACCAGTGCCACTCGTTATGGGGACGAATGGTTATGAAAACCAATACCCCCCAGTAAAAGAAACAAAGGTTGTCCCAATCCCAAAGGACCAAGCCCCAGACCCAGGTCCATATACAAATCAGATCTTACCCACAAATCATGCTGTTGCCAATCCTTTAGAATCTAAAATCTAAAGGTTTATTCATAAAAGGAAAAAGCTATAGATCGCTAGAAAGCTAGAATTGGTTAAATGGAATCAATTACATATAGTAATGGCAAAGTTCTTGGTTCAGGTTTGTAGCAGTGATAGAATAAACTGCAGGTTCAAATCAAGTCTCTGGAGTACATCCACAGCTTGGATGGGTCATTCAGTCCTTTGTTCAGAGCTTCAGTTTGTAGCAAAGTCCCACCAGAGGTCATAAGCAGGATTGAAGACAAAATGGAGGAGATGCAGCAGCCTTTTATAGGCTCTCTCCTGTGGGTGGAAACCCCTTGGTTCTCCTGTGCAAGATCACAGCAAGATGGAGTTGGAGTCACATGGGCAAGTTACATGTCCATGCATGACTCAGTTCTTTACAGGCCGATGCCATTGTTTACATGTTAGTTTGAATGTTCCCAGGAAAGCTCAGGTGTGGATTGGCGTCTACTGAAGTTAATTGTCAGTTAAGTGTTTCTTGATTGGGCACTTATTGAGAATAGTCCCTGTGACGGGTTAAGTCACAGAGACCCCCTTGGGACTGTCACCTGATGTGCTGGGACTATCTCTGAGCCCGTTTTCCCTGGCAGCTTGGGACTTCAGTACCTTGCCTTGTTTGAGCCAGACACTCTTGCCGCAAACACAGATCCAAGTCTAAACCACGTCCCCAACAAGCTGCAGGTTTAACTGCAAACAGCTTAAGAAGTGCTCCTGTCTCCAGCACTCAGATACCCAGCTCCCAATGGGGTTCAAACCCCAAATAAATCCATTTTACTCTGTATAAAGCGTATACAGGGTAAACTCATAAATTGTCCGCCCTCTATAACACTGATAGAGAGAGATGCACAGCTGTTTGCTCCCCCATGTATTAATTACTTACTCTGGGTTAATTAATAAGTAAAAAGTGATTTTATTAAATACAAAAAGTAGGATTTAAGTGGTCCAAGTAAAGACAGACAGAACAAAGTAAATTACCAAACAAAATAAAATAAAACACGCAAGTCTAAATTTAATACAGTAGAAAACTGAATGCAGGTAAAACTCATCCTCGGAGATGTTCCAATTAGCTTCTTTGACAGACTAGCCTCCTTCTAGTCTGGGTTCAGCAACCACTCACACCGCTGTAGTTACTGTCCTTTGTTCCAGTTTCTTTCTGGCATCTCTTTGGGGTGGAGAGGCTATCTTTTGAGCCAGCTGAAGTCAAAATGGAGGCGTTTTCCAGGGTCTTAAATAGACTTTCTCTTGTGGGTGGAAACCCCTTCTGCTCTCCTATGTAAAATCCCCTCCACAAGATGGAGTTTTGCAGTCACATGGTCAAGTCACATGTCCATGCATGACTTAGTTTTTTATAGGTCAACGCCACATTCCCAGGAAAGCTCAGATGTGGATTGGTGTCTTTCAAAGTCCATTGTCAGCTTAAGTGTTTCTTGACTGGGCAATTACTGAGAATAGTCTTTTCTCAAGAAGCTGACCAAATGCTTCACTGAGGCTACTTAAAATCAAACAAGTACATAGCCAATATTCATAACTTCAAATACAAAAATGATACATGCATATATGCAAATAGGATGAATACATGCAGAAGAACATAACCTTTGCACAGATATGTTACATGTCATATCTAGCATAAAACATATTCCAGTTATGTCATATTTACATTCATAAGCATATTTCTATAAAGCATTATGGGGTGCAATGTCACAGTCCCTTCTCAAGAAGCTGACCAAATGCTTCACTGAGGCTACTTAGAATCAAAACACATTGAGATACCGGTACATAGCCAATATTCATAACTTTAACTACAAAAATGATACACACATACAGACAGCATAATCATAATCAGCAAATCATAACCTCTCCATAGACACCAACCTCCCATCCCGATAGTCCTGAGCAAAACACCAGCCACGAGCCCCCACACTGTCCTGAGCAAAACACCAGCTGACAATCCCCCACAACTGTCCTGAGCAAAACACCAGCCGCCTACCCCCCCAACAGTCCTGAGTGAAACACCAGCCGCCAGCCCCCCAAAACTGTCCTGAGCAAAATACCAGCCCCCAGCCCCCCACAACTGTCCTGACCGCCAACCCCCCTCGCCCCCCACCTGACTGTCCTAAGCAAAACACGGGCTGCCACCCACCCACCCCCAACTGTGTGTGTGTGTGTGTGATTGAATGCATATACTAACTGTTGTATTTTCAACAAACACGGCGTATTGCCTTTTCCCCTGAAAAAGATCCCATGTGCTTTTTATAAGCATAACATTTTTGGTGAAAAAATTGTGAAAGGGGGAAGACTTACACTGTGATTGTTAAAAATACTGCTAAATATTGCTAAAAGGTATACCATACATATAAAGTGATTGATCATTCAGGTGTGCACGCCCCCGGTCATAGAAGTGCCGGGCAATAGGGGGAGAATTAGAGTACTTTCTCCGACCTGTCTGTCGGGGAAAACTATACAGAGAAGATATATACAAATGGTCTAGCTATATACACCCCCGGTTGTAGAGGTGCCGGGCCATAAAGGGGAGGATTAGAGTCCTCGGTCTTACCCATCTGTCGAGGAAAAATTGCATAGGTCAATATACCGTCAGTCGTAGCAGGATTGAGCCCAAAAGGTAGGGTGCTTAGCGTTCCCCCCTCCTGCTCTGTCAGGCAGAGTTTTTAGTGAGTATAGACTTTGTGTGTTTTGTAAGTCCAGCACAATCATGGGCAAATAAGGAGTAGATTTCCGTAAGACCTCAGTCTGAAGGATATAGGAATGTGGGATATTGTTGTGATTTCACAATTTTAAGAAAAATGTTTAAGAAAAGGGACCAGGAGGGGTGGGGGCTAGTTGAGGAGCCCACCCTCCTTGCTAAATGGTTAGTGGGACAAAGCCTGTGCCCATGGGAAGGGATGGTTCAGCGAGGAAAGCAGGATCAGGCCCAGACAAGCAGGCAGGCAACAGATAAAGAGATTGGAAAACAGGTTGGGAGCCCTGAGGGGCATAGTGGCAGGAGTAAGGAAAGGAGTAAGTACAGGCATGAGGATTTCAGATCCCTGGGACAATACTTGGAATGGTGAAATCTGAGTTGATGAAGGTGTCATTTTGGGAGATAAGCAAGCAATTTAAGGAAAGAGAGTGAGAAGTTAACTCTGCAAATTCTGGAGGGAATTAAGCAGTTGAACGTTGTGAAAATGTTAAAAGGGAAAAGTATTATAGGAAGAGAATTCTTGGTTTCTTTGCAGCCTTCTGAAGGGAAAATGGGCCCTTTTCCAAAGGAATGTCTGTAAATAAGCCAGGCAAAGAGACAATCTGATTTAAATCATCTGACTATGAACAATTTAGTCAAATTCACTAAAAGAACATAAGGGGTTTCTACTGGAATTTAACTGCCCCCAAATGTATACAAATGTAATCTATGTACAGCTGTGTAAAAATTAAAGCAGTGTAAGGGATGTTAACTAAAAGAATGTGTGTGTAAATATATTGTGTAAATATGTGAGGTTTTAAGGACCTAAATCAACAGTCCTAGTTTGTAAAACTCTGTTCTGTAGGTTTAAAATAAATTGGTTTTTGTTTTGTTTTGTTTTGTTTTTAAACAATACCACTAAATTCCATTTGAATCTTTCATTCAAAGTTGCAAAACCGAGAGACACTTTTTGCCAGACATAGGTAACTAGTGTTGTTTGGCTTTGGTATTTAGCATTTAACATTTAACCCTTAAGGTACCTCAATGCTTTATAAAGTTCAGTATCTTTTTTAACGACCAAAGTCGTGGCTGCAGCAGGGCAGTCAAACCAAGGAGAATGAAAAGAGAGTCTGGATTTGTTTTTTGATAACAAAATAGCAGATAAGAGCCGTAGTAAAAGAATAAGAAATTTAAAAAAGACAGTGCCCCTCTGGAGCAATAGCAAGGGTGAGATGCACAAAGAAGCAATGTTAGAAACACTGAGACTTAAGAAAAAACAACTTTTGTGGGCTAAAACCCATGAAAGCTTATGCCCAAATAAATTTGTTAGTCTCTAAGGTGCCACAAGGACTCCTCATTGTTTTTACTGATATGGACTAACACGGCTACCACTCTGAAACCTGAGCCTTAAGGTGGCTCTGAGTAATCAGACTGTCACTTTGATAAGGCTACATGAAAACTCTGTGAGCACAAAAGAAACAGTTACACCTTATGTAAAAATTGATATGGCTAATATAATATTATAAAAGTTAAACTATGAAAGGAATGTGTATTTTTCCCAGGACATGTGCAGTGTATATGTTAGAAGGGGTAAAAGAAAGGCAAACAAAACATGCTACTTAATTAAAATCCTATTAGGGCTCCAAAAGGAGCCACAATAGGTTGAGTTTTCTTTTTCAAATCGCTGTGTGTTTTGGAAGGAGGAGTTGAAAGTGAAAAGTAATCAAAACTCTGGTGAAAGTTGATTGTGTCCCTTTTAAGACAGAGTCTCTGAGCTGCTGATGGCTTTGGATCCAAAAGCAAGCCAGTAAGCATCTGTGTTGATGCAAATTATCTAACTGATAGAGAAAGGAAAGAACTGCCCATAAATGGCAGTACAAAGAAGCTGCAGATAAAGGACATACCTGGTCAGCAAACAAACTACCTGAAACCAAAAGGCTCAAACTATGACCCTCCAGAGGAAGGTTTAAAAAAAAAAGAGTCAAACCTAAGAATAAGAGAGGGACAGGTAACCCTAAGTAGAAAAACATATTTGTTTTTTATGTGTGTATGCACAGTGCTTAGACAGATACAAAAGGTATAACAAGATACCTTTAATAGATTTGATGCTAATGTTATTGTTAATATTAAACATTGGGATAAATTTAATATTAATAAGTACCCCTGTAACAATGTATAGTGTGTATGATTTGGGGGAAGAGGGGGGAAACAACCTTTAAGGTCATATGGTAATGATGCTTCTCAGCTATTACCGGTGAATAAACTTAAAGCTTAGCACAGCAGAAAAAACATTACAAACTTGGTCTGTTGTATAAGAGGGGAAACTGAGGTACACCACCTCATGAATTTAATGACTGAACAGTGGGATAATTTCCCCTAAATCCTTAAAAGGTAGAAGCCATTGAAACCTGGCCTGCCTATAGAACAAAAAACACAGGAAAGTATGGCGGTAATTCCTCTGTTTTGCCTGCAATCAGCAAAGGTATTTGTAAAAGAAAGGGATATTTTAAGCAATAATCTGCCACCCCAAAAGGGGTAGAAACATGTTATTTTTGTCTTTTAGAAAATCAGAAAAAACTGGTACCAGCTGAAGAACAACCCAGAATACCATGAATCTACTGTTGCGACAAAGATTGTGTTTTGTGTTGTTTGTCTTGTTGCTAGCATTGTTGTGCATTGTGTTACAAAAAAGAAAATACTGCATTAGGCAGAAAAGGATTAATAAGCATTTTAACTGTATTTACAGAAACCAATGCTGCAGAAGGGCGGAGGTCAAGGAATGCCAGTCTGTTGACAGGGAAACATCCACAGGTGGTGCAGGCACATTTAAAGGCAAAATATGCATGGGACATGAGGTTTATCTGTTGGTAAGAATGTAAAAAATGGACTATCCAACAATGGGTAAGCCCCACCTTGCCAATCCTAGAGGAGTCTTGCTCCGTGCAAAACAAGAAGCTAGCAACATGCTACAGAGATAAATTGAATAACAGCACCACCAAAGTATACTATAATGGAAGGAATTGTGTCAGTGCTATTGGGCCAAAAGAAGTTGTATGGCAAGAATGGTATACCCTAAAGCTCCCTGTGCAACAATGTACATGTAATGTAACCACGCTCTGCACCCCTGAGCTGACATACTATTTCCTGGTGCATGAAGATAAAAATATTAATTTAATGGTTAAAAACATGTTATTAATTTTGATTTATCATTAGAAGTTAATTGGACAAAGCTATATAATTAAATTTATAAAAATAAACAAATTAGCCAACTAGCTAATGCCACTCATGTTCAAATTCAAATACACAGTTTGGCAATTTTATATCAAGGGTCTGAAATTTCAGATCAAGATAAACAAATAAGTATTCATCTCTGGTATAATATTTTTAGGGGATGGTCACCCACCTGGACCTCCATGTTAAATATTGCATTTCACCCTATAATTGTTGTTATGGTGCTTATTTCACTCATGCTCATCGCAATGTGTTGTATGTATTGTTACATAAAAAAATGTACTTGAAGCTAAAACCACAAGCTCAAATTGCCTCTCAGTGCATTGCTTTGAAACAGCTGTATAAGATATGACCAATCAAGAATTGTTCTTGAGGGGTCAAAAGGGGGACATGTAGTAGAAGGATTTTATGTGTGTATTTTGTATAACTTAGAATGAAGGATAATGGATAATAATGTAGTATGTATTAAATGTATTTGATGTATGATATGATTTGATTGTATTCTGCCAGCCACCCTGACTGGATAGCAGGAAGGAATGACCCTGGTTTGTTGGAAAAAACGCATCAGACCGGCTGCCTGTGTCTGAACTGATGTTAAGGCAGGAACAGACCAGAACAGTCCTTATGGCTGATTATGGTCACCTTTTGTTTTAGGATAAGTTTTCATTACAGTATTTGCTATAAGATCTTGTTTCGTATCTGCATTGCAAATGAAGTTGTGTAAGGTTCTTTTGTAATCCATTTAGTAACCATATAACCCTTTCTAAAATGTAATCCTGTCTGAAATTCTCTGTAAAATTGTTTGGTGTGAGTAAAAGATGTGTGCATAGTTAAGGATGAGTGTGAAAGCCATCACAAATGTCCAGATGGTCAAGAAGAAGGGAGAGACTTGGAGAGACAGCAGGAAACAGTCAGAAAACATCTATTGTATCTGATGCTAAACGAGTTAGCAGCATTGACAACCTCAGAGGTGAGGCAAACACCCCCGAAGGCGAGACAACAAATAAGAGATAACAGAGGAAAACCCCAACATTAACACCACTCAAGGTCTAATGATTACAGAATGACATTGCAAAATCCATAGACTAAAGTGGGAATTTACAAGTATAAAGCTGGGGTGTTTTGCCATAGAACTCTGGGCTCAGTCCTGCAAAGCCTCGGAGCATCGGATTACGACCGACAGAGCCCAGCTCCTCACTTGTGCTTAATCTAACTGACCATTAGTTTGACTCGAGCTACGACAGACTGGTAACTATAAGACCATCTGCAGGACGTGTGTGTGTGTGTGCGCACGCGCTAACTGTTGTATTTTCAATAAAAGTGTCGTATTGCCTTTTCCCGTGTGCTTCTTATAAGCATAACAACTGTTCCAAGCCAAACACTGGCTGCCAGCCCCCCGCCCCAACTGTCCTGAGCCAAACACCATCCGCCAGCCCCCCACAATTGTCCTGAACCAAACACCAGCTGCCAGCTCCGTCCCAACTGTCCTGAGGAAAACAACTTTCCCCAGGACCAACCCCCAACTGTCCTTAGCAAAACACTGGCTGCCAACCCCCCCGATCCTGGACTGGCCAGAGAAAAACACCAGCTGCCAGCCCCCCCGCAAACTGTCCTTAGCAAAACACCAGTTGCCCAGCCCAAGCCCCCCGACTGTCCTGAGCCAAACACCAGCCGCCAAACCCCACCCACGACTGTCCTGAACAAACCACTGGCCGCCAACCCCAGCAACTGTCCTGATCAGCCCACCAGCCACCAACCGACTGTTCTGAGGAACCACCAGCTGCCAGCCCCCCAACTGTCCTGAGCAAAACAGTAGCCGCCAACCCCCCAAAACTGTCCTGAGCAAAACACCAGCCGCCAGTGCTCTCCCCAACTGTCCTGAGCAAAACACCAGCCGCCAGGCCCCCGTGACTGTTCAGAGCCAAACACCAGCTGTCAGGCACCCCCACCGGACTGTCCAGAGCCAAACATCGTCCACCAACCCCC
>NW_020664586.1:170875-190124 GCF_002925995.2 Terrapene triunguis | reverse complement strand
CCCCCCCAACTCTCCAGAGGCAAACACCGTCCACCAGCCCCCCACCAGCTGTCCTGAACCAAACACCACCCTCCAATCCCCACCCCAACTGTCCTGAGCAAACCACCAGCTGCCAACCCCCCAACTGTCCTGAGGAAAACACCAGCCGCCAAGCCCTTGCAGCTGTCGTGGTAAACCAACGGCCACCCCCCGCCCCAACTGTTCTGAGCCAAACACCAGCTGACAGCTCACCCAACTGTCCTGAGCAAAACGCCAGTTGCCCAGCCCCTCCCCCTTGACTGTCCTGAGTCAAACACTGACTGCCAACACCCCCCTGCAACTGTCCTGAGCAAAACACCTGCCGCCAGCACCCCCCCGACTATTCTGAGCCAAACACCAACCGCCAACGCCCCCCTGCGACTGTCCTGAGCAAAACACCAGCCGCCAGCCCCCCCACGCAAACTGTCCTCAGCAAAACACCAGTTGCCCAGCCCAAGCCCCGACTGTCCTGAGCTAAACACTGGCCGCCAAACCCCACCCACGACTGTCCTGAAAAACCACCGGCCGCCAACCCCCGCAACTGTCTTGATCAGCCCACCAGCCACCAACCTCCCACCCTGACTGTCCTGAGGAAAACACCAGCTGCCAATGCCTGCCCAACTATCCTTAGTAAAACACCAACTGCCAACCCCCACCCCTGACTGTCCTGAGCAAAGCACCGGCCACCAGCCCCTGCAACTGTCCTGAACCAAACACCACCTGCCAACCCCCCTTCCCAACTATCCTGAGCAAACCACTGGCCACCAACCCACTCCAACTGTCCTGAGCAAAACACCAGCCACCAGCACTCCCCCTGACCGTCCAGAGCCAAACAAAAGCCGCCAGCCCTCCCAACTGTCTTGAGGCAAACACCACCCACCAGCCCCCACAACTGTCCTGCACTAAGCACCAGCCACCAACCCCCCAACCCTGATTATCCTGAGCAAAACACCGACTGCCAAACACTCCCCCTCCCCCCCCGACTGTCCTTGGCCAAACACCGGCCGCCAACCTCTCTGACCCCCGACTGTCCTGAGCAAATCACCGGCTAAATCCCCCTCCCCGCCTCCGACTGTCCTGAGAAAAAGACCAGCTGCCAGCCCCTTCCCACAACAGTCCTGAGCCAAACAGTGGCTGCCAAACCCCACCCCCAACTGTCCTGAACAAACCACCGGCCACCAACCCCCTGCATCTGTCCTGGCAAACCACTGGCCACCCCCACCTGACTTTCCTGAGCCAAACACCAGCTGACAGCCCCTTCCCCCATAACTGTCCTGAGCAGTCCACCAGATGCCAATCTCCCACCTCGATTGTCCTGAGCAAAATGCCAGCCGCCAGCCCCCCGAACTGTCCTGAGCAAAACACCAGCTGCCAGCCCCCACCGCCTCAACTCTCCTGAGCAAAACACCAGCCGCCAAACCCCCTTCCTGACTATCCTGAGCAATCCACCGGCTGCCAACGTCTCCCCTGCCCCCGCGACTGTCCAGCTCCAAACACCATCCACCAGCCCTACCCCAAGTGTCCTAAACCAAACACCACTCGCCAACCCCCATTCCTGACTGTCCTGAGGAAAACACCAACCACCAATGCCCCCCGACTGTTCTGAGCCAAACACCAGCTGCCAACCCCACCAGCCCAACTGTACTGAGCAAACCACCAGCTGCCAGCCCCCCTGCAACAGTACTGAGAAACCCACAGGCTGCCAGCCCACCCCCCGACTATCCAGAGCCAAACCCCGGCCACCAGCCCCCAACCTGACTGTCCTGAGCCAAACACCAGCTGCCAACCCCCACTCCGGACTGTCCTGAGCAAACCACAAGCTGCCAGCCTCCCCCGCCCCCCCGACTGTCCTGAAGAAACACCAGACGCCAATGCCCCCCGACTTCTGAGCCAAGCATTGACCGCTACCCCCCCAACTGTCCAGCACCAAACACCATCTGCCAGCCTCCCCAATTCTTCTGAACCAAACACCAGCCGCAACCCCCGTCCCAACTTTCCTGAGGAAACCAACACACACCAGCCCCGCCAACTGTCCTGAGCTAAACACCAGCCGCCAACCCCCAACAGACTGTGCTGAACCAATCACCAGCCGCCAATGAACCCCCCAGATGTCCTGAGGAAAACACCAGCCACCAACGTCCCCCGACTGTTCTGAGCCACACACTGACTGCCACCTGCTCAACTGTCCTGAGCAGTATCAGGGGGTAGCCGTGTTAGTCTGTATCTACAAAAACAACAAGGAGTCTGGTGGCACCTTAAAGACTAACAGATTTATTTGGGCATCTGTTAGTCTTTAAGGTGCCACCAGACTCCTTGTTGTCCTGAGCAGAACACTGGCCGCTAACCCCCTGTTCCCAGACTCTCCCGAGCAAAACACTGGTCACCAGCTCCCCGCCAACTGTCTTGAGCCAAACACCAGGCACCAATCCCCCCGACCCTCCTGAGCAAAACAACAGCCATTAACCCGCGCCCCCTCGGACTCTCCTGAGTTAACCACCAGCCGCCAACCCCCCCACACACTGTCCTGAACAAAACACTGGCCGCCTACGCCCCCCAGACTCTACTGAACCAATCACCAGCCTCCAGCCCTACCCCCCAACTGTCCTGAGCAAAACACGAGCCACCAGCCCCCCCAACTGTCCAAAACCCAACACCAGCTGCCAACCCCCTGTCCCCAACTGTACTGAGCAAAACACCGGCCACCAACCTGCCCACCCCGACTATCCTGAGCAAAACACTGGCTGCCAAACCACCCCCCCCCCCACACACACCGACTGTCCTTGGCCAAACACCAGCCACCAACCCTCACTCCCAACTGTACTGAGCAAACCACCAGCCACCCCAAGACTGTCCTGAACCGATCACCAGCCGCCAACCACCCGACTGTCCTGAAGAAAACAGAAGCCGCCAATGCCCCCCAACTCTTCTGAGCCAAACACTGACCGTCACCCCCTGTCCCGACTGTCCTGAGTAAAACACCAGCTCCCAACCCTCCCTCCCGAAATGTCCTGAGCAAAACACCAGCCCCCAGATCCCCCCGCGACTGTCCAGAGCCAAACACCGTCCACCCCCACAGCTGTCCTGAGCCAAACTCCAGCTGCCAGCCCCCCCAACTGTCCTTAGCAAAACAAAGGCTGCCAACCCCCCACAGACTGTCCCGAACCAATCATCAGCCACTGTCAGGGTTCCCTCCCCACTCTGAACTCTGGGGTACAGATGTGGGGACCCACATGAAAACCCCCCTAAGCTTATTTCTACGAGCTTAGGTTTAAAACTTCCCCAAGGCACAAATTCCTTCCTTTCCCTTGGTATCGCTGCCATTACCAAGTGATTTAAACAAACATTCAGGGAGGGCCACTTGGAGCCCTACCTCCCACAAAATATCTCCCCAAGCCCCTACACCCCCTTTCCTGGGGAGGCTTGAGAATAATATCCTAACCAATTGGTTACAAAGTGAGCATGGATCAACCCCCCTGGGTCTTTAGGACACTGAAAAACAATCAGGTTCTTAAAAGAAGTTTATTTAAAAAAAAAAAGATAAAAGAATCACCTCTGTAAAATCAGGATGGAAGATAACTTTACAGGGTAACAAAAAGATTCAAAACACAGAGGATTTCCCCTCTAGGCAAAACTTTAAAGTTACAAAAAAAAAAAACAGGGATAAACCTCCCTCTTAGCACAGGGAAAATTCACAAGCTAAAACAAACGATAATCTAACGCATTCCCTTGCTATTACTTACTATTTCTGTAATATTAGATGCTGAGTTCAGATATGGCTTAGGGAGATGTATTTTCCCTGCCATGGTTCCTCACTGACCCGGAGAGGACAAAGGAACCCAAAACAAAAAACCTTTCCCCACAGATTTGAAAGTATCTTCTCCCCTCATTGGTCCTTTTGGTCAGATGCTAACCAGGTTATCTGAGCTTCTTAACCCTTTACAGGTAAAGGAGGGATTTTATGCTATCCTTAGCTGTATGTTTATGACGCCACCAACCCCCACCCCCACAACTGTCCTGAGCAAACCACCAGCTGCCAACGACCCCCAAATGTTCTAAGCCAAACACCAACTGCCACCCCCCTGACTGTTTAGCACCAAACACCATCCGCCAGTCCCCCCACAACTGTCTTGAACCAAACACCAGCCGCCAACCCCCGTCCCGACTGTCCTGAGCAAAACACCAGCTGCCAATGCTCCCGAAAGTTCTGAGCCAAACACCAACCATCACCCTCCTCACCGTCCTGAGCAAAACACCAGCCCCAACCCAACACCATGCACCAACCCCCCCCAACTGTCCTGAGCAAAACATGAGCCACCAGCCCCAGCAACTGTCCTGATGCAAACACCAGCCACTAACCCCGCCTTCCAACTGTTCTGAGCAAAACACCAGCCACCAACGCCCTCCAACTCTTCTGAGCCAAACACCGACCGCCACCCCCATGACTGACCTGAGCCAAACACCAGCCGCCAACCCCCCCAGCCCAACTGTACAGTTGGGGGTTCACTCTCAACTGTCCTGAGCAAAATACCAGCCACCAGCCCCCCACAACTGTCCTGAGAAACCCACAGGCCGCCAGCCCCCACCCAACTGTCCAGAGCCAAACACCAGCCACCAGCTCCCCCGACTGTCCTGAGTCAAACGCCAGCCACCAATCCCCCCACCCCGACTGTCCTGAGCACAACATTGTCCGCCAGCTCCACCCAACCATCCAGAGCCAAACATCAGCCACCATCCCCCACCCCCCACAACTGTACATAGTCGAACAGCGGCTGCCATCCCCACCCCAAGTGTCCTGAGCAAAACACCAGCTGCTAACCCCCCCCGAAACTGTTCACCGGGACCCCGCATCCCCTCCCACACCCCAACTCCCTGCCCCAGCCTGGAGTCCCCTCCTGCACCCAAACTTCCTCTCAGAGTCTGCACCCGCATGCCCCCCACAGCCCAAACCCTCACTCCATCCCCTCCTCCCCGTCCCCACCCCAGAGCCCATACCCCCAGCTGGAGTCCTTACCCCCCCCCTCCGCACCCTAACCCCCGCCCCGAGTCCCCTCCTACACCCCAAACCCTTCATTCCCAGCCCCACCCCAGAGTCTGCACCCCCAACCAGAGCCCTCACCCCCACCCGCAACCCTGCCCCCGCCCGGTGAAAGTGAGTGAGGTTGGGGGAGAGGGAGCAACAGAAGGAGGGTGGATGAAGCGAGCGGGGGCGGGACCTCGGAGAAGGAGTGGGGCAGGGGAGGGGCCTCAGGGCAGGGGTGTTTGGTTTTGTGCAATTAGAAAGTTGGCAACCCTTGCCAGCCACTGGAGCAGCCCAGAGCCAGGAGCCAGCAACTGGAGCAGCCCAGAGCCAGGAGCCGGGAACTGGAGCAGCCCGGAGCTGGGAGCTCGGAACTGGAGCAGCCTGGAGCTGGGAGCTGGGGCACCACAGACCAACTGCGCTGACAGGGAGCCAGGGCTGAGCTACAGTGGGGAGCTGTGGGCCCAGAGTTGGGGAGTGGACACCAGATGTGCCACAAGTGACAGCGGCGTGGAGAGCAGTGAGCAGCCGGGAGAGCGAGGGGGCCCTGGGCAGAGGGCCCAGTGTGGGGAGACCTCGCCAGACAAGAGGCCTTGCAGGCTGGACTTGGAGAGGGGTCATGACCCTGATGGGGGGGACAATCCTGGGGAGAGGGGACCCTGCCACCTAGCACCGGAGGGTGCATGGTCACCGCCAGAATAGTGTCTGACCCCCAGTGTCACCGCAGTGCAGCCTGGGCCTGGGATGGGTGAGGACCAACCCTGAGCCGGCTGGTTGTCCCCGTGCCTACTGGACAAGTGTGACGCTCTGTACCCTGGGAGAGCACCCAGCACCCCCATGTTCATCATTGTAAAATGATTGTGTGGTATCTAAGGCAAAGTTTGTTGTTGGGTGTCTTCGGAAGGCTCATGATGTACTGAGCATTGTTGTTATGGTAATGTTATAGTAATTGTTGTTATAGTAATATTATAGGTTGTAATTTAATGTATATAGTTATGAGGCTGAGAATGTGTCCTCATGGCTTAAAGCAAGCCCAGGCATAAACTCTCCAAGAGCAGAGGGGCGGTTCACACCTCATTAGGTCATGTATGGGACAAACCCAGCCCAGCCTCACAGGAACAAAGGACACTGTCCTAGGCAACAACAAAGGATATGTTGGACTCTTGAGTGAGTCACCCCCCTTCCTTTGGTCAGTTTGGGACTGCAATGAGGTAATGCTCACCTGACTCTGAAGGGGGGGGGGGGAGAAAGCCAAGAGGGAAGAAAGAACACGATAAAAGGGAGAAACATTTGCCACGCTCTTCCTCTCTCGTCCACCTACATCTACAGACACCCCACCAAGTGACTGAAGTGCTGATCAAAGGGGAGAGCCTGTCTGAAGAGCAACCAGCCAGCCTGTGGTGAGAAGCATCTAAGTTCTTAAGGGCACTGAAAGTATTAAGATCAGCGTAGAATGCGTTTTGCTTTTATTTCATTTGACCAGATCTGACTTGTTATGCTTTGACTTCGTGTAGCGAGGTCGAGACTCACCGGTGCAGCGCCTCCTGCTGGTCATCTTGGGAATTAGCTCTTGTCCAGCATGGATCGCCCTCTGCAGGTCAGTGTCTTGCCTGCCTTAGGGCCCCTGTGTCCCTCCCAGACCCCGGTGCCTCTTACCTTGGGGTTCTGCCCCAGCAGTACCCCCACACTCTGGGTCTCCCCTCCCAGGGGAACTCCCAGCCCTTTAAACCCATCTTGCCTCAGTGGCTACTGCCAGTCATCATCTAGCCTCCACTCACTGGGGCAGACTGCAGTCTGTAATGGCCACTCAACATTGGCAAGCGGTTCGGATCAGCTGCCTCCGCCTAAGTCCAGGCTGCAGCCTCTGCAACCCCAATACCTGTTTTGGCCTTTTCCCAAGGCCCGCAGCCTGGGGAGTTGCCAGGCTGGAGCTCCCCAGCTCCTCTTGCCTTTCCCCAGCCCTGCTCTGTTCCCTGAGCTCCCAGGCAGCCAGGTCCTTCTCCCTCCAAGGCTGGAGAGAGACTCCTCCAGCTTCTGGCCAACAGCCCTCTTATCAGGGCCAGCTGGGCCCGATTTGAGCTGGCCACAGCTGTGGCTGCTACTCCAATTAGCCTAGCTTGGCTGTTTTAACCCCTGTTCTCCAGGAGTGGGGCAGCTGCCCCACTACACTTATAATCACTTAAAATCTATCTTTTATAGTTAATAAATTTGTTTGTTTATTCTACCTGAAGCAGTGCACTTGGTTTGAAGAGTGTCAGAGGCTCCCCTTGGGATAACAAGCCTGGTACATATCAAGTTCTTTGTTAAATTGACAAACTCATATAAGCTTGCAGCGTCCAGCGGGCATAACTGGACACTGCAAGGAGATTCCTAGGGTTGTGTCTGGGACCAGAGATATTCGCTAGTGTCATTCGGTTGCACAATCCAAAGAGCTAAGCCCAGGAGTGGGGGTTCTCACAGCAGAGCAGGGTAAGGCTGGCTCCCAGAGTCAAGGATTGGAGTGACCTAGCAGATCACTGGTCCGGACAACACCAGGGGAACGTCACAATGGGATCCTTGCTTCCTTTAACTGTTCCCATTTTTTCCTTACTTTTCTTACTGCTTCTTGCTGTTTAATAAATTGTATTTGGTATGAATTTAATGTAGTCCTCCCTGGGCCAGGGACATTACTGGTGCAGAGCGAGCACCTCAAAGTAGGACAACCTAGCCCCCATTCTAAGTGACCATGACAGGCATGGGGGCTCTGGCCCCTAAGATCCTGGGCCCAGTCTTGTGGGGGTTACAAGGACTCTGCTGCTCAGGGGAGCAGAAGGGGCATCCTCGAGGTAAGGCAAGCCTCTGGGTGAAGGGAGTTGGAACGAGGACTCAGACCCTTTCTCTAGCCGAGTCTCCTAGTGTAGTGCAGGAGCCAGGAAAGGGCCCCACAATAGTGGGTGTGTGTCATGGACTTATAGGTCATACCCACTCTTGGCCCTGCACGGTCCCTGGCGGGGAACCCCCTTCAGTGTGACAGACCTTCTCAGGGGTCCACTCTCTCTCGGGGGTTAAGCCCCTCCACCTCCTGGAACCACATCTCTCTGAGCCTTAGCACACCGGTCTCTTACTGTGGGCCCCCTCAGGAAGTCCACTCGCTCTGGACCCCTGGGGCCTCCACTCCCAGAAGGAATAATGCAACCCTGTTCTCTAGACAGGAGCGACTCTCAGCCAGCGTAAAACAGAAGGGTTTATTGAGCATCTGAACACAGCATAGGAAACTCTCAGGGCCCTCAGCACAGTAGATCTAAGTCTCCCCTGCATCCAAGTGGGTTCTGGCTACTCTCTCTCTCCAGTCCATTGTCTTCTATCCAGGTAAACAGGATCGCCTGGGCCTCCTTTCCTCTCAGCCATCCTATGTTCTCCAGGTCAGGTCACCAGGGTCCTTTCTTCGCAGCCCATTGTCCTCCCACTGGCCAGAACCGGCTGTGACTCCTGAGCTGGGCCTCCCGGTCACCAGGTCACCAGTCGCTGGGGTATCCATTCCCCAGGCCATTCGCGGGGGTCCCAAGTTCTGTCACTGGTCCTCTGTAACAACAAACTCCTTCTCCCATCACCTCACTAAACCAGTAACACCCAGGGAAACTGAGTCCCCCCCGCCCCCGGCATGCAAACCATTGAAAAAAACCAAGAAACTCCCCCCCCCACTTCGTCACATCTCTCGCCCTTTGAGTCTGAACTGAACGGGGTCACTTAGCCAGTGACCTGGGGAAGTTTAGGGCCCCTGCCCCATGATAAAGCATCGGCTATAACATTGGCACTCCCCCTCACATGGACCATCTCCGTGTCATAACCCTGGAGGAGCAGGCTCCATCTCAGGAGCTTGGCATTAGCCCCTTTCATTGGGTGCAGCCACGTCAGGGGCGAATGGTCAGTGTACACAGTGAAGCGCTGCCCAAATAGATATGGCTGCAGTTTTTTTAAGGGCCCACACCATGGCCAGGCATTCCTTCTCCATGGCCAAATAGTGCTGCTCCTGAGGCAGCAGCTTCTTGCTCAGGTACACAGTGGGGTGTCTCTCCCCCTTAGTATCAGTTTGCATCAGCACCACACCCAGCCTGGTGTCTGAGGCATTGGTGAACACCAGGAAGGGTTTGTTAAAATGTGAGTTTACCAGCACTGGGCTTTGGATGAATGCCCCCTTTAGCACACAGAGAGCCCTCTGACACTGCTCGGTCCAGACCGCCTTGTCCAGCTTTTCCTTCCTACAAAGCTCCATGAGGCTAAAGCTGCCAGGGAGCTAAAGTGTGGCACAAACCTCCAGTAGTACCCCGCCATCCCAATGAAAGCCTGGACCTGCTTCTTAGTCTGGGGAGCAGGCCAATCCTTGATTGCCTCCACTTTGGCCAGCTCAGACTTCAGGTGGTCGCTCCCACCTTGTGGCCCAGGTATGACACCTCTGCCATCCCCACCTTGCACTTTCCAGTTTTATGGTCAGTTCTGCATCCTGGAGGCAACCCAGCACCCTCTTCACCTGGGACACATGTTCTTCCCAGGTCTGGCTAAAGACACAGATATCGTCAATATACACTAGACCAAAGTCCGCCGTCCCCCCTAGTAATTGGTCCACCAGGTGCTGGAATGTGGCAGGTGCCCCTTTGAGGCCAAAAGGCAGGACCAGGAACTCGAAGAGCCCTATTGGGGTGGTGAAGGAGGACTTCACCCTGGCCTCTGGGTCCAAAGGCATCTGCCAGTAGCCTTTGGGAGATCCATGGTACTGAGGTACCAGGTGCCCCCCAGCTTGTCTAGGATCTCATTGGTCCTAGGCATGGGGTAGGCATCGGACACGGTGATGGCATTGAGCTTCCAATAGTCCATACGGAAACAGATCAACCCATCCTTCTTGGGGACCAGCACCACGGGAGACGCCCCGGGGCTGATGGATGACTGGATCACCCCTAAAGCCGGCATGTCTCTGACCTCTCTCTCCAGGTCCTGGGCTGTTTTCCCAGTGACCCTGAATGGGGAACACCTGATGGGAAGGTTGGCTCCCATCTCCACCCGGTGAACAGCCAGGTTAGTGAGCCCAGGCCAGTTCGAGAGCAGCTGCCAGTATGAATGCAACACCTCTCTGATCTCAGCCTTCTGGGCAGAGGTTAGCTGATCTAAGAGGGGAATTAATTCCAGCAAGGGGTCAGCCCCCACTCAGGGAGGAGTCCCACCAGGGAATCCTCTCCCTTTTCTTCCCAGTGCCACACACAACCAGCACCAACGTCTTCCTGTCCCAGTATGGCTTCATCATGTTGACATGGTACACCTGGTGGCTGTGTGCCCGATTGGACAGTTCCACTACATAGTTCACCTCGTTTACCTATCTGATGACCTTGAAGGGGCTATCCCAGGCAGCTTGCAGTTTGTTCTTCCTCACTGGTCCCCGGTAGCATAGCAGCGGGCATGTGCAGAGCGGTTGTACCAGACCTTCTGCTTCCTCTGTGCCCTGGCTAGTTTCCCCTGGCCAAGCCCATGAACAAAGCAAAGTTTTCCCAGAGTCAGTACATATTCCACCACTGATCCTCCATCGGGAGAGGCCTTCCACTCCCACTTGGCCCTCATCAAGTCTAGGGGTCCCCTCACTCTCCTCCCATACAGCAACTCGAACGGGGATTCCTGGGGCACTTCCCTGTATGCAAACAGCAAGTGGGGTAAATACTTGTCCCAGTCCTGCGGGTGCTGGTCCATAATGGTTTTCAGCATGAACTTTAGGGTCCCATTGAACCTCTCCACCAGCCCGTTGGACTGAGGGTGATATGCTGAGGCCCAGGTGTGTTGGACCCCACACACCTCCCACAAGCACTG
The DNA here is from genome assembly GCF_002925995.2 of Terrapene triunguis. NCBI lineage: Eukaryota > Metazoa > Chordata > Testudines > Emydidae > Terrapene > Terrapene triunguis. Next base: position 179,260 of record NW_020664586.1, on the reverse strand, counting down.
GAGCAGGGTTGACATGAAGTTGGACCCCTGGTCTGTAAGGACCTCCTTGGGGAACCCCACTCTGCTGAAAATGGTCAGCAGCGCATCTGCCATGGTGTCTGCCTCAATAGAGGACAAGGCCACCGCCTCGGGCTAGCCCGTAGCGAAATCTTCCACCACCAGAATGTATTTCTCCCCCAACCAAATTGCCCTGCTGAGGGGCCCCACTATGTCCATAGCCACCTTCTGGAAAGACTCCTCAATGATGGGCAAAGGTCTCTGAGATGCTTTACACTTATCCTGGGCCTTCCCCACCCTCTGGCAGGAGCCACAGAACCTGCAATACTGTTGGACTGCGTCAAAGACCTGGGGCCAGTAAAAGTTCTGCAGCAGCCTCTGCCTGGTGCGCCAGATGCCCTGATGCCCTGAAAGGGGAATATTGTGGTCCAAGTTCAACAGTCTTCAGCGGTACATCTAGGGGACCACCAATTGCCTCCTGGCCTTCCAAGGTTCAGTTTACCCCAAACCAGCCCATTCCCGGTACAGGAATACCTTCTCCCACAGGAATCTCTCCTGGTGGTCCTCCCTCTGGGATCCTGCACCGCTGTGGCCAGCAAGGGCCCTCAGCTTCTCAAAGGAGGGATCCTCCTGCAACTCCGTCTGGAATTCAGCTGCTCGGTTTGAGGGTACAGCCCTGGTTGGCAGTGACTCTGGTTCCCCACCTTGGGACAGAGGCTTTGTCCCAGCCCTGTCAAGCCCTACCCTCGGTGCTTCGGTCCCCCCCTTCAGGAGGTCCCATGTCCCCCACTGGCTCTGGCTCCGGGTAAGGACCAGGACGATCTGAGTGCCATTCGGCCAGTTCTCCAAGTCATTACCCATTAGCATCTCGGTAGGCAGGTGATCGTGCACCCCAACCTCTTTGGGTTCCTCCTTAGCCCCCCATTTCAGGTGTATCCTTGATACAGGCACCTTGATGAGGGGCCTGAACACTCCCCTCAGGGTCATGTATGCATCGGGCACAAGCTTGTCTTGGTCCACCACCTCGGGCCATACCAGTGTCACCTCTGCACCCGTGTCCCAGAATCCCTGGACACTCCTTCCCCCCACCTCAATGGGGATGATGTGGTGATTGTCCCCCGAGGCCTGTCCCACGCTCACCCGGCGGATTGAGTACGGGTGATCTGGACCTGGAGCCCCACCTTCCCCTGCTGGCCTGGCCTGGCGGTCCCCTCCCCCTGGCACAGCCCTATCGACTGCAGCCCCTTGGACCAGCGGTGCCCCCTCTCGGTGGGCTTCCACCTAGTTGACACCCCATGGGTTTTGCATGGCTGCCATTTTCTTCATCTTAAGGCATTGTGCCACCTTGTGTCCTTTTTGGTCACAGTAATTACATTTCAGGTCTCTCAAGTCCCATGAGGAGGGTTGGCCCACCCCGGCATTCATGGGCACCTCTGAGTTGGGCTTTCTGGAGTCCCGCCTTTGAGAGGACTCTGGGTGCCTCCCCTTCTGAGTCCCTATGTGGGGTCTCCCTCCTCACCCCGATCTGCTGTCCACAAACTCATCCGCCAGTGCACCCTCACTGCAACGATCTTTAGTCTTCCGGTCCACTAACCACATCTTAAGGTCTGGAGGGCAGGTGTTATACAGCTGCTCTAACCCCACCAGGTTATATACGTCTTTGGCGGTAGTGGCCCCTGCACCCTTCCCCCACTTACGGAGATATTCCCCCAGCAGGGGGAACTCCTTGTAGGTGACACCTGGGGTCTTGCATACACCACAGAATCATTTCCTGTATGCCTGGGGGGTCAGTTCAAACTTCAGCTGCAAAGCCTGTTTGTACAGGTCATAGTCCCCCATCTCAATACTATCCATTTGGCTGAATGCCGCATGTGGGACCCGCATGTGGGTTTGTCATAACTAAAAGGGGAGGGTAACAGCCCTCCTATGTACAATACTATAATCCCTCCTGGCCAGAGACACCAAAATCCTTTTACCTGTAAAGGGTTAAGAAGCTCAGGTAACCTGGCTGACACCTGACCCAAAGGACCAATAAGGGGACAAGATACTTTCAAATCTTGGTGGGGGGAAGGCTTTTGTTTGTGCTCTTTGTTTTGGGGGTTGTTTGCTCTTGGGACTAAGAGGGACCAGACATCAATCCATGCTCTCCAAATCTTTCTGAACAAGTCTCTCATATTTCAAACTTGTAAGTAACAGCCAGGCAAGGCGTGTTAGTTTTATCTTTGTTTTCTCAACTTGTAAATGTTCCTTTTGCTATAGTGTTGACCTCTGTTTGCTGTAACTTTGAACCTAAGGCTAGAGGGGGTTCCTCTGGGCTCTTTGAATTTGATTACCCTGTAAAGTTATTTTCCATCCTGATTTTACAGAGATGATTTTTACCTTTCTTTCTTTAATTAAAAGCCTTCTTTTTAAGAACCTGATTGATTTTTCCTTGTTTTAAGATCCAAGGGGATTGATCTGGACTCACCAGGAATTGGCGGGGGGAAAAGGAAGGGGGGGGGAAATGATTAATTCCTCCTTGTGTTAAGATCCAAGGGGTTTTGGATCAGTGTTCACCAGGGAATTGGTGGAGGAGTCTCTCAAGGCTACCCAGGGAAGGGAGTTAGCACATTGAGAGTGGTGGTAGCAAAAGCAGATCTAAGCTGGTAGACAAGCTTAGAGGTTTTCATGCAGGTCCCTACATCTGTACCCTAAAGTTCAGAGTGGGGAAGGAACAACGGAGCCTGTCTGCGGGGTCAATCTGGTTCAGCTCACAAGCCTTCTCAAAGGATGTGAGGTAGGCATTAATATTCCCCCCCCCCCCCGCTCCTTAAACTGGGGCAGCAGTTTGGTGTCTAGATTCCCCATAAAAATGGCGTCTCGGGGCCCTTACCCACTTAACTCCCTGGGAGGCCTGCCTCTCCTCCAACTCAAACTCATGCTTTCGCTGTTCTGTATGGTCCACCAGCCTCCGCTCCTCCAGCGCCTTTGCTTTCAGCTCCAGTCTCCACATCTCCTCCAGGGAGAAACCTGACTGGGGCCCCCCGTGCCCACTGGGGCGTCGGGTCTGATAGACTCCCTGCTGCTACACAGACTGCCCCCACGGCTACTCCCTGGCTCTCCTGCCCCCCAGGAGCTCCCCTGGGGTCTGGAGCCTGTTCCGCAGACAGACAGCCACGGGTGGAGCAGATGGACACACAGACAGACAGACAGCCATGGGAGAACAGACAGACACACACACAGAGACAGCTATGGGGGGAGCGGACAGACACACAGACTGTCAGCCGCGGGGGTGAGCGGGCAGACAGACAGATGCATGGGGAGTGGATAGACAAAGACAGATAGATGTGGGGGGAGCAGATGGACACACAGACAGACAGCAGTGGGGGGAGAGGACGGACACACAGACAGACGTGGCGGGGAGTGGACGGACACACAGACAGACATGGAGGGAGTGGACAGAGACAGACAGCCACGGGGGGAGCAGATCAGTCTTACTGTTTTGCATGAACCGCTGTATGTGCCTCAGTTTCCCTGTGTATTGCACCAATGTCTAGGGAATAAGGGTGTGTGATTCTTGAAGGGGCTACTCCAGCTGCCTGCACAGATGCTATGGCCTCACCTTCGTAACCTGAGACCCAGAAGGGGGATGCAACCAGGTGATTCTTGGCCCGGGAAGTGAGACAAAGGCCAGACGCGCCGCAATGGGCATGGCAGGGGCTATGCAGCTGGAAGTGAGTCAGTCTCGGCTGGCTTGGGGCGCAGTGGGAGGGCCAGAGCCCGGGCTCTGGGCTCCCCTCCCCGCAAGATGGACTTGGCTGAAAGTCACTGATTTCTATGCTAACAAGTTCTGTCCTACTGTGTTCCTGTTGACTAGTAAACCTTCTATTTTACTGGCTGTCTGAGAGTCACTTCTGACTGCAGAGTTGGGTTGCAGGGCCCTCTGGGTTCCCCAGGAACCCCACCTGGGCAGACTCACTCTGGGAAGAGCACGGTGTGGAAGGGGATGCTGAATTCTCTGAGGTCAGACCCAGGAAGGTCGAATCTGTCTAAGCTTCTTGCCCTGGTGACAGTTTGCTCAGAGAGAGGAGGTATGCTCTCCCAGAGTCCTGGCTGGCTTCGTATGAAGTAGTCCCAGAGCATCGGCTCGGTGACTCTGTGACAACTGGTGGTAGAGGTGGGATAAACTGCACCCCGTGGACAGAGCATCCTGCAGTGACTGGGGAGCAGTAAAACGAAGGGGGATTAGCAAGAGACAGGCGTGCTGAAGGCTCCGAGAGGTGTGGTTCCAGGAGGCGGAGGAGCCTACGGCTTAACCCTGAGAGAGAGTGGACCCCTGAGAAGGGCTGTCACATTGAAGGGGTTCCTCCCAGGGACCGTGGGGAGCTGAGTGAGCACAGGCCTGTGAGTCTGTGACCACTTGGGAACAGCGTAGAGATGGCCTATAACCACCTCCTTAAGAAGGACATTGTAGAGCTGTGCAGAGAGAGAGGGCTGCATATTGGAAAGTTCACTAAGGCACAGCTGATTGCTCAGTTGGAAGAGGAGGATTGCTCTAAGGAGCCGGTTCCTGACCCAGCTGGGGGAGCAAGAGAGGCTGGGAGCAGCCAGGTGTTCTGGAGACCCATGTTCCTGACGAGCAGGGGGTCTCCACCAAGTTCCCCATTGGTGAGATGGATGGAATCGGAGCTGAGATCGAAGGAGTCAGAGGACCATGAGAGGCAGGGAAGGCATGAGGCAGAACAGCAGGAGAGATGACAACAGCATGAACTGGCGATGGCTGAGCTACAAGGCAGAAGGACCCGTCCAGGGGTGAGTGGGGTGCCAATTCCACAGGGAACCTTGACACTAAATTGCTGCCCCAGCTTAAGGAGGGGGAGATATAGATGACTGTTTCGTGGCCTTTGGGAAGGCTGGAAATTGGTACCAGGGTGGCCCTGCAGAAAGGCTCTGGTGTCTAGCCCCCTTCCTGGGTCCCAAGGCCATAGAGCTGTTTAGCCAGATGGGCAGGGTGGCAGACTGGCCCTCACTCCCGGCCCCAGCAAATATGTCTGCGTGGACTCTCCTGGGCTCAGGCCCCTTGGACACCCAGTGGGAGCGGAAGGTGGTGGTCAATGGGGAGACATTCCTGGGGTGGCGAGGTCCTGGGACAGAGACAACTGTTGTCAGGCCCCAGATGGAGGGGTCAGGCTGGCTGGTAGTTGGGGTTCTCCAAGATATCATCTGTGAAGTCCTGTTAGGGAATGATTGTGTCTCTTTGGGACATGATCCAGGCTCTGCTCGTAACAGCCGAGGATTTGAATTTGAATCCAGGGAACCAATCAGCTGAGACTGAAGCAGTCAGTGAAAATGCAGATGACGTGGCTGGTGGGAGGCAGGAGCTGCTAAGCTCAGAATACCTGCCTGTCTGTAGCCAGAGTCCCCCTGGAGCTGAGTGGGACAGAGAGATACTGCCCACCCGCCTGCACACGGGGTAGGTGGCTCACACTGGCTCTAATGCTGTGAGCAAAGCAGCAGGCTCACTGCCTGCCCTCACTCGGACAGCAGGGCAAAGCTGAGCCCAGGGGGATCGGAGACCCCAGCAGAGTGTGGGGTGTGATGTTATTGACATGAACTGTGACCATATAGATCATTGTTGCAACCAGAGTCCTATGGTTCCTCCAGGTCTTATACAGAGGAGGTCATGGGGGGTGTCTATGGAAAGGTTGTAGTTTGCTGGTTATGATTATGCTGTCTGTATGTGTGTATTATTTTTGTATTTAAAGTTTTGAATATTGGCTATCTACTTGTATCTCAATGTGTTTGATTCTAAGTAGCCTCAGTGAAGCATTTGGTCAGCTTCTTGAGAAAGGACTAGTCTCAGTAAGTGCCCAATCAAGAAACACTTAACTGACAATGGACTTTGGGAGACGCTAATCCACATCTGAGCTTTCCTGGGAACATTCAAACTAACATGTAAATAATGACGTTGGCCTACAAAAAGCTGAATCATTCATGGACATGTGACTTGGCCAGGTGGCTACAAGCTCCATCTTGTTGCTGTGACTTTGCACAAAAGAACAAAGGGACAATATAAAAAGCCCTGGAAGCCTCTCCATTTTGTCTTCAGCTGGCACAAGAGATGGCGTCTCCACCCCAAAGAGATGACTGAAAGAAACTGCAACAAAGGACAGTAACTACCGGGGTGTGAGTGATTGCTGGACCCAGACTAGGAAGGAGTCCAATCTGTGAAAGAAGCTTATTGGAACATCTCTGGAGGTGAGATTTCATCAGTTTCTTAATGTATTAAGCTTAGACTTGCATGTTTTGTTTTATTTTGCTTGGTAACTTACTTTGTTCTGTCTGTTATTACTTGAAACCACTTAAATCCTACATTTTATACTTAATAAAATCACTTTTGTTTATTAATGAACCCAGAGTAAGTGATTAATATCTGGGGGAGCAAACAGCTGTGCATATCTCTCTATCACTGATATACAGGGTGAACAATTTATGAATTTACCCTGTATAAGCTTTATACAGAGTAAAATGGATTTATTTGGGGTTTGGATCCCATTGGAAGCTGGGTGTCTGGGTACTAGAGACAGGAACACTTGCTAAGCCGTTTTCAGTTAAGTCTGCAGTTTTGGGGGTGCAGATCAGACCCCGGGTCTGTGTTGCAGCAGATTAGAGTATCTGGCTCAACAAGACGGGGTTCTTAAATCCCAAGCTGGCAGGGAAAACGGGCTCAGAGGTAGTCTCAGCACATCAGGTGACAGTCCCAAGGGGGTCTTTGTGACCCAATCCGTCACATGGGGAAAGATAGCCAGGGCGGGACAGCTGCCAACCAGGGCTGCTTTGTCCAGAGGTGCAAATGGCCGGGAACAAGGATAAAGCAGGCTTGAAACACCTGCCTGTCATAGAGGAGCCTTTTCAGAAGGTGGCCCTGGACTTGGTGAGGGATGAATGGGAGGGGAAGGCCTCCCCTGATGGAGACTCAGTAGTGGAGTATGTACTGACCTTCCAGGAAAAGTTTGCTGAGCTCATAGGTCTGGCCAGGGAGATCCTAGCCAGGGCCCAAGGGAGGCAGAAGGTCTGGTACGACCGCTCAGCCTATGGCACCAGGGACCAGGTGAGGGTTCCCATCCTGGTGAGGAAGAATAAGCTGCAAGCTGCCTGGGACAGGCCCTTCAAGATCATCAAGCAGCTGAATGAGGAGAACGATGTGGTGGAACTGCCCAACCGGGCTCACAGCCACCAAGGGGATCAGGTCAACATGATGGAGCCATACTTTGACAGGGAGAGGCTGGTACTGGCCACATGTGGCCAGTGGGAGAAGGGAGAAGATCCCCTAGTGGATCTCTTCCCTGAGACAGGAGCCAGCCCCTTGCTGGAATCAATTCCCCTCTCTGCCCAACAGGCTGAGATCAGAGGGGTGCTGCATGGACTATAAGGTGGATAGAAAGCTGGCTAGATTGTCAGGCTCAACGGGTAGTGATCAATGGCTCGATGTCTAGTTGGCAGCCAGTATCAAACAGAGTGCCCCAGGGGTCAGTCCTGGCTCCGGTTTTGTTCAATATCTTTATTAATGATCTAGATGATGGAATAGATTGCACCCTCAACAAGTTTGCACATGACACTAAGCTGGGGGGAGAGGTAGATGTGCTGGAGGGTAGGTGTGACATTTCACTCCATATGCTTTATGGAAATATGCTTATGAATATGACATAACTGGAATATGCTTTATGCTAAATACCCCTTGTATGGTGTCATTAGAAAGCTTGTAATCTACTAAGTGTGTTCATCCTATTTGTTTGCATGTATTATTTCTATATCTGGAGTTAGGAGAATAAGATATAAACTTGTTTTACTGATGTAAACATATTAAGTGGAGGCCATTAAGGGTGCTCCAGAAACAATCAGTTGTAAATGGCATTAGTTACTTGAACGCCTTCCTGTGTAGGTGTGGGCCAGTGATGGGGAATGGAGACTAGGGGTCTTACAGTGACTTGTGACCATGTCACTTGATAATGAAATCCATCTTAAATCTGGTACTTTTCCATTTAGAAGGAGGGGTGGGGACCCAGAGAGACAAAAGAGTCCTGCCTTGTGCCAAAGTTATAAAAGGGGGTGGAGCAGGACAAAAGAGGCTGCCAGTCATGAGAAAACCCCTTCTTACCACCTGAGATGTCTGCTGGAACTAACAAGGACTGTACCAGGGGAAAGGATTGGGCCCAGACTAGGAAGGAGTCTAGTCTGTGAAAGAAGTTTATTGGAACATCTCTGAGGGTGAGATATTACCTGTAATTAGTTTATTAATGTATTAGGCTTAGACTTGCGTGTTTTTGCTTTATTTTTGCTTGGTGACTTATTTTGTTATGTGTGTTATTACTTGAAACCACTTAAATCCTACATTTTATACTTAATAAA
>NW_020664586.1:165984-170865 GCF_002925995.2 Terrapene triunguis | reverse complement strand
TGAACAATTTATGAATTTACCCTGTATAAGCTTTATACAGAGTAAAACGGATTTATTTGGAGTTTGGATCCCATTGGGAGCTGGGTGTCTGGGTTCTGGAGACAGGTAACCTGATGAGCTGTTTTTAGTTAAAGTCTGCAGCTTTGGCGGCGTGGCCCAGACCCTGGGTCTGTGTTGCAGCAGGCTAGCATGTCTGGCTCAACAAGACAGGGTTCTGGAAGTTCCAAGCTGGCAGGGAAAATGGGCTCAGAGGTAATTTCAGCACATTAGGTGACAGTCCCGAGGGGTGTCTCTGTGACTGAACCCATCACAGGTAGGGATAGGGTCCAGAGTGACCTAGACAAATTGGAGAATTGGGACAAAATTAATTTGATGAGGTTCAACAAGGACAAGTGCAGAGTCCTTCACTTAGGATGGAAGAATCCCATGAACCACTACAGCAGGGGTCGGCAACCTTTCAGAAGTGGTGCGCCGAGTCTTCATTTATTCACTCTGATTTAAGGTTTTGTGTGCCAGTCATACATTTTAACACTTTTAGAAGGTCTCTTTCTATAAGTCTATAATTTATAACTAAACTATTATTGTATGTAAAGTAAATAAGGTTTTTAAAATGTTTAAGAAGCTTCATTTAAAATTAAATTAAAATGCAGAGCCCCCTGGACCGGTAGCCAGGACCCGGGCAGTGTGAGTGCCACTGAAAATCAGCTTGCGTGCTGCCTTTGGCACAGGTGCCATAGGTTGCCTACCCCTGCACTACAGGCTGGGGACCGACTGGCTAACCAGCAGTTCTGCAGAAAAGGACCTGGGGATTACAGTGCATGAGAGCTAGATATGAGTCAACAGTGTGCCCTTGTTACCAAGAAGGCTAACGGCATATTGGGCTGCATTAGTAGGAGCATTGCCAGCAGATCGAGGGAAGTGATTATTCCCCTCTATTCGGCACTGGTGAGGACTATTACGTCCAGTATTGGGCCCCCCCACTACAGAAAGGATGTGGACAAATTGAGAGAGTCCAGCGGAGGGCAACGAAAATGATCAGGGTGCTGGGGCACATGACTTACGAGGAGAGGCTGAGGGAACTGGGCTTGTTTAGTCTGCAGAAGAGAAGAGTGAGGGGGGATTTGATAGCAGCCTTCAACTACCTGAAGGGGGGTTCCAAAGAGGATGGAGCTCGGCTGTTCTCGGGGTGGCAGATGACAGGACAAGGAGCAATGGTGTCAAGTTGCAGTGGGGGAGGTCTAGGTTGGATATTAGGAAACACTATTTCACTAGGAGGGTGGTGAAGCACTGGAATGGGTTACCTAGGAGGTGGTGGAATCTCCATCCTTAGAGGTTTTTAAGGCCCCACTTGACAAAGCCCTGGCTGGGATGATTTAGTTGGTGTTGGTCCTGTTTTGAACATGGGGTTGGACTCTTCCAACCCTAATCTTCTATGATTCGTACCAACAACTGTTTTCCAACCATCCTGGCCTCACTAACTTAGCTGTCCACCAGGTGGAGACAGGAGCCCACCCTCCTGTAGGAGGTCTGGGTCACTGGGAAAACAGCCCAGGACCTGGTGGGAGAGGTCAGAGACATGCTGACTTTAGGGGGTGATCCAACCATCCACCAGCCCTTGGGGCCTCTCCTGTGGTGGCGGTCTCCAGGAAAGATGGGTCGATCCAATTCTCAATGCCATCACCATGTCTGGTGCCTGCCCATACCTAGGCCTGATGAGATCCTAGACAAGCTGGTGGGGGACTCAGTACCCCATGGCCAGGGATCTCACCAAAGGCTACTGGCAGGTGCCATTTGATCCAGATGCCAGGTTGAAACCTGCTTTTGTCACCTCTTTGGGCTGTACAAGTCCCTAGTCCTACCTTTCTGCCTTAAGGAGGCGCTGGTCACCTACCAGTGCCAGATGGATCAATTACGGAGGGGGATGGAGAATTTTACCCTAGCGGACATTGATAATATTTGTGCCATTAGCCAGACCTGGGAGGATCATGTGTCCCAGGCGAAGAGGGGGCTGAGTCGCCTCCAGGATTCAGGGCTGACTGTAAAAGCTGGGACATGCAAGGTGGGAATTGTAGAGGTGTCGTACCTGGGCCACAAGCTGGGGAGTGTCTGCCTAAAACCAGAGCCGGCCACGGTGGGGCCGATCCGAGACTGGCCTGCTCCCCAGTCTAAGAAACAGGCCCAGGCCTTTATTGGGATGGCGGGGCACTACCGGAGGTTTGTGCCCCACTTTAGCTCTGTGTCAGCTCCAATCACTAAGCTATGCAAGAAGGGTGAGCCAAACAAGCTGGTCTGGTCTGGGCAGTGCCAGAGGGCTCTCTGCACGCTGAAGAAGGATCTGGTCAAGGGCCCGGTGCTGGGAAACCCAGATTTTTACAAGCCTTTTATGGTGTTCCCTGATGCCCCACACACAGGGCTGGGCGTGGTGCCGAGGCAGGCCAAAGCAAAGGGGGAGAAACACTCCATCATGTACCTGAGCAGTAAGCTACTGCCCCAGGAGCAGGGCTATGCAGCCATAGAGAAGGAATGCCTGGCCCTGGGGTGGGCTCTTAAAAGGCTGCAACTGGATCTATTTGGGTGGCCCTTTACTGTGTACATGGACCACTACTCCTGCCCTGGCTGCACCAGATGAGAGGGGCCAATGCCAAGCTCCTGAAGTGGAGTCTGTCCTCCCAGGATTATAAGATGGAGGTGGTCCACATTACAGGGAGTGAAAAAGTTATAGCTGATGCTTTGTGCCGGAGAGGGAGACCTGAACTTCCCCAGGTCACTGGCTAAAGTGACCCCACTCAGTTAGGTCTCGAAGGAGGAAGAGATGTGACGTAGTGGGGATTTCCCCTTGTTATGTTGTATGTGAGTCTTACTGTTTTGCATGAGTGCTGTGTGTGCCTCAGTTTCCCTGTGTATTGCACCAATGTCTAGGTGGTGGGAATAAGGGTGTGTGACTTTTCCGGGGCTGCTCCAGCTGCCTGCACTGATGCTATAGCCGCTCCTTCGTAACCTGAGACCCAGGAGGGGGATACGACCAGGTGACTCTTGGCCCGGGAAGCGAGACAAAGGTGAGGAGCAATGGCCAGGGCAGGGGCCAGGCAGCTGGAAGTGAGTCAGTCTCAGCTGGCTTGGGGCTCAGGGGGAGGACCAGAGCCCTGGCTCTGGGCTCCCCTCCCCCAAGATGGACTTGGCTGAAAGTCACTGATTTCTGTGTTCAGAAGTTCTGTCCTGCGCTGTGTTCCTGTTGACTAATAAACCTTCTGTTTTACCGGCTGGCTGACAGTCCATCTTTGGAGTCCTGGGCCAGACGCCCTGGACTTCCCCTCTTCCAGTCCCCCCAGGCAGACAGCCACCTTCCAGGGACCCGACCTCCAACACCCCCCTGTTGCCCCTCCTCCTTCTCTTTGTCTTGCTTCCCGGGCAAAAGGTGTCACCTGATCGCACCCCCCTACTGGGTCTCAGGTTACATAGATGCAAACAGTTGAGCAGCCTCACCTGCCCTGACGGCCTCAGCAAAAATCACACACCCAATTCCCACCACTGAAGTATTGGTGCAGTACAGTGGGAAACTAATGTACACACAGTATTAGTATAGGACAGTAAGACTCACATGCAACATAACAAGATGAATAAAACCCCACTTTGTCGCATCTCTCCCCCATCCGAGACCGAACTGAGCGGGGCCTCTTTAGCCAGTGGCCTGGGGAAGTTCTGGCCCCCCACTCCAGGACAAAGCATCGGCTATAATGTTGGCACTCCCCCTCACATGGACCACCTCCATGTCATAACCCTGGAGGAGCAGGCTCCACCTCAGGAGCTTGGCATTGGCCCCTTTCATCTAGTGTAGCCACCTCAGGGGTGAATGGTCGGTGTACACGGTGAAGCACCACCCAAATAGATACGGCTGCAGATTTGTAAGGGTCCACACCATGGCCAGGCATTCCTTTTCTATGGCTTCATAGTTCTGCTCCCGGGGCAGCAGCTTCCTGCTCAGGTACACAATGGGGTGTCTCTCCCGCTTTCCATCTACCTGCATTAGCACCACACTCAGCCCTGTGTCTGAGGCATCCATGAACACCATAAAGGGCTTGTCACCCTAACCTTGGGGGTCAGCTCAAACTTGCACAGCAGGGTTTGTTTGAACAGTTCATAGTCCCCTGCTTCCACCCCATCCATCTGGCTGAATATCTCTATGTCCTTGGGACCCAGTAAGGGGGTGAAATGCCGAAGCCTGTCTGCAGGGTCAACCTGGTGCACATTGCAGGCCTTCTCAAAGGCAGTGAGGAAGGTATCTATATCATCCCCTTCCTTAACCTGAGGCAGCACTTTTATATTGAATTTCCCTGTGGGCTTAGCCACCCTGGCCCATCCCCACTAACCCCAGCAGGGGTCCCTCTGCTTCTCAGCTCTGCCATGGCCAGTTCATGCTGCCTCTGTCTCTCACGGTCCTCCCATTCCTTCTCCAGTCCTGCTGTTCCTTCTCACGGTCCTCCAGCTCTTTCAGTTTCAGTTCCATTTCCAACTCCAACTGTCTCAGCTCCACCAATGGGGAACTCGGCTGTGAAGATCCCCTGCTGGTCGGTTAGGTGGATCCTGGGGCTGCTTGTCTGATTTCAGCCCCGCCCATGTCCCCGTTGAATCGGTGGCTGGGGTCACCCCTGGGGCTGCCTGGCTGCTCCCAGCCTCTCTCGCGGCCCCAGCTGGGTCAGGAACCGGCAGGGCCGGTTCTAACTTTTTTGCTGCCCCAAGCAGCAAAAAAAAGCGCCGCCCCCCGAGCCACCACCCCCGAGCGCCGCGCCGCCGGAGCCCGCCCCCCCCGAGTGCCGCGCCCCGCGCCGCCCCCCCGCCGAGCGCCGCCGGAGCCTGCCCCCACCCCCTGCCGAGCGCCGCCGG
>NW_020664586.1:122448-165584 GCF_002925995.2 Terrapene triunguis | reverse complement strand
CCCCCCGCCGCCCCTTACCAGGTGCCGCCGCAAGCATGTGCTTGTGTGCCTGGTGCCTGGAGCCGGCCCTGGGAACCGGCTCCTTAGAGTGATCATTCTCTTCCAACGGAGTAATCAGCTGTGCCTTGGTGAATCTTCCAATAGGCAGCCCCCTCTCTCTGTCCTTCTTAAGGCAATGGTTATAGGCCATCTCCACGCTGTTCCCAAGTGGTCACGGACTCACAGGCCTGTGCTCTCTCAGCTCCCCGCAATCCCTGGGAGGAACCCCTTCAGGGCGACAGCCCTTCTCGGGGGTCCACTCTTTCTCGGGGTTAAGCTGCAGGCTTCTCCACCTCCTGGAACCGTACCTCTTTGAGTTGTGCAGGACTATCTGGCTTCCCCAGGAGCCCTGCCTGGGCGGACTCGCTGAAGGAAGCACACGGTGTGGAAGGAGATGCTGAATGCTCTGAGGTCAGACCCAGGAAGGTTGAAGCTGTGTAAGCTTCTTGCCCTGGAGACAGTATGCTCAGAGAGAGGAGGCATGCTCTCCCAGAGTCCTGACTGGCTTCATACGGGAGTAGTTCCAGAGCATCGCCTCAGTGACTTTGTGACAGACGGACACACAGACAGACAGACAGACAGCCACAGGGGGAGTGGACGGATACATAAACAGACAGACAGCTGCTGGGGGAGGAGACGGACACACAGGCAGACAGCCACGGAGGGGAGCGGACGGAGACACAGACAGACAGCCGCAGTGGGAGGAGACGGACACACAGACAGAGAGGCGTGGGGGAGCGGACGAACACATGGACAGACGGGCGTGGGGTGAACAGACACACAGACAGACAGCCGCGGGGGCAACAGACACACAGACAGACAGACAGAAGCCACGGTTGGAGCGGATGGACACATGACTGTGTGCAGTACTGCTTTACTGTTCTGCTGCAAAACAAAAACAAAAACTAACTGGACAGTGGGGCCTTCCTGGGAGGGTGGGAGGAGGACAGAGCCCCCTGACCATTTCCAGGGACAGGACATCACAGACAGCACCTTCAGCTAAGGCTCTGGGGCCAGCACTGTCTGCCAGGGGAGAGAGTCCTCTGTTGAGCCCTGCCCCGCTCCCTACAGCACAAGCTCTAGTACAGGGGTGGCCAAACTGTGGCTCTTTTACAGTTAAAGTGCGGCTTCCAGAGTCCCCAGAACACCCCCCCCCCCTTCTCAACCTACAAGACACTGGCAAGGGGAAGCTCAGGGCTTCTGCCCTGCAGCCCATGGTGGGACTAGGGGCTAATGTCTTTTGCCCAGGAGGGGAGTTACATTGGGGCAGAAGCTCCGAACCCCAGCAGGCGCCACCCCACAGGGAAGGTTGTGTATGTCTTGTGGCTCTCGAATGTGTGAAGATTATTGTATGCAACTCGGAGGGTCGGTAAGTTTGGTCACTCTGCTCTAGTAGCACGTTGGGGCCAGCACCAAATGCCTGGGAGAGCTCTCCCTGCAAGAGAAGCCCTGGCCTCCCTGACCCCCACTAGCTGGGCCTCTCCAAGAGCAGAAGTGGTCTGACTCTGCGGTGCAGCCCAGGGGCTGGGCTGTGCTGGTTCCTCTCAGTTCCCTTCTGCCGCACACTCACATTTCTCAGTCCTTGCTCAGAGTGCGGCAAGGCATGAACTGGCTGGGCTGGCCCAGAGTGCCTGGCTGCCCCCACGGACCCTCTGAGCATGGTGAGTACGGCTGGAGTAGCCCTGACTGAAACCCATAACAAGGGAGTGTTCAGGGGTCACAGGGCTCTGGACTGCAGGAATGGACATGTCAGCTGCTCTGCCTGGGGGACAGAAAGGGTGTGAGTGGGACCCTCACCAGAGCTGGGGGGAACCCATGGCTGGGCTAGGCTGGGCAGGGGCTGCAGGTCAAGCTTAAGGGGCAGGGCTGGGGTCGGAACCTGGCATGCTGTGGGTCCCTATATTCCCAGCTCTAGCAGCAGTGGGTATTGGGTTCCTCGTGTGGGGAGGCAGCTTTCCTGTTTACCACTGCTGAGCCCACTGGTAGCCCCAAGGGCTGGATCAGTGACACTGAGGTGTCTGCTGGCCATGTAGCTGATCTCCCAGGCCCGTTTACACTGGTCTCAGTGGGGTGGGTGTCTCACACACACATACCCATGCCATTCCTGGGCCATGTGCCCCCCCGGGGCAGCAGTAGCCCGGTAGCTCCAAGGGACCCACGACGAGCCCTTGCGCATCTGCTGGCCAGCACTGCCCTGCACTGGGGCCCTGCAGAGAGCTGCCTGGCCAGGTCACAGCTGCATGAGGCCTGCTCTGAGCTGGCCCAGACCTCTCCAGGGGCAGCTCTCCAGCTCTTGGTCTTCCCTGCTGTCTGGGGCTGACCTGTGCACACAATTGGCCCTGGCCTGGTGTCATGGAGTCACCGGGTAAAGGCTCTGGAACTACTCCATACAAAGCCAGTCAGGATTCTGGGGGAGCCTCCTCTCTCTGAGCATACTGTCTCCAGTGCAAGAAACTTCCACAGCTTCCACCTTCCTGGATCTGACCTCAGAGCATTCAGCATCCCCTTCCACACTGTGTGCTTCCCGCAGCGAGTCCACCCGGACGGGGCTCCTGGGGAAGCTAGGGGGCACTGCACCCCAACTCCGCAGTCAGACGTGACTCTCAGCCATCCGGTAAAACAGAAGGTTTATTAGTCGACAGGAACACAGCATATAACAGAACTTGTTAGCACAGAAATCAGTGACTTTCAGCTAAGTCCATCTTGAGGGAATCCCAGGCCAGATGCCCTGGACTTCCCCCTCTCCAAGTCCCCCACAGCCAACTGCCCAACTTCCAGGGACCCGACCTCTGACACCCCGTTGCTCCTCCTCCTTTTCTTCATCTCGCTTCCTGGGCAAAGAGTCACCTGTTGCATCCCCCTCCTGGATCTCAGGTTATGAAGTGCATTCACCGTAGCATAGGTGCAGGCAGCTGGAGCAGCCTCACCTGCCCCAGAGGTCTCAGCAAAAGTCACACACCCTTATACCCACCACCTAGGCATTGGTGCAGCACACAAGGAAACTGAGGCACACACAGTATTCATGCAAAATTGTAAAACTCACATAGGCTCAACAGTAAGACTCACATAGGCTCACATACAACATAACAAGGGAGAATCCCCACTTCATCACACCTGGGTGCTGTTGGGTTTAGCTGCCTCGGGACAGGGTAAAGCCAGACACCTGGGCTCTATGGGCCCTGGAACAAGGCTGGACCCCATGCAGTGCATGAATGGACGGCTGGGGAAGGCTAGCCCCTAGCCCTGCCCCTTCCACACACCCCCACCAGAACCCAGTGGCCCTCCCCTGCAGCTGCTGGCCCCCATCCTAGGCTAGTGCCCCCAGCCCCAGAGTGCCCCCAACCCTCCTCCCTAGCCCCAGAGGGATGAGAGGGCAGGTGGCACCACCCGAGCCAGGGCCACCCCACAGGGAGACTGGAGCCGTGCCGAGCAGGAAGCAGGAGGGGGTGGGCTGAGATGGAGCATGGGCTGGGCCATGCCTGGCTGTTTGGGGAGGCACAGTCTCCCCCAGCCTATGATACCCGCCGCCCAAGCTGGGACCCTAACCCAGCTGTGCCCCTTCTCAAGGGAAGTATGCAGAGTGCCAGGGCAGGGAGCTCAGCATTGTTAGAGGATGTGGCCATCCCTTCCCCCTCTCCACCACAGCCCCACCTGGATGTCAGGAACACTGGGGATGAGCAGGGCACCCGGGGGGAGGTTTCTCTCCCTGGGTCCCAGGCCGGACCGTGCAGGGTGGGGCAGGTTGCAGGCATCAGGCTGATGTTGGGGAGCGGTGGAACTCATGCCAGAATGGGTGTGGATCCAATCCGTTCTTGCCAGGCATCAGGTTATTTATGGGAATGCCCCAGTTGAAAAGGGACCCTGGTGGCTTTGGTCAGCACTGCTGACTGGGCCATTAAAAGTCTAATTCACGCAGGGCTGGCAGGCTCCCTACCTGGCCCTGCGCAGCTCCGGGAAGCAGCCAGCATGTTCGGCTCCTAGATACAGGGGTGGCCGTGGGGGATCTGCATGCTGCCCCCATCGTGAACACTGGCTCTGCATCTCCCATTGGCCAGGAACTGCGGCCAAAGGGAGCTGCAGGGGCGGCGCCCATAATCCGCACCCTGAACCCTCTCCTGTGCCCGAACCCCCTACCCCAGCCCTAAGCCACCTCCTGCACCCCAAACCCCTCATCCCCAGCCCCACCCCAGAGCCCACACCTTCCAGACAGAGCCCTCAACACCTCCCGCACCCCAATCCTCTGTCCCAGTTCTGAGCCCCCTCCCGCACCCAAACTCCATCCCAGAGCCCGTGCCCCAAAACCCCTCCCACATCCTAACCCTCTGCCTTAGCCCTGAGCCCCCTTCTGCACCCCAACCCTCTGCCGCAGCCCGGAGCCAGTTTCCACACGTCGAACCCCCTCAGTTCCACCCCCCCACCCATCCCAGAGTCTGCACCCCAACCCCCTGCCCCAGCCCGGAGACACCTCCCGCACCCTGAACCCCTCATTTCTGGCCTGACCCCTGAGCCAACCCCATGTCCCAGCCCAGTGAACGTGAGTGGAGGTGCGGGAGAGTGCATGATGGAGGGAGAGGGGATGGAGTGAGCAGTGACGGGGCCTTGGAGAAGGGGCAGGCATGGGGTAGGGCAAGGGTGCTTGGTTTTCTGCAATTAGAAAGTTGGCAACCCTATCTAGTTGGGGCTGTGGAGCAGCCTTGCTGGGCCACCAGTGTCCTGCTCTTGGGTCCAGAGGGGCTGCGCAGGCTGTGTGTTTCTGAGCCAGGCCTGTTCGTGCACTGTTCGGCCCCAGCACCCCACTGCGCCATTCACTGCCGCATTCCTGACCCAGCCCAGCTACAGCGCCCTGCATTCCTAGTGCGAAGGGCCCCGGCAGCTCCCTGCATTCCTAGCGCACGGGGCCCCAGCAGTGCTGTGTGTTCCTAGCGCATGGGGCCTAAGCAGCGCCCTGCATTCCTAGCACATGGGGCCCCAGCAATGCCCTGCGTTCCTAGTGTGACGGGCCTGGGCAACGCCCTGCATTCCAGGCACAAAGGGCCCTGGCAGAGCCCTGCGTTCCTAGCACGCGGGGCCCTGGCAGTGCCCTGCATTCCTAGCACAAGGGGCCCAGTCAGTGCCCTGCATTCCTAGTGCGAAGGGCCCAGGCAAGTTGGGGCAATGCCCTGCGTTTCAGGCATGAAGGGCTCTGGCTGCGCCCTGCATTCCTAGCACGAAGGGCCTCAGCAGTGCCCTGCGTTCATAGCGCGCAGGGCCCCAGCAGCGCCTTGCGTTCCTAGAGCATGAGACCCCGGCATCGCTCTGCATTCCTAGCACGAAGGGCACCAACATCGCTCTGCATTCCTAGCGCGCAGTGCCCCGGCAGCGCCCTGTGTTCATAGTGCGTGAGGCCCTGGCAGCGCCCTGCATTTATAGCACACGTGGCCCCGGCTGAGTCCTGCGTTCCTAGCACGAAGGGCCCCAGCAGCACCCTGCCTTTGTAGCGCACAAGGCCCCTGCAGTGCCCTGCTTTCCTAGCACATGGGGCACCGGCAGCGCCCTGCATTCGTAGTGCGCGAGGCCCCAGCAGCGCCCTGCGTTCCTAGCGCGAAAGGCCCAGGCAGTGCCCTGTGTTTCTAGCACATGGGGCCCCGACAGTGCCTTGCGTTCCTAGCACGAAGGGCCCCATCAGCGCCCTATGTTCCTAGTGTGAAAGGCCCCGGCAGTGCCCTGCATTCGTAGCGTGTGAGGCCCCAGCAGGGCCCTGTGTTCATGATGCACGGGGATCCAGCAGCACCCTTCGTTCCTATCGCAAAGGGCCCCAGCAGCGCCCTGCATTCCTAGCGCATGGGACCCCTGCAGTGCCCTGCGTTCCTAGCATGCGGGGCCCCTGCATCATCCTGCGTTCGTAGCACCTGGGGCCCCGTCAGCGCCCTACATTCACAGTGTGCGAGGCCCCATCAGCGCCCTGCGTTCCTAGAGCACAAGGCCCCAGCAGCGCCCTGTGTTCCTAGCACACAGAATCCCAGCAGCACCCTGCGTTCCTAGCCCACGGGGCCTGGGCAATGCCCTGCGTTCCTAGCATGCAGGTGTTCATGACGTTATGGCTTTGGGCATCCAGCGCCCACCGTGGCCAGTCTCAGGAGAGGGGAAAATGACTTGACATCCAGGGATGGTGGAGGAAGCTGGGCTGGTGAATGGGGAGACCCTGAAGCGTATGCCTCCAATCCCCAGCCAGTGAGCAGCCTCTCTGCACCCCCTGCACACCTGGCTCTAAACTCTTCTCTTCTGCTTTCTGCTTTCGTAGGTGAGCAGGATGCTGTGGCAGGTGCTTCTGCTGGTGGAGGGGCTCCTGGGGACTGGCGCCTACTTCCCTAATTACCCTCCCTGCGCAAACAGCACAGATGGCAGGAGCGTGGACTGCAGCCTGCGTGGCCTCAGACTCATGCCGGATATATGTTCCATCAACGTGACCTTCCTGAAACTTGATGAAAACTTCCTGTCACTGCTGGCCAATGACTCCTTCTCTGGTGTCCCTCACTTGGAAAACCTCTCGGTCTGCTGGAACTGCAAGCCAGGGCAGCTGCGGAAAGCACATCAGGATTGTCAGCTGGTGATCCAGCCAGGGGCACTGGTCGCTCTTCATAACCTAATCAACCTGAACCTGGCAGGAAATAGCCTGAAAGCTCTGCCCCCAGTCCCCTCTTCCCTCTGCTTCTTGGACTTGAGTTACAACAATATCCTCGTGCTGGGCCCTCAGAGCCTTGCGGGGCTCAGCAACATGAGGGAGCTACTCCTAGGCAACAACTGCTACTACCGGAACCCGTGCAACACCTCCGTAACCCTCGCACAGGATACGTTTAAAACCATAACCTCCCTGAAACAGCTTTCACTGAAGTTTAACAACATGACTGAGGTTCCCCAGGGGCTCCCACCCACGCTGTGCCAGCTTGACCTCTCGGAGAACAAGATATCCCACGTGAGCCACCTGGAGAACCTCACCAACCTGAGATTGCTCAACCTGGAGTGGAACTGCCAGCGATGTGACCATGCTGCTCAGCCCTGCTTCCCCTGCCCAGACAACAAGTCCCTGACCTTCGACACGGATGCTTTTCAGAACCTCGTGAAGCTCAGGAGCTTGAACCTGCGAGGCAACTCCCTGTATGACCTCAACACCAGCTTCTTCAACAACCTCAGCCGCTTGGAGACCCTGGATCTGTCAGACAACTTTCTGACCTGCACCATTAGAAATGGCACCGTCTTCTCTATGCTGCAGTCAGTGCAGACCCTAAACCTGGGCTACAATTACCGTTCACTGGTGACCTTCGAGAACCTGACTCTATCTGAGTCCTTCGGCCAAATGAAAGCTTTGAAAAATCTCATCATCAATGGCTACTTCTTCAGGAACTTGGCTGCAGATGGGATCAAACCTCTCTTCAACCTAAGCAACTTGGAGACCCTCCACTTTCAAACAAACTTCATCAGAGATGTGAACCTGTCGCTCTTTTCTAAGTGCAGAAGCCTAAAGCTCATCAGTCTGTCTCAGAACAGCATTGCCTTCTCCCACCCTTGCGAGAGGAACGGGAATGGAGCTGGACCTTGGGGCCTCTCCCAGGAAGGCACTTCGGCAGAGAATCCCTGGCATTGGGCGGAGCCTAAAGGAAGAGCTGAGGAAATGGTGAGGAATAGCCAAAGCTCCCATCTCAACTTCCCGGCTGGCATTCACTGCAACAAGACCCTGGATTTATCATTCAATAGCATCCACAGCATTGAGCCGGCCCAGTTCAAAGGGCTAGAGGATATCGACTGCCTCAACCTGAGCTCTAATTACATTAGCCAGCCCCTAAATGGCAGCCAGTTCCTGACGCTGCAGTCCCTGAAGTTGCTGGATCTGTCTCACAATAGGTTTGACCTGTACTATGGCAGTGCCTTGCAAGAGGTCCGCCACTTGGTTGTGCTGAGCCTCAGCAATAACCAGTTCCACTTCACAATCAAAGGCCTGGGGCACAAGTTTGAGTTTTTGACAAACCTCAGCAGCTTGAAATTTCTGAACCTGGACAACAACCAGATAGGTATTAGGATCTCCAAACACCTGGAGAGCCATTCACTCGAGACTCTGATCTTCAGCAGGAACCGGCTGGACATCATGTGGATGAGTGGGAGGAATACCTACCTTGAGTTCTTTGCCAAGTTGCCCAAGCTAACGCTCCTGGACATTTCATTTAACAATTGGACTTCATTCCAGCCGAGGTCATTGACACCTTGCCCGAAAGCTTGAGAAACTTGTCCATCGCCTATAACAACCTCTATGACTTCCCATGGGACAAAACGGAAAGACTGAAAAGCTTGGAATTCCTGGACTTGAGTAATAATGCACTGGAGATGCTAGTAACAGATGGAGATTTCTCTAGGATGAACCTCACGAAGCTCACGAACCTCACAACCCTCAACCTCAGCTACAACAAGATCAGATCTCTTCATAAAGAGTTCTTTTCCAATGTCAGCTCCTTGCACTTTCTAAACTTGAACCATAACAAGATAAAGATGATAGATGAAAGCAGCTTTCCAAACACACTTCTCAAGAGCTTGCAGCACCTGGATGTGAGCAGCAATCCCCTGAGGTGCACCTGTGAAGCCCACTGGTTCCTCATGTTCCTGAAAAGCACTTGCATCATGATAGACCATTTCTCCACTAGCATGCAATGCGACCTGCCCGAATCGAAGCGAGGGCAGCCTCTGCTCTCTATGGACCCTCGGTCATGCCAGGATATATATGGCCACCTAAGCTTCCTGTGCACTTCCCTCATTGTGACATTCATAACCGTGCTTCCTGTCCTACATAAGCTATATGGATGGGATTTCTGGTATCTCAGCCACATCTGCCTGGCCGCAGTCAGAAGAGGCTACGCTCAGATGTCCACACCCTCCCTGGAGGAATACGATGCATTCATAGCCTTTGACTCCCAACACAGCACGGTGGCTGACTGGGTCTACAACGAGATGGTGCCCCACCTGGAGGAGAAAGGAAGGTTCAAACTGTGCTTGGAAGAAAAGAGACTGGACAGTTGGAAGGTCCAGGATTGAGAACCTCTGCGACTCCATCTACAAGAGCAGGAAGACCATCTTTATCCTGACGAGGGAGGGGTTCGGCAGCGGCTTCCTGAGGCACACCTTCTTCATCACCCAGCAGCGGCTGCTGGACGAGACGGTGGATGTGGTTATCCTGGTGCTGCTGGACCCAGATATGAAGATGTCCAGATTCCTGCTGGCCCGGAAAAGACTATGTGTGAGGACAGTCCTGGACTGGCCCGGCAACCCTTTTGCCCAGCCCTACTTCTGGCACTGCATGCGAGCCCTGCTTGCTCATGAGGTTCACCACTTTTATGACTCGCACCTGAGGAGAAGCATTGACAGTTCTGGGGCAGGGGAGCTCCTGCCAGTGGAGAAAGCAGTGGCCAGGCCAACATTGCGAAGGCCCCGAGAAGCAGCCAGAGCTTGTGCATTGCAATGATTGCTTCTCATCTGAGTGGCTCATTGTTTTGCCTTTTACCCACTGCTGAGGGGCAGCTGTTCACTGATCCCATCTGTGTGGCTGCTAGAACTCCCCATCCCAGCTTTACTCAGAGCCTGTGGGGACATTGGCCAGAACTAGCACCAGTGGCATGCAAAGAAGCTCCTCTCTGGTTTGTATTGTAAAGACTTTTCCCATTCTGCCAATGGTCAGATTCGCACCCCTGCCTAGCTTGGCTTTGTGCCCACCCCCATGCTGCGCACAAGGGGGCTAGGCTAAGTGAGAAATGCCCTTGGGATCCCCATAGCTCAAGTGTTCTGCTTCAGGCCCTCCCCATGGCAGGGAAGCAGCAGGGAGGTGAGGGCTAGGGCGCTAGGGAGTTTCTCCCACACACGCACCCGTGCAGCTGAGTGCTGTGCCTGTGGTGGAGACAGAAGCAGAGACGGGGAGGGCAGGCTGAGCCCAGGAGGGGAAGGGCAAGGGAAGCTTAGGGAGCAAAGGGAAGTTTCCCCGAGCCCTGTTTAAAGAAAAGAGCTCAGCCATCCCCACACGCTCCAGCCCCACAAGTCAGGCCCCCTGAAATCATGAGATTGATGTAAACCCACGAGATTCCAAAGCACCCAATGCAGCTGGGTTCTTTGGTTTGTCCCCTGGTTCCTGGGCTGTTAGAAACAGGCCACAGGGCTAGAGGGACCTCCTGGGTCCTCAAATTCAGCCCCACTGTCACAGGCAGCCCTGTCATAGCATCCCTATCATAAATGGATCAAGGTCTATTGTAAAGCTAGTCAGTGTTTGCCCCCACAGCTCCCAGTCATGGGGAGTTGGGCCTGAACCTCATCCCTCTGGTGGTTAGAAACTTGCTTCTAATCTCCAGTCTGAATTTACTCATGGCCAGTTTATATCCAGTTATTCTTGTGTCCACACTGTCCTTTAACTTCAAGAGCTCTTCCCCCTACCTGGAGTTTACCCCGGTGTATTTACAGAGAGCTGTCAGAGCCCCTCTGAGCCTGCATTTGTTAGGCTTAACCAGCTAAGCTCTTCCAGTCTCCTCTCATCAGCCAGGCCCCACCTGTCACCGTGCCTCTGTGGGTCACAACTGAGAATACCAAATTCAGGACAAACTGCTGAGAAATAGAGCAGACACACCCCAAAACTGGTGGTTATTCTCCCATAAGATATAACAAACCAGCAACAAAGGTAAACTTCTGTTTCACCACACTGGCTAACAAGAAGTCGGAAAAGCAGCCTCCTTAGGTATTCCAGTCCTGGATTCAACACCAAGACACTAGACTTAAAGATGAGTGGTTCTTTAAAACCAATTTCATCAAACAAAAGGGTCTTCTGATCCCAAAGGACCAGCCACACACCCAGGTCAATATACAACTCAGATCTTATCCAATAATCATGCTGTTAACAATCCTTTAGTATCTAAAATCTAAAGGTTTATTCATAGAAAGAAAGAAAGAAAGATGAGAGTTAAAATTGGTTAAAAGAATCAAATACATACAACAATTGCAAAGTTCTTGGTTCAGGCTTGTAGGAGTGATGGAATAAACTGCTGGCTTGTTAAGTCTCTGGTTGCTTCCAAAACATTGGAAGGTCCTCAGGCCCTTGGTTAGAATGCTCCCATTAGTATATGTCCATAGTCCAGAGGTTTGAGCAGGAAAGAGGCAAAATAGAGATGTTTCCAGTGCCCTTTTTAGCTTCTCTCAAGGGAAACCCATTGTTCTCCTTGTGGAAAATTACTGGTAGCAAAATGGTGTTTGGGGTCACATGGGCAAGTCGCATGTCCATGCATGAGTTCGCTTAGTCACAGCAGAAGCCATTACTTATACCCCAGATGGAACGTTCAGAGGAAAGTCGATTAAGTGTGGCTAGGCATCTCCCACGGTCCATTGTGAGTTAAGTGTTTCTTGATGAGCCATTTAACTTGAATAGTCCCTTCAAGATGTGCAGGCTAAATACCTTGTGGGCATTACCACAGGAGCAAACATATTTGAAATATAGGTATAGAGCCAAATTCATAACTTCAAATACAAAAATTATACATGCATATGTGACACATGGCCAGAAAGGGTTAAATATCCTGCCAAATAAATGACTAAAATTCAACCCTTAAAGACATGTGAGGAGATAACATTTGTGTTTTTATGTATTTCGTGGTCAATGATGTAATCAACAGTCCCTGTCTATGCTGTATTCTGATAAATCAGAGATCAAAGAACATTCTAGCATTTAAGGGAAGTGTAAATACGGAGTATCTCTGTATTTCATCTCTCTTTGAAATGTATAGCAAATCATCCATGAATGGTGGAGGAACAGGCGATTGTCTTATGTTAATTCGTATAGCTAAGTAACAGTGATAGATTGCCTGATGGATGGATGCCTTATGTTAATCTGTGTGAATAATTAAAGACGATGCTTAGGAGATAAGAGCCTATTGTTCCCTGAGGGACTCCAACTTGTCAAAGAAGACCTGAAATTGTATAAATGATCCTTGGGTCCTGATCCTTTTTATCTCAGATCTGCTTAAGCTACATCAGGGGAAGTTTGAGTCATAAGATGAGATCCCAGTTAAGCTGGTATGTCCTGGATATGATATTGGACAGTGGACTATAACCTATGAACTAAATTCGAAAAGAACTCTTTGCAATTACAAAGCTCACCATCTCTGCTATGAATCTGAACCTCAAGAATTGAACTCATGTCTGTATGTATAATGATCTTTTAACCATACTCTCTCTCTTTTAAAAAGAACAGGAGTATTTGTGGCACCTTAGAGACTAACAAATTTATTAGAGCATAAGCTTTCGTGGGCCACTTCTTCGGATGCTCTAATAAATTTGTTAGTCTCTAAGGTGCCACAAATACTCCTGTTCTTTTTGCAGATACAGACTAACACGGCTGCTACTCTGAAATCTCTCTCTTTTGTTTTTTTAAAATAAATTTTAGTTTAGTTAATAAGAATTGGCTGTATGCGTGTATTTGGGTAAGATCTGGAATATTCATTAACCTGGGAGGTAATGTGTCCGATCCTTTGGGATTGGTCGAACCCTTTCTTTTATATGATGAAATAAGATTTTCAGAAATCTTCATCATATTTGACTGGATGGAGGCCTAACGCTGGATCACTTTAAGGGAACTGTGCTGTTGGTTTCTGGACAACCTGTGAGGTAATAAAGAAACAGTTTTAAGATGGCTTGGTAAAATCTAAGTATTGAAAAAAATCCACCATTTTTGGGGATTATCTGCCCCATTCCATAGACACCTTACTTGGCATACTTTGTACAAGATTTGTTGTAATTATATAACAGTGGTAGCAACAATGATCTACATGGTCAGATTTTAATCAGATAACATCACACTACCATTCCCCTGATCCTCCTCGTAGCTCTTCTCTGCATCTGTTCCACTTGAAATTCTCCTTTCTTGAACATGGGTGATGTAATAGTCCGGTGCGGGGGTCGTGCCCTCTCAGGGGCCGTCGGGAGCCAGGCTGCCTCACTACGCGGCCCGAATCAGTCCTCGGGTTTTGAGGGTCTCGGGGTTCCGCCCCTCAGGCAGGAGCTAAACAAAAAGGCACCCTGCCTCTGCAAGGAGCTCCAGCCCCCAGTCAGGGCTGGACAGCAAATCAGTTCTAAGCTCCGGGTCTTGCAGCCGGAGCGGGGCAATTACAACATCACATAAGCCCAAACGCTAGCTCAGGGCGGGGCAACACACAAGGGTTCAAGGGGCTCAGGTCCTTGCAGCAGGAGCTGAGTCCTAGCAAAGTCAGGACGCCCAGGCCCTTAGTCAGGGCGGGGCAACAAACAATAGTTCAAGGGGCTCAGGTCCTGGTGGCAGGAGCTGAGCAATAACAAAGTCAGGAAGCCCAGGCCCTTAGGCAGGGCGGGGCAACAATCAATAGTTCAAGGGGCTCAGGTCCTTGTGGCCGGAGCTGAGCAATAACAAAGTCAGGAAGCCCAGGCCCTTAGTCAGGGCGGGGCAGCAAACAATAGTTCCAGGGGAGGCTCAGGTCCTTGCAGCAGGAGCTGAGCACAAACAAAGTTAGGACGCCCAAGCCCTTAGTCAGGACGGGGCAGCAAACAATAGTTCAAGGGGGCTCAGGTCCTTGTAGCAGGAGCTGAGCAATAACAAAGTCAGGGAGCCCAGGGCCCTTAGTCAGGGCGGGGCAACAAACAATAGTTCCAGGGGATCGGTCCCCTTTTGGGGCAGTTCTGGCCCTTGGGCAGGGAGGAGGAGAGACTGCCACCCGGCGTGGGGGTGGCAGGGGGGAACACAGGCCCACCCACTCCACTGTGTTCCAGCCCGGGGCCCTATCCGCAGCAGTCCGTCTGCCACGGGGTCAGTGGGGATCCTGACCGCAACACACTGACATAGGCTCGGGGTCTGCTATCCCCGGGCCACTTCCCATCTCCTCCTCCTCCATAGGTACCTGCTCATCGCTGGGCTCGGCAGCGGGGTCCCACACCATGGGCTCCTCGGCTTGCTGAGGGCTGTCTAGGTCGGGCCGCTCCTCCGGTCTCGGGTCAGGGGGACGCTCGGGACGCTCCTCGGGGTACCGCTCTCGGGGCAGGCTCGGCCAGTCCGCCTCGGGGTACCTGGCTCTGGGGAGGCTCGGTCCGTCGGCGTCAGGGTACCTGGCTCTGGGGAGGCTCGGCCAGTCCACCTCGGGGTACCTGGCTCTGGGGAGGCTCGGTCCAGCAGCGTCAGGGTACCTAGCTCTGGGGAGGCTCGGTCTAGCCGCGTCAGGGTACCTGGCTCTGGGGAGGCTCGGTCTCGCAGGAGCGTCTGTCCTCTCCAGCCACTCGGCTCCAACTGAGTGCTGGGGCCTGGCTTTTATACTTCCTGTCCTGCCCCTTGACTTCCGGGGGGCGGGAACAGGTGGCGGTGGCTCCGCCCACTTGGGTGCCTGTTCTGGTTCCTCTCTCTCAGGGGCCGTCGGGAGCCAGGCCGCCTCACTACACGGTCGCCTGGTGCAGGAGCTCCTGCTTTCTTCTCCCTCTAGCCCTCTCCTGCCGTTGCTGTTGCTACTGCTGTGGGAGGGAGTGAGTGCGGAGGGGGGGGCCTTGCCGGCCTGCCCCCCCCCCTCGCCTCCGGAGGGAGAAGCACCGGCCCCCCCAGCATCAACACCGTCTGGGGGCCCCCCTGCCTGCTTGCTTGCCTGCCCTGCCTGGCCGGACGCCTGCCGCCCGCTGCTGCCTGCGTGGGAGCTGCTATCTCCGTCGTGGAGTCCGGAGACCTGTGTTCCTGATACGAGAGACTGTGGAGGGGTTTGTGTGAGAACTGTGTTTTTTGAGTGACTTTGCCAACTTTGCTCCCGGGGTGGTGTGGTGCCTCCGGTCGCGTTCAGAGAGAGGACGGAACTGAGCCTCTCACCCGTAATTCCTCGGAGTGGGAGCCATCGCGTACGGAGAAGCTCTAGGGTCGACGTGGGGTCCCTCTGTCCCGTCCCCCGTCGCGAAGCGTCTGGAGTGTAGACGGTACTGGACCTCTCGTTCGTAATTCCCCGGAGTGGAAGCCATCGCGTGCGAGGAAGCTCTGAGGTTGACGTGGGATTCTCTTGTTCTGTCCCCTGAGATGGACTGTTGAGGAGGGCGCGGGGGGGGGTGCGGTGCCCCCCCCCTTCGACCATCTGCCCCCCCCCACTACCACCACCCCCACCGCCGACAGCCCCTCCACTGCCCCGCGTGTCACCTGGACCTGCTCTTCGCCCCCCGGCGGGGCTGTTTGCTCCCCCCGCCTTTTCCACCGTACGGGACTGTTTTGTCTGCTGCAGCGGGCGGCAGAGCCTACGCTTCACGAGCGCTGTGGGTGCACCTTTTTCCCTGCCTTGGATTTTGTTTTTTTGCCCCCCTCCTGCGTTTAGCTGGTGGGGTCCCCTTCCTGTAGCCCCCCCCCTGTATTAGTTGGCCCTATCCTACCCCGCCCTCCTCCCTTTTAAACCCTTTCGGTTTATCCCTTCCCCCCTTCTTCCCCCTTCCCCCCTCCTTATCGGCTTTAAGCCTGCTGGCTACATTCCCAGCGCAGCCTTGGCCTTGAGTCTTCAGCTGGCTGGCATTCCTGAGCCGCTGCTTAGGTGCGTTCACCCCCGCCCCCCCTTTCCCCCCGCGCGCGCCCGTGCCCTCCCTTTTGCACTGTTCACGCCCCTTTTTCCGGAGGAGCCGGTTTTTCTTTTTGGTATTTGTGCCTTCCCCCCCCCCCGTTGG
Source organism: Terrapene triunguis (assembly GCF_002925995.2). Classification (NCBI taxonomy): domain Eukaryota; kingdom Metazoa; phylum Chordata; order Testudines; family Emydidae; genus Terrapene; species Terrapene triunguis. The sequence goes on along the minus strand of NW_020664586.1, from coordinate 149,852 downwards.
CACCCTCCTCCCCAGCCTGCAGCCTAGCTGGGAGGAGTGGTTGCTCTTTCCTTGCTTCCCCGTTGCCCACCCCAGGGGTGCCCTCCTCCCCTCTCTGTAGTCTCATAGGGGGGAGTGGTTAACCCCCCTCTCCTTCTTTCCCATTTTCCCTGCCCCATTTGCTAGACCCTCCTCCTCTGTCTATTGCCTAGAGAGGAGGAGTGGCTGCTGGTTGCAATGGCAGGGGACTCTGCTCCTGCCCCTACCCCCGCCACTGACCCTGCTCCCGCCATTGCCCATGCTCTTGCCCCTGCCCCGCTTTCTTCCTCTGCCCTGTTGCCCCCGCCCGCCCCAGTGGCCGGCCCTTCGGCTGGCCCTGCCCTGGCCACCGCCGCTGCCACGGCTGCCTCCTCCACCAGCAGGAAGGGCCAAGGGAGGAAGAAGGGCAAGGGCCCCGCCCGTGGTACCAAGCCTCCTACGGGCGGGGCCGCAATCCCCGCCACGGCCCCGATTCCGGCTGCGGCCCCTCCCTCTCCTGCTGTCCCTTCCACCAGCTCTGGGGGCGCTCCATCTCGGACCCCCAGAGCGTACGCCCAGGTGGCTGCCGCCACCCCGCGTACCACCGCGCCATCCGCCCCGACCGCCGCCTCTGGACCCATCCCCGGTGGCCTGGGCCCCTTCCCCTCGCTAACTAGGAGGCATGGCGTCCGTTGCCACCTGGTGCCTGCCTCGCCCCACATCGAGACCTACGTGCGGGCGTTGGCGAGGGTGGTGGGGCCCTCAGCCATCGTGGCGGCCTCCAAAATGTATGGGAAGGCCGTGTTCTTCCTGGCGTCGGAGGCCGCCGCGCAGGAGGCGGTGGAAATAGGCCTGGCGGTGGGAGGCGTGTTTGTTCCATTGGAACCCCTGGAGGACCTGGGCGTACGGATGGTTCTAACCTCCGTCCCGCCCTACCTCCCCAACGCCGCCCTGTTGCCTGCCCTCTCCGCCCTGGGGAAGCCTATTTCTATTATAAGCCCTCTCTCGTTGGGCTGTAAGGACCCCGCCCTCCGTCACATCCTGTCTTTCGGCCGGCAGGTCCAGCTCCAACTGCCGCCGGCGGCGGGTGTCGGAACGGCTCTCGAGGGGTCCTTCCTGGTGCCCTACCACGGGGCCCACTACCGGGTCCATTATTCGACGGGGGAGGCCCGGTGCTTTCTCTGCCGAGCGCCGGGACATGTCCGGAGGGACTGTCCCCTGGCCCGGCCTGGAGGAGCGTCCGGGACCCCCGGGGCCCGGGAGAGTGCCGGCCCTGTCATCGCCGGCGACCCTGGCGGTTCGGCCACTGCTGCTGCTGCCGTCCCTCCTCCTTCTGCCGCGCATCCCGCTCTGGCCGCGGAGACAACCGAGCGGGCGGGCCTTGCCGTCGCCGACCCTGGATCGGCGGGGCATGTGGAGGTGGGGGCGGGGCAGCTTCCACCGGCCGCGGGGTCGGGCCCGCCCCAGGGAGAGGGTTCGCCCTTGCCCTCTGGCCCTTCGCCCCTGCCACCCCGAGCCCCGAAATTACTGCCCTTGCCCTCTGGCCCCGCCCCTGCTGACCAGCCCTCCACCTCCTCTTCCACCACAGGGGGCTGGGTGACCGTCCGGGGAAAGCGCAGCGCCCGCGGGTCGCGGGCTCTCTCCCTCCCCTCTGATGAGGAGGGAGAGCAGACCCCCCGAAAGATATTGCGGGGGGCCGACGTTGCTAGTACTTCCATCGCGCCCCCGGACGGTACCCAGCAGGCAGCGCTGGCCATGGAGACTGTGGACGCCGTGGCAGCGGCTGGGGAAACTCCTGTCCCTATCGTTGAGCCCGCGCCTGAGGAGGCTTTGGTAGCGGTTCTCCCGGCCCCTGCTCCGACCGTGTCCCCCGCCGCCGCCGACGTTGCCGAGGCGGCCTTTGTCTCCGTGACTAGCGGGGAGGTCGCCGGGGCCGAGGGGACCGCTTTCGCCTCCTTCTTTGATGAGATTGAGGCCCTGGGTTTGACCCCAGTTACCCAGGGGGAGGACAACCTTCCACCAGCGGGCCCCGATCCGAGCGCTGACTCAGTCCCGCCCCCCCCCTCCTGCTCCCGGTTCTGCCGCCCCTGATTTGGTTTTGGGGGAACCCTTGGCCCTACTTGCCAGCCCGGCCGCGCCTGCCATCTCGTGCGCAGCCGCCGAGCCCCTTGGGGTGACGGCTGTTGCTGAGCAGCCGGTTTCTACCCCCGATCCCGCCCCTTCCACACTTCCTGCCCCTGAGGCTTCCCCAGTCCCTGCTGCCTCTGTCCCCTTGGATGCAGACTCTAGCCAGGGGGAGCCGCAATCTAGCGGTTTGGCAGCAGGGGATGGGGAGCTCGTTCCTGTCCTTGATTCTGTTCCCTCTTCTGCTGCCCCCGAGGTGTCTCTTCCTGCCACCTCTGGGTTTACTGCCGCCCCCGGGGTTGTCGCATTTCCGTTGCCTGCAGACGACCCTCGGGGGACGGCTTTCGTGTCTCCCCTTCCCGCCACTGTAGGGGCTGTGTTGTTCCCTCAGCCGCCCTCTCCTTTGCCGGGGACAGAGACGGGCAGCCCGGCGCAGCGGCGCCGGAGCTCGGCCCCTTGTTTGTCCGTGGGCCGCGAGGACCCTTCAGGGGCCCTGCCGGAGGCTGGCGGCGGCTTGGCCGCTGCCTCCCCCTCCGCGCTGCGGGCTGAGCTGCGCCTCTTTCTATCGGATACCTGTGGTTCCCAGGGTAAGGTGCAGCTCGCCCTTCGGCGCTGGGGGGACTTCCATCTCGTCCTCCGGGCTGTGGAGGCACTTTTGGGGGAGGGGCGGGGGTCCGATCGGCGGGACTTCGCGGCCTACCGGCGGGCCCGCAGATTCCGCGACTCCTTGTTGACCTACGGGGTCGAAAATGGGATCTTGCGGGGCCCGCTGGAGGCCGTCGATCCCTCTGCCTGTGAGGATTTGCCCCAGCCCTCAACATGACAGTCACCACCTTTGCATCGTTGAACGCCCGGGGCTGTAGGGTGGGTCTCCGCAGGTGCCAGGTGCTCTCATTCCTTCGGGAGGGAGGGTACTCTGTGATTTTCCTGCAGGAGACCCACACGGCTCCGGCCGTCGAGGCTAGCTGGCGGCTGGAGTGGGGAGACGGGGTTTATTTTAGCCACCTCAGCGCCCACTCGGCTGGGATGGCCACCCTGTTCTCCCCGGGGCTGCGGCCTGAGGTGCTGGGGGTTGCCGAAGTAGTGCCGGGCCGCCTGCTGCACGTCCGGGCCCGTGTGGAAGGGCTGGTTCTAAATTTGGTCAACGTTTATGCCCCGAACAAGGGCCCGGACCGTGTGCCTTTCTTTCAGAAGGCGGCGGCCTTCCTCGGCACTCTGGATTCTTGTGAGTGCCTGGTCCTGGGCGGGGACTTTAACACCACCCTCGAGGACCAGGACCGCTCCGGAATTGAGTCTTCCCAGGCGGCCGCGGGCGTCCTCAGGGAGATCGTAGACCATCACTCCCTGGTGGACGTCTGGCGCGAGCACCACCCGGACGACGATACCACCTTCACCTATGTCCGGGTGGAGGACGACCGGTCGCATCACTCCCGGTTGGACCGAATCTATCTGTCCCGCTTTCATCTGGCCCAGGCCCATGCCTCCAGCGTCCGGCCGGCCCCGTTCTCGGACCACCATTTGGTGACCGTGACGGCCTCTCTCAGTTCTGAGCGGCCAGGGCCGGCCTATTGGCATTTTAATGGTAGTTTGCTGGAGGACGTGGACTTCGTGGCTTCTTTCCGGGAGTTTTGGCTGGCCTGGCGGGAGCAGCGGCGCGCCTTTCCCTCGGCGCAGCGGTGGTGGGATGTGGGGAAGGTCCGCGCGCAGCTCTTTTGCCGGAACTACGCCCGGGGCGCCAGCCGGCGGAGGGGTGCGCTGATGGGGCAGTTGGAGCGGGAGGTCTTAGAGCTGGAGAGGCGTCTGGCCTCCAGCCCCGAGGATCCACCCCTCTGTGAGGCGTACCGGGAGAAGCGGGAGGAGCTCCGGGCCCTGGAAGACCACCGGGCCCTGGAAGACCATGCGTTCGTTCGATCCCGCATCCGTCTCCTTCGGGAGATGGATCGCGGCTCCCGCTTCTTCTACGCCCTGGAGAAAAGGAGGGGGGCCAAAAAGCATGTCACCTGCCTCCTGGCGGAGGACGGCTCCCCCCTCACGGATCCGGAGGAGATGCGTGGAAGGGCCAGGGCCTTCTACGCTGCTCTTTTCTCCCCGGATCCGACCGACGCCGAGGCCCGCAGGGTGCTCTGGACCGGGCTCCCGACGGTCAGCGCGGGCGACCGAGACCGGCTGGAGTCGCCTCTCTCCCTAGCCGAGTTCTCGGAAGCCCTCTGGCTCATGCCCACCAACAAATCGCCGGGCATGGACGGGCTGACCGTGGAGTTCTACCGCGTGTTCTGGGATGTCCTCGGCCCAGACCTTGTCACTGTCTGGGCTGAGTCCTTGCTAAGCGGGGTCCTTCCTCTTTCGTGCCGGCGAGCTGTGCTCGCCCTGTTGCCGAAGAAGGGGGACCTTCGCGATTTACGGAATTGGCGTCCCCTCTCGCTCCTCAGCACGGACTATAAGGTCGTAGCGAAGGCTATCTCGCTGCGGCTAGGGTCCGTGCTGGCGGACGTGGTCCATCCCGACCAGACCTACACCGTCCCGGGCCGGAGCATCTTTAACAACCTATACCTGGTCCGTGACCTTTTAGAGCTGGGGCGTAGGGATGGTCTGTCGTTCGCCCTCCTGTCCCTGGACCAGGAGAAGGCGTTCGACAGGATGGACCACGGGTATCTCCTGGGCACCCTGCGGGCTTTCGGCTTCGGGCCCCAGTTTGTAGGCTTTCTCCGGGTGCTGTACGCTGAAGCGGAGTGTTTGGTCCAGCTCAACTGGGCCCTGACCGAGCCGGTCAGCTTCGGGCGGGGAGTGCGTCAAGGGTGCCCCCTCTCGGGCCAGCTGTACGCTCTGGCGATCGAGCCCTTCCTCTGCCTCCTCCGTCGGAGGATGGCGGGGTTGGTGCTTCGGGAGCCGGAGATGCGGCTGGTCCTGTCGGCGTACGCCGACGACGTGCTCCTCGTGGTCCAGGACCCAGAGGATCTGGTGCGGGTGGAGGCCTGCCAGGCCGTTTATTCGGCAGCCTCCTCCGCCCGGGTCAACTGGGTCAAGAGCTCAGGCCTGGTGGTCGGGGACGGGTGGCAGGCCAGCTCCCTCCCGCCCGCGCTTCAAGCCATCCGGTGGAGCGCGGGTCCGCTGCTCTATCTTGGCGTTTATCTTTCCGCCACGCATCCTTCTCCGCTGGAGAATTGGCAGGATTTGGTGGTCAGAGTGGGTGAGCGGTTGCGGAGATGGACTGGACTGCTCCGGTGTCTCTCCCTGCGTGGGAGGGCGCTGGTGCTGAACCAGTTCGTTCTCTCCATGCTCTGGCACCGACTCAACACCCTGAGCCCGGCCCCGGAGATCCTGGCCAGGCTCCAGAGGACTGCCCTGGAGTTTTTCTGGCCAGGACTGCACTGGGTCGCTGCAGGGGTTCTGAGTCTCCCCCTGGAGGAGGGGGGACAGGACCTGGTCTGCCTTCGTAGCCAGGTCCATGTCTTCCGCCTCCAGGCCCTGCAGCGGCTCCTTTATGGTGCAGGTAGTCCGGCATGGAGCACGTTAGCGCACGCCTTCCTCCGCCGCCTCCGAGGGCTCCGATATGACCGGCAGCTCTTTTTCCTTCACCCGAGAGGTCTTCCGCGAGACCTCTCGGAGCTGCCGGTCTTCTACCAGGACCTTCTCCGGACCTGGAAGCTTTTCTCGGAGACCAGGTCCACTGTGGCCACCGAGGGCGCGGATCTCCTCGCGGAGCCCCTGCTGCACAATCCCGATCTCCGTGTGCAGGTGGCGGAGTCTCCCTCGGTGAGCCGGAGGTTGGTCTTGGCGGAAACCACCAGGGTCGGAGACCTCCTGGACTATGCCAGAGGGGACTGGGTGGACCCCCGCGCACTTGGTCGGCGCATGGGGCTCTCCACCCTTACGACCCCTCTGCGTGTACTCCAGGAGGTGGGCGCTGCATTGTCTCCTCCCGCTCTTGGATTCCTGTGGAGGGCCCTACGGGAGGGCGTTCCCCGCCCACCCCTTACCCCGGGCCCTCCGGATCTTTTCATCGGGCCCCTGTTTCGTGAGCCCCCCCCCGGCTCCCCCGATCCCATAACCCGAACCGGCTGCACGCTTTGCAGCCGGTCCGGTTTCGAACCGCGCCTAGAGACCACCTGTACACGCTCGTGCTCCACACGTTACATTTTCTCACCCTCGTGTCCCGCCCCGATACCAAATGGCGGGACTATCTACTACCTGTGGAGGGTGAGAAACCCCAGTGGGCCAGTCTTTATTCCACCTTGGTTCCACGGCCCGCCGGGGACATTGGTTGGCTGCTCCTTCACGGAGCCGTGAGCACGGGCGTGTACTTAGCGCGGTTCACCCCTATTCCCGAGGCCTGCCCTTTCTGCGGCCTACGGGAGACCCTGGCGCACGCTTACCTTGAGTGCGCCAGGTTGCAGCCCCTGTTTCGGCTCCTCCAGAACCTCTTGTTGAGGTTCTGGTTGCACTTTTCCCCACACCTGTTTATTTATGCACACCCTATCCGTGGTCCCACGAAGTCGCGAGACCTCCTCATCAACCTCTTCCTGGCCTTGGCCAAACTTACCATCTATAATACCAGGGAGAGGATGTTGGACGAGGGGGTGATTTGCGACTGTGGGGCCTACTTCCGTAATTTTTTGGTTTCACGTCTCCGGGCGGAGTTCCACTGGGCAGCGTCCGCTGGCTCCCTTACCACCTTTGAGGAGCAGTGGGCGCTGTCCGGGGTTCTTTGCTCGGTGTCCCCGTTTGGTTCCCTAATTTTGAACCTTTAACCGTCACCTCACTCCCTGTTTTTTTATTAGTTGTCCCAAGGAATTACTTGGTTTCTGGGTTCAGTGGTCCCTCCCGCTAGGTTGGGGGAGGGGCCTTTAGCAGTGGGCGGGTAAGCCCGCCCACCTCCCGGTTAACCAATATGGCCTCACTACAGTGATCAGAATTGCACACCGTATTCCAGACGCGGTCTCACCAGTGCATTGTACAATGGCATTAATACTTCTCTATCTCCACTGGAAATGTCTCGCCTGATACAGCCTAGGATTTCGTTTGCCTTTTTCACAGCTGCATCCATGAGTGGTGTGTATAAGAGGCTGGGGGAGGCTAAGTGGTGTGTATAAGAGGCTGGGGGAGGCATAGCCCTCCCTCTTCTTTCCTGCCTTACTGGTGAGCAATGGGGAGGGGAGGGGTGGAGAGGAGCGAGTGGCGGGTGGGCAGAGCCTCAGGGGAAGAGGCAGAGCAGGGGCAGGAAGAGGCAGAGTGGCGGGGTCATGGGGGAAGAGGCAGAGTGGCAGGGTCATGGGGGAAGAGGCAGAGCGGGGGTGGGCCCATGAGGGAAGAGGCAGTGTGGGGGCAGAGCCATGGGAGAAGAGGCGAGGTGAGGCTTTGAGGGGCGAGGCCACAGTCCAGCGTTCGCATAAGCCTCCCTACACGAAAGAGTCATGTACCACCTATGGCTGCATCACATTGGTGACTCATAGTCCTCCTGTGATCAACCCACACATGCAGGCCTCTCTCCTCCTCTGTCGCTTCCAACTGATGAACCCCCAGTGTGTAGCAAAAGCTTTTATTAATAGACCCTAAGTGCACAACTTTGCTCTCTGTACTATTGAATTTCATCTCATTTCTGTTCCTTCAATCTTCAAGGGCATCCAGATCTTCTGATCTTCCTCAGTATTGATTATGCCGCCTGTTGAAACAGATATTTTAATGGCCCACAGTTGGGCATGTAGAACTGATGAATGAAATTGTTTTTAATTGTTCACTTTATTAATGTAACTTCATAAGTAAAGTTTTATGAATGAAACAATATTCATTCATAAAACTGGTTACCCCAATAACTGGCTAATTAGCAATTAAGATGCTTGTTAAGAGCCATAGCTGTTCAGTCAGCTGCCTTTGTAAGTTTCACTATCAATCCAATTCCTGCTTAAATCACTAAGGCTAGGTCTACACTACAGCGGGGTTCCGACCTAAGATACGCAACTTCAGCTACGTGAATACCGTAGCTGAAGTTGCGTATTTTAGGTCGGCTTACCTGGCGGTGAGGACGGGGGAAAGCCGACCGCTGCCGCGCTGCCGCCGACTCCGCTGCCGCCTCTTGTCGAGGTGGATTTCCGGAGTCGACGGCAGAGCGATCAGGGATCGATTTTACCGCGTCCTCACGAGACGCGGTAAGTCAATCCCCGATAAACCGATTGCTACCCGCCGGATCGGCGGGTAGTGAAGACGTAGCCTCAGACTTGCACTGTTTCAGTATTGTAACTTCTGTTCACCATTTATTACACTTGCCTACAGTGTAACTTCTGTTCACTGTTTGCCATCCATTATACGTGTCTATATTGTAACTTCTGTTCACTGTTTGCCATACTGTAATTCAAACCCCATTTTAAAACGCTTACTCCATTTTGTAAGGGCTTGCTGCAACCTTCATTTTTGCAAACCCTGCTGTAATCTTATTAGTTTAGTTTAGATGTGTGAATGAGGTATGTATGGATGATGGAATCAACCTCCAGCCCCAGCCTGTCCTGATTAAATAGAGTTCAAACACCAACGGCTGAAGATGCAGACAAGAGCCCTAACAAAGTAAGAAAAATCCACCCTAAAAAGAAAAGTTACAATAGAAGGAAGATCAAAGCCCGGTCTGAGTCTGAAAGTCATGTCTGCAATTGTCGGGTGATCAATCACCAAACCTGGAGGCAGCGTGACACAGCAAGACCTATAGACTCTGGATTCAAACTAAAGCCTACAAAAAGGATGGGTGAGATGGAAAACTTTGGAGGAGGGTAACATTCTGCTGCCAACATGGAAGGGCATCGGTGCATGCCCAACAGAGACCCAGCTCGTCCTTGTGCCTGGCTTTCCTGGCCAGTTAGCCGCCACAAGCTACGAACCCAAGCTGCAAACTCAAGCCACAGACTCAAGCAGGACTGGTAACTATGCAGCAGCTGCAGAACATCTGATGGATGTGTGTGTGTGTGTGTGTATGTGTAACCCTTCTGCCCATCTAGTTGGCAGCAACAAGGGCCGGGTTCTGTATCTAGGGGTTCCGTTTCAATAATACAATGCAAAACCGGCTCGAGCCCCCACCCAGTGACCTGGGACAATTACATACCACCCCCCTGGGTACCTCTAAGAGGCAAATCTTCCCCTCTCGCAAGCACGGAGTCTGAGTGTAGCAGAAAATGTTTAATAACATGAGGTAAACGACATCAGCATAAAATTGGAAAAACACCACAAACAGGATTCATAACACAAACCATGAGCAAAACCCACCCCAGCAAATTGGGCTGTGTCCTTTCCCTTGGGTTCTTGAGTCCAACAACCCCCAAAGTCTCTTGGGTCCAACAACCACCCAAAGTCCCAAAAGTCCAACAACCCCCAAAGTCTCTGTCCCTGGTCAGTGCAGCCCCAGAGTAAAAGGGGGGGGCACGCAGGGTGTTAAGGGGCACCTTACGTGATCCGAGGCTGGCCAGCCGTCTGTTTCTCCGTGGGGGTTCCGCCGCAGCCTTTACCACAAGCCAGTCCACTTTCCTGCCATCCCACGAACTGCTCCGCTCTACAAGCTGCTCCGCTCCGCTCACCGACCTGTGAGCCGTTCCAGCCGTCCCCGCAAACAGCTCCGCTTGCCGTTCCTTGGGCCACTCCAACCGGCCCCGCAATGCTCCACGCCGCTCGCTGCTCCTCCAGTCGTCCCCACAAATTGCTCCGCCAGCTGCTGAGCAATATAGCTTCAGGCTCCCCCACTAGTTAACACAGCACTCAGTGATCTCAGCTCTTAATAACATCAGCTCTTTTGTGATTTCAGCTCTTAGCAATTTCAGCTCATAGTGTATAGTAGGGGAGCCCCAGTGCTGGTGCACCATTGGCCCAAAGTGAATTCAGCTCAGCAGCCTGTAACTAGACTCCTAAGGGAATCAAAGTTAGCTCTGACATTCAACAGTGGAGAGAGGAGGCGGTGCAATCGGTGTTTCAAACCCTCAGAGGGAGCCCATACCATCAGGTACAAATACCTGTCCCCATCCTCTCTCAATTCACTAGGTTTTGTAACCCATGCCCCTTGTCAAGCAAGTGCTACTTAGGTAATGGTGAAGGACTCACTCAGTCCTTCTGTCATACAACAGTTCCATTGGCCTTGATTCACAGAATCAGGGTAACAAACCTTTATTCTTCCTGCCCCAATAATAGAGAAACTGGGGATCCCACACCAGCCAAAGTAACCACTTTCAGTTGCTGTGTTTCATGCCAGGCGAGTGGGTGTGCCTATGCAAACAAGATCAGCCCCTGGAATTCTTTTCCACACTCGCCATAATTCACCACCAGATGTCAGGGTAGAGCTCATCCTGACTCTGCTTACATATGTATAGGTATTAGGTATAATGTGTGTATAAGGATTAAGATATTAGTTATTGGTCATAAATCAAATTGTTATCATAATAAATGTGGCATCTTTATCTTGTCCCCTTTAATAAGATCCTGCTAGTTTTTATTGGTATAACAGGCAGGGGTTTACCAGTACCTGTGAGCATACGGAAACCAGTATGCTTAATGCACAGTCATTTCTTTGAGAGAGAATTACAGAAGCAGTTAAGGTTACATCGTATACATTCTTTACCATAAGCCTCAGTACCCCAAGCATAAACCCTCAGTACCTATGTTGGCCTTACACAATATCCTGATTGGCAAACAAAGCAGATATATTTACCAGCTCTAGATGGAGATGACTTCTCTTTCTCTTCTCAGGCACTTGGTCTGTCCCTTGAAGCAGGGTCTTGGTTACCTTGAACACCTCTGGTTTTAAGATCCCTCGAGGCGGAGCCTTGGTTACCCCGACAACTTCTGTCTCACAGTCTGGAACCTCTTTGGATGTTAATTGGGGAATTGATCTGACTCATTTACTTTGCTTAGCACCTATATACTTTTTTGTTCTCAAATGAGTCACATGTTCCAGAAATATGCCTCATAGGCATTTATTACTTGTTTTCTTCATAATTTTGAAAGGGATTGGAAAGCGAAAACACAGACCAAAGCTCAGCCATAGTTTACTCTCTCATAAATCATTCACTTAAGCTCTTAGCATGAGGTTATCCAAAAAGGGTCATTCTGACCCATGTCAGCCATGTCAGCACCAAGCCCACTGATCGCATGATCTTACGTGTTCTTTACTTTGTGAGCGGGTTCTCTGCTGATATATTCCAAAGTTTGGGGTTAAAACACACACGCCCATTGAGCCATTATTAACCATTCCAGTGCAGTTTCAGCACCTTCAGTAATTTTCCACTCCATTTATCTAATGCTAAGAGAATCCTGCTCCCAGAATCCTCTAGCAGGTTCAGACATACCAAGTCATACCAAACTCATGCTTGTCACATTCATTCATATCAGTCACAGCAATTCATAATAATTTGGCACCATCTCAAAACTGCCCACCTTTGTTTCATCAGCACACTCCTACTTCTTGTGTCGAGGTCAGTAATGAAAATATTAAATAAGATTGGTCCCAAAACCAGGCCTTGAGGGACCCCACTAGTAACCTCCCTCCAGCCCAATAGTTCATCTTTCTGCACAACCTGTTGTCCTCTCCCCTTTTAGCCAGTTCCCCCCCCCCCCCACACCTTACAAGTCCTTTACTAATCCCCACCTTCTCCTGCTTCACTAATCATTGCCCATAAGACACTGTGTCAAATGCTCTATTGATGTCCAGACAGATTAAATCTACTGCATTTCCCTAGTCTAGAAAATCACTTCTTGTCCAAGAAAGAGATGAGGTTGGTCTGGCACAATCTATCTTTGCAAAATCCATGGTACATTTTATTGCATTTTACATTTATCTCCATGTCTTTAATTATTCTTTCCTTCAGAATTGGATCTAAAGCTGTGCATACTATTGAGGTCACACAAATGGGCCTGTAATTTCCCCCCTTTCTTAAATATAGATACAATGGCTGCAATTCTCCAGTCATATGGTGCCACCCCCTATTTGATAGAGCTCATGTGCTGGCTCTTTCAGTGTCCCCTTTGAGCTTGTTTCCACCTCTGATGTGGTCATTTCCGTTTCTGTACACTCATTCCCATCAGCTGTCCTGCCTTTGTCCCCATGGCCTACAGTGGCATCCTGACCGAAAACTGAGTTTAGAATAGTTTTTGGACCACGCCTAGATTATTCGTAAACTTTATCCCACCCTCACTGCATACAGGTCCCACTTCTTTTCTTGTTCTCTTTTTATTTAGAGGGCTAAAGAACTGTTTACTATTGTTTTACTTTTCTCGGCAAGGTCTATCTCTGCTGGACTTTTGAAAGTCTCTCTTTATCTCTACACTTTCTGACCTCCATGATGTCATTTTCTTTGCGGATCAGTCCCTCCTTCCATGTCGTGTAGGCTCTCTGATTGCTCCTAACACCCATTCTGAGCAGTCAGGTGCTGACAAGTTTTTTGACCTTGCTTGGGATGCAAATTCCACATCGTTTTTGCACCTTTGACTTAAAGAGGTTCCAAGCCTCCTCCACATTGAAGTCCCTGAATTCTTTGGTTCAGCTGCCTTCACTAGCTAGTTCCCTTCAGCTCTCAAAGTCTGTCTTTTTGAAGTTGTTAACCTCAGTTATCAACCAGGTTTTGATTATTCTCTATTTAATTTAAATTGGATCAGCTTGTGATCCTTGACCCACGGTTACTGTTGTGACTAGCGCTTTTATCATGTCGTGGCTATGGCCTGCAATGGGGTTTCCATACACCACTGGCATGCCTCCTCTGTGTCTAAGGCTGGGCAGACCCACCGACTGCGGGGGAGGGGGGCAAAGGGGGCAATTGCCCAAGGGCCCGGGCAATTTAAAAGCGCTCAGGGGTCCCCGGCCGCCGCTGCTGCTGTAGTAGCAGCGGCGGCAGCCAGGAGCCCCTGGCCCTTTTAAATTGCCTGGACAACCCGCAGGGCTCCTAGGTGCGTGTGACAGCTCCAGGCCCCACACTTTGGGGGGCCCCGTGGGCCGGCGCAGTCAGTCCCGTAAGTGATGACATCCCAGACGTGATGGATTCGTCACTTCCGCCCTGGGCCCCGCCCCCCCCAGGGACGGCCCTGGCCTTGGCGCTGGCCCTGGGGCCCAGAATTGCTGTTGATGGGGCTGGGGCAGTAGCTCTTCAGCATCAGGTGCCCCTTCTACTCTCTGCTTGCTCTGCAATAGTCCCTCTTGTGGTAACTTGGCCCTCTGGCCAGGGCACCATTTAGTATACCCCTCCTCAGGTGGCCCACCCCCCCAAGGGTCCTCTCTGGTCTGGTTTACCCCTCCTCAGGTTACAAAGTATGACAGGACCACACTCCAAATGCCGTCTCTGGCTGGTGTTCTGCCCCAGCTCGGGGCTCTGTGTGGCTGGCACGGGAACCCGGGCCCACCTGCTACACTGGATTCCAGCCTAGAGACCTATAACCACCAGTACAGTCCCCACCCTCATGCTGTTTCCCTGGTCTCCATCCTACCAAGTGTAAACAGGGTCTAAATGAACTGAATGAACTCTCCCCTGGCAGCTAGCTGGAAGGGGGAGAGACTTCAAGAGCAAACTGTATTTACATGAACACACCTACTCTGCTTAGATATCCAGCAGATAGAGCAGTGTTGCTCAAAATAATCAACTTTGGCTGGTGTTGGGTTACAAATCACTTTAGTACTCAATGCAGGAGTAGTGAAATGTTGTCTTTATTGTATGAGTAAAGGAGAGCAGAACTGTGCTTAACCTGTCCCAAATGAGAGGATCATCCTCAGCTGAAAGGACCTCATTAAGCCAGGGGCTCAGAATGCCAGAGCCCTGTGAAAGTAAGAGAGTAGGAATAAGTGTCTCAGCCAGGAGGTGTGGCCCACCCCCCCAAGGGTCCTCTCTGGTCTGGTTTAACCTGTTCCCTCCCACTATTCAAAGAAAGAGCTAAATAGGCTTCATTAGGAGCCTCTTTGGTATTTTAAATGCTCAATCAGAGTTGAAATCACTTGTAGTAGGACTGTGTTTCTGCCCAGCCTGCTAAGAGCTGAAAATCACTGAGAGATTAACCTGCAGAGGTCACAGCAGAGTGGCAGATGGCTGGCAGGCACAGCTGTTGAGAGCAGTGAGCAGACAGCAAGTGTGGTGAACCAACAGGAGTGGTAAGCAGGCAGCTGGCGGGAGCAGTGAGCAGGTGGTGGCTTCACCCCCCTACCACTCATGGTGTAGTAGTAGGATTCAGGTGGGAGGGAAATTCATGCAGATGCACCTCTGAACTCTGGGTCTGCACTGGGCTGGCCAGGGACAACAACTGTGAGTGGGGTGTTGGGGGCACACCCAGGAACTTTGATGTTGGACTCAAGAACCTGAAGCAAAAGACACTGCCCCACGCACTCTGGGGTGGGTGTCCTGCTCATAGTTTTATGATTATGAATCCTGCTTCTGGCAGTGTTTTCCCTAATTAATGTTGGGTGACTTCCCTCCTTTCATTAAAAGTTTCTTTTCTACACTCAGACTCTGTGCTTGCTGTCACAGAGTCTCCGAGTGATGCTCTGGAAGCCAGTGAGGACCCTGGGGGAGCATGCCTCTCTCTCTGAGCATACTGTCTCCAGGACAAGAAGCTTACACAGCTTCCACCTTCCTGGGTCTGACCTCGGAGCATTCAGCATCCCCTTCCATGCTGTGTGCTTCCAGCGAGTCCACCCAGCCGGGCTCCTGGGGAAGCCAGAGGGCTCTGCACCCCAACTCCACAGTCAGATGTGACTCTCAGCCAGACAGTAAAACAGAAGGTTTATTAGTCGACAGGAACACAGCGTAGGACAGAACTTGCTAGCACAGAAATTGGTGACTTTCAGACAAGTCCATCTTGGGGGAAGGGAGCCCAGAGCCAGGTCTCTGGCCCTCCCCCTGTGCCCCAAGCTAGCCAAGACTGACTCACTTCCAGCTGCCTGGCCCCTGCCCTGCCTGTTGCTCCTCCTCTGGCCTTTGTCTCACTTGCCAGGCCAAGAGTCACCTGGTCGCATCCCCCTCCTGGGTCTCAGGTTAAGAAGGGGCACCCATAGCATCTGTGCAGGCAGCTGGAGCAGCCCCTGCAAAAGTCACACACTGTTATTCCCACCACCTAGACATTAGTGCAATACACAGGGAGACTGAGGCACACATAGCATTCATACAAAACAGTAAGACTCACATACAACATAACAAGGGAAAATCCCCACTACGTCACACTTGCGAGAGGGGAAATATCGCCTCTCAGAGGCACACTGGGTGTGGTGTGTAATTTTCCAGGTTACTGGGTGAGGGCCCAAGCCAGTTCTGTGTTGTATTGTTGAAAGGTGTTAGGTATAAGAAGTATAAACTGTTTAATATGTTCAATTAATTGTTTAATGAGGCGTTTATAAAGTAATGTTAAGTAAATCACTGGCTTTAAAATAAGATCCAATATGAAGTATATGAACTATTGACCCTTGGACTCCATCTCTGAGAGTGGACTTGTTTATCATTAAGACACAGGCTCAAACCAGTCAAAACCAGTTTTTCCTGCCAAAACCAGCCCTCAGCATTCCATCTCCTCAGAACTTTTCCCGCCACAAAAGCTTTATAAGGACTTGTTCAGCGCCTACGCGGAGCTGTCCACCCCAGCGACAGCACGTACACGGTCGGTCTTCACAGTGCTCCAGAGCTGAAGAGTGAAGAATACTATCGGTCCCACAGTGAGACTGAGGAAAAGAAGGCCTGTCATCATCATTCTTGCCACATCTTACCTGTGGAGGATCCTGCATTCCTGGTGTCCATCATCCCAGAGGGTCTCCTTGCCAGCGACAAAATCCAACAGTCGTCTGGACTTCCCAGTGCTCCTCCTCAAAGGCTCTAAATCAGCCAGAGAGTGGAAGGTCCTGGGCATCACACCTGTACGTTGTATCAGCTGCACCTGAACAGTAGGAAAGGTTTCTGTTTTGGGGCATCATTTATTGTTGTCCAGCTTCCAAGGAAGGGTTTATGGGTCTGAGCTTTAAGCTCCCAAAGCCATTTAAGCTCCCAAAGCCATTCCCCAAATACATTTCATTGTATTAGTTAAGTCTGCATTTTCCCCTATTCCTCCCAGTTTTCTGTACCTTTACCCTGAATACACTTACCTTTGTTTGCACCAGATCACCTTGTCTCCTCTTTATTTTATTTACACCACACAAGGAGGGAGGCTAAATCCACTGGTGATAGATACAGGAGGGAGTCGAGTTTGCATCTTCTGAGAAAAGGGGCTTTCCTTTCCTATTTCTCCCCTAGCATTTCTAAAGTTTTTCTTTGAAGCGCTGCCTTATTCCCCTTGAGGTAACAAAGGGAACCCCTAGATATTGAACCCGGCCCTGGTTGCTGCCAGCAGAAGGGTTACACAAGCCTCTCTATCTTCTCTTGCCTGGTTCTGGGTTTACCACGGGTGCTACTCTACTCCCCAATAGCTATGTTGCCCTCCCACCCTCTTCCCAGACTTCTTACTCCTGGGCTTCCTCTCCCCCTGGACTTCCTCCTAGCCCCGGTGACCTCGCTCCTCCCAGGGAGTGACTGCAGCCTCCTTCCCTTGCAGCCCTCTTCTTTTGCTTTTCTCTTTTTTATGGCAGAGCAGACTTGAATGAATAGTCTGCAGCCACTGCCAACCATAATTCCTCAATATGTAGCAATGTATATCCTCTCGCTCTGCCCTGGGCCATTCAGGTAATGTACCAGTGCCTTTTTATTAACAGTGCCTTTACACTGTGTTATTTAGGAAAAATATCAGGGAATTTCTGTGTAACCTGACGCTGTTTGCATTCCTCAGAAAACTTTTCCCTTTGTTTCTCAAAGCTCTGTCAGACCCAGAAAAGGCAATTCATTCTTTCTTCCACCTTCTGGAGTGTGCAGACTCCATCCTTGGGTCTGTTTATGGCCAGTCAGTGCTCTAAACAAAAGCACCTCATTAGTGCTAGCCAGACCCTGAAATACGTTGTCTCCCTGAACTCTAGGGCACAAGTCAAAGGCCTGGTCTACACTAGGCGTTTATGTCGACTTTAGCGCCGTTACATCGACTTAACCCTGCACCCGTCCACACCACGAGGCCATTTAGTTCGACATAGAGCTCTCTTTAAATCGATTTCTGTAATCCTCCCCAACGAGGGGAGTAGCGCTAAATTCGACATGGCCATGTCGAATTAGGCTAGGTGTGGATGGAAATCGACGCTAATAGCTCCGGGAGCTATCCCACAGTGCAACACTCTGTTGATGCTCTGGACAGCAGTCCGAGCTCGGATGCTCTGACCAGCCACACCCCGGGAAAATTTGAATTCCTTTTCCTGTCTGGGCAGTTTGAATCGCAGTTTCTGTTTGGACACCGTGGCGAGCTCAGCAGCAGTGGCAACGATGCAGAGCTCTCCAGCAGAGATGGCCGTGCAATCCCAGACTAGAAAGAGGGCCCCAGCATGGACTGATCGGGAAGTCTTGGATCTCATCGCTGTGTGGGGAGATGAGTCCGTGCTTGCCGAGCTGCGCTCCAAAAGACGGAATGCAAAGATCTACGAGAAGATCTCTAAAGCCATGGCAGAGAGAGGATACAGCCGGGATGCAACGCAGTGCCGCGTGAAAATCAAGGAGCTGAGACAAGGCTACCAGAAGACCAAAGAGGCAAACGGACGCTCCGGATCCCAGCCCCACACATCCCGTTTCTACGAGGCACTGCATTCTATCCTAGGTGCGGCCGCCACCACTACCCCACCAGTGACCGTGGACTCTGAGGATGGGATATTGTCCACGGCCGGTTCCTCCGACATGTTAGCTGACGGGGAAGATGAGGAAAGAGATGAAGAGGACGATGCAGTCGACAGCGCTTACCACGCTGATTTCCCCGACAGCCAGGAGCTCTTCATCACCCTCACAGAGATCCCCTACCAACCGTCCCCCGCCGTTACCCCAGACACAGATTCAGGGGAAGGATCAAGCAGTAAGTGTTTTAAATATCTTAACATTTATTTATAACAGAACTTGCATATTTTCAATATTAACAATAGCTAAAGTGCTTTCAAGTATGTAAACTTTTATTTATAACAGAACAGGAAGATTTAAAATATTAACAATGGGTAAAGTGCTTCTAAACATGTAAACAGGAAAGTGCAACAAAACGGGAATCTGAACAAAGGGTATCATGATTATTGTGTCTTTGGCCGCTTCAATGTATAGTCCGAACCATTTTAAGAAAATTCAACAATGTCCGCTTCATGATTACACTGCCCAAGACGCTCCACTCTTTTGTCCCTCCAAGGGCACCTAACCCAAAAACTGGTCGATGTGTCCGGGGATAGAGGCGAGATCCTCCGGGGAGAACTCCTCATAGGCCTCCTGCAGGTGTCTTTCCAGCCTAATTATCAGGTTCCTTGGCAGGGAGAGCTTATTAGGCCCCCCGTGGTAAGAAACGTTTCCCTGCCACAACGCCAGCAGGTATTCGGGGATCATGGCCTTGCACAGCATAGCAGCAAATGGCCCCGGTTTCTGCAGGCTGTCCCGAAGCATCCTCTCCTTCTGGCTCTCCGAGACCCTCAGGAGGGTGATGTCTGGCATGATGCCCTGCTTTGAATTAGGTAGGGGAAAGTTAGTATTGGGACTGCTTGCCCGTTCCTTTACAGAACTGCAACCGCCGGTTTACAGCCACGCGGTTTACAGCCGCGAGGGGCTGGGACAGGGGCAGAGTTCATGCTTGCAGGATTGCTGCCAGCAGAGACTCGCATTGCTTTCTATGTGAAAGGAGGCCAGTGCCACTCTTAAAGTTTTAAGCAGCCACAAGTCTACGGCTTACCATGTTTGCCAGCTAGACAAAGTCCGGTGTCCTGCCCCGCTCCTCAGCTCGCCACAGCAAGACCGCAGGCACTGTAGGCAAGGGCCGAAAATTCGACCTTGTCCTCAGTGCGCGTGTGATAGGTGCTCTGCATGGTCTTGTTCACAGAGAAAGACTATGTTCTCTGTTCACAGATACATTGATCTGTCTCAGGAATTCACTCCCTTTTTCCAATTCCCACAGCCACATCTGCCCAGAGGCTAGCGCACATTAGGAGGAGGAAGAAGAGGACACGGGAAGACATGTTTGCTGAACTAATGGGATGTTCCCGAGCCCAGGCAGACCAGCAGACACAATGGAGGGAGAACTTGTCCCAAATGCACCGGGCAAACATGGAACGGGAGGAGAGGTGGCGACAGGAGGACCAGCAGGCGACTCAAACGCTGCTTGGACTAATGAGGGAGCAAATGGACACGCTCCGCCGCCTTGTGGATGTTCTGCAGGACCAGAGGCAGGAGGAGAGAGCCCCGCTGCAGTCTCTCTCTAACCGCCCTGCCCCGCCACCAAGTCCCATACCCCCCTCACCCAAAGTCCAAACACGGAGGGGCGGCAGGGGCCGTGAAAACTTTCACTCCACCCCAGCGGACTGCTATAGCACTAGAAGGCTCTCATTCCCCAAAATCTGAAAAGTCCTTTCCTACCCGCCTCACACAAGACCCCGTCCAAGTTTCACCCCCCCGTTCCATGTGTGGTTGTTAATAAAAAATACGTTTCTGTTCATTACTGTTTCCATCCTCTTCTTTTGGAGGAGAGTCTGTCTGAAGGGGGGGGAAGGGGCTTGGTAATTAGACAGGACAGTCACCTTTAGCAGGGGGCAGGCCCAGAAGCAGGGCACATACACAGTGCAGTGACTAGTTACCCTGGTCAGTCTGGGAGGTGGCTTTCATGTTCTGTGGGGGGGGGGGGGCGGGGTTGCTCTGTGACTTTGTGGCGGGGGAGGGCAGTTTAGAAACATCATTAGCATCACAACACTAAACCCAGGTTTAAAACATTCCCGCGAAAACAGTAATGAAGACAACGGTGTTCATTAGCAAAACAGAACAGATTTTATTTTTTGGGAAGGGGGTGAAGGGGGTAACTGGGTAAAGAAACGGGGGCAAGTTCAGCTTCTGTGTCCACAAACTTAAAAGTCACTGGGTACCCTGCTCAGTCTTGAAACGGGCTTTCAAAGCCTCACGGATGCACAGCGCGTCCCGCTGGGATCTTCTAATCGCCCGGCTGTCTGGCTGGGCATAATCAGCAGCCAGGCTATTTGCCTCAACCTCCCACTCCGCCATAAAGGTCTCCCCCTTGCTCTCACAGAGATTGTGGAGCACGCAGCAAGCTGCTATAACGATGGGGATATTGGTTTCGCTGAGATCACAGCGAGTCAGTAAGCTTCTCCATCTCCCCTTGAGACGGCCAAAAGCACACTCCACCACCATTCTGCACTTGCTCAGCCGGTAGTTGAAGAGTTCTTTTTCACTGTCCAGGGCTTCATGAGCCAGGGCATTAGCGGGTAGGCTGGGTCCCCGAGGATCACTGTAGGCATCTCCACATCCCCAACAGTTATCTTGTGGTCCGGGAAGTAAATACCTTCCTGCAGCCGTCTAAACAGACCAGAGTTCCTGAAAACCCGAGCGTCATGAACCTTGCCCGGCCATCCATCGTTGGTGTTGGTAAAACGTCCCCTGTGGTCCACCAGTGCTTGCAGCACCATTGAAAAGTACCCCTTTCTGTTGATGTACTGGCTGGCCTGGTGGCCCGGTCCCAGGATAGGGATGTAAGTCCCATCTATAGCCCCACCGCAGTTTGGGAATCCCATCGCAGCGAAGCCATCTATGATGGCCTGCGCGTTTCCCAGGGTCACTACCTTTGACAGCAGTACCTTCACGATTGCCTTGGCTACTTGCAGGACAACAACCCCCACGGTAGATTTGCCCACGCCAAAGTGGTTCGCGACTGACCGGTAGCTGTCCGGCGTTGCAAGCTTCCAGAGGGCTATGGCCACTCGCTTCTGGACAGTCAGGGCTGCTCGCATGCGGGTGTCCTTGTGCTTCAGGGCAGGGGACAGCAACTCACAAAGTTCCAGGAAAGTCCCCTTCCGCATGCGAAAGTTTCGCAGCCACTGGGATTCATCCCAGACCTGAAGCACTATGCGGTCCCACCAGTCTGTGCTTGTTTCCCGGGCCCAGAATCGCCGTTCAACAAAATCCACATGCCCCATTGCAAACATGATGTCCTCGGCGCTGGGTGTCGTGGTTTCTGACAGGCGTGTGCTACTCTCGGAGTTCAGGTCCTCACTCCGCTGCCGTAGCCTCCTCGCCTGATTTCTCTCTATCTGCCTCTGTGAAAGGTGGATGATGAGCTGCGAGGCGTTGACAACGGCCACAACTGCAGCGATGGTCGCAGCGGGCTCCATGCTCGCGGTGCTGTGGCGTCCGCGCTGTCACTGACCAGAAAAGTGCGCGAACTGATTTCCCGCCGGCGCTTTTAAGGAGGGAGGGAGGGCGGGAGTGACGATTGGATGACGACAGTTACCCAAAAGCACCCTCGAGACATTTTTTTCCCCTAGAAGGCATTGGGGGCTCGACCCAGAATTCCAATGGGCAGCGGGGACTGCGGGAACTGTGGGATAGCTGCCCACAGTGCACTGCTTCCAATGTCGACGCTTTCCCTGGTAGTGTGGACTGACAAAGTCGAATTACTGTCCTTAGTGTGGACACACACGTTCGACTTTCTAATATCGATTGCACATATTCGATTTAACTAAAATCGAACTACTCTCGTAGTGTAGACATACCCAAAGAAACTTCTTCCTCTTTTTTTCATTCATCCAGTTGTTTTTTGCCATTCCTCTTTTAAATGCATCTGTACTAGGCTTTTGAATTCCTGTTTACGCAAGGGTATTTCTGTGTCAATCCTTCTGTGACGAAGCAGGAGTTTTTCTTGTTGTTTTCAATGGTTTGCATGCAGAGGGTGTGGGGCTCAGTTTCCCTGTGTGTTACTGGTTTAACCAGGTGGTGGAAGAGGGAGTTTGTTGTTACAGAGGGCCAGAAAATGGCCTGGAGAATGGATACCCCAGCGACTGGTGACCTGGAGGCCCAGCTCGGGAGTCACCAGGGCCGGCTCCAGGCACCAGCTTCTCAAGCAGGTGCTTGGGGCGGCCGTTCCGGACAGGGGCGGCAGTTCCAGGTATTCGGCGGCAATTCGGCGGACGGTCCCTGACTCCGCCTGGGAGTGAAGGACCTCCCGCCGAATTGCCGCAGCAAATCGCGATCACGGCTTTTTTTAGGTTGCGATCGCGGCTTTTTTTTTTTTTTTTTGGTTTTGGCTGCTTGGGGCGGCCAAAACCCTGGAGCCGGCCCTGGGAGTCACAGCCGGTTCTGGCCAATGTGAGAACAATTGGCTGCGGAGAGAGGACCCTGGTGACCTGACCAGCTGGTTCCAGCCAGAGGGGAAACAAAGGATGGATGAGAGGAGAGGCTGAGAGGAGAGGAGGCCAGGCGGCCTGTTTACCTGGGACAGAAGACAAAGGACAGAGGCGGGACTTGGGGGCCGGTGATATCAGATGCCCAGATGGAAGGAGGGGTTTCTGGGCTGGGAGAGGAGAGCACACCTAGAGGCTGAAGAGACCTAAATGTACTGTGCTGAGGGAGGCTAGGCCTGAGGCAGAGCCGTAACTAGCTATTTTTGCGCCCGAGGCAAGAATATAAAATTGTGCCCTCCCCCCTCCATATAATTTCATAATAGTCACTTTGTAAAAAAAAGAAAAATACCTAAATAACAAGAATAATAATGATAATAGAATGTTTATTTATTTAAATCATAAGATCCACATACAAAATCAACTAATACATACAAGGTGTGCATCATAGTGCATCATGAACTGTGGGGGTCAGGGTTGGGGCTTGCAGCCCGGCGGAGGGGTCGGGGTCGGGGCTCCCCTCGCAGCCACACACTGGGGTCAGGGTCAGGGCTCACAGCCCGGCGCAGGGGTCGGGGCTCACAGCCCAGGGTCAGGGCTCGCAGCCGCACAGTGGGGTCGGGGTCGGGGCTCGCAGCCGCACACAGGGGTCGGGGTCAGGGCTCACAGCCGCACACAGGGGTCGGGGTCAGGGCTCACAGCCGTGCGCCCGGGTTGGGGCTCACAGTCCGGCGCAGGGGTCGGGGTCGGGGCTCACAGCCGCGCGCCGGGGTCGGGGCTTGGAGCCCGGCGCAGGGGTCGGGGTCGGGGCTTGCAGCCTGGCGCAGGGGTCGGGGCTCACAGTCCGGCACAGGGGCCGGGGTCAGGGCTTGCAGCCCAGCGCAGGAGTCGGGGTTGGGGCTTGCAGCCCGCACAGGGGTCGGGGCTCACAGTCCGGCGCAGGGTCGGGGTCGGGGCTCGCAGCTGCGCGTCCCTGTCAGGGTCGGAGCTCACAGCCCAGCGCAGCGGTCGGGGCTCGTAGCCCCGCAGCTCCACCCAGGGGTCAGGGTCAGGGCTGGCAGCTCACAGCCACGCGCCTGGGTTGGGGCTTGTAGCCCCGCAGCTACAGGGGTCGGGGCTCGCAGCCATGTGTCGTGGTCAGGGCTCACAGCCCGGCGCAGGGGTCGGGGCTCGCAACTTGCAGCTGCGCGCCGGGGTCGGGGCTCGTTGTTACCCCCCACATAACTGGGTCGCGACCCCCAGTTTGAGAACCAATGCTTTATAATTACTGTAGGGTGTATTCTATTTATTTTCCATTTACATTGTACATTTGCCATGACACAATGTGCATATTATGTGATTATAATTTTTCATAAAATAATAAGAATTAAAAAACTTAATTTGTCTTTTTCTGCGCCCCTCAGCTTTGCGCGCCCGAGGCAAGTGCCTCACTCGCCTCGCCCTTGTTACGCCACTGGCCTGAGGCCCTGAGAGTTTCCTATGCTGTGTTCAGATGCTCAATAAACCCTCCTGTTTTACGCTGGCTGAGAGTCGCTCCGGTCTAGAGAACAGGGTTGCATTATTCCCTCTGGGTGTGGAGGCCCCAGGAATCCAGAGCGCGTGGGGGTTTCTGAGGGGGCCCACAGCGAGAGACAGGCGTGCTGAAGACTCAGAGAGGTGCGGTTCCAGGAGGCAGAAGGGCCTACGGTTTAACCCCCAAGACAGAGTGGACTCCCGAGAAGGGCTGTCGCACTGAAGGGGGTTCCTCCCAGGGACCATACAGAGCCGAGAGAGAGCACAAGTCCTGAGAGTCCATGACACTTTCTTTACTGTGTTTCAGCTGCTTTGTTTGCCATTTCATTTCCTGTTGTCCCAGGATTCACTGGGATCCAAGCTAATGCTACACGTAGCCCTGTCTGTACCAACTCTGCATTAGAAATATAACTGAATTGATTAAATCACTTCTACATGCTGAGACACCCTTTTTTAGTACCTTAAGGCCTGAGATTGAATCCAAAAAACTGACCACTGCTGCTGGGTGTACATCCCAGATCCAGTTTAATGCTGTCGTGACAGCTACATAGTCAGATATTCTTTTAGATGTACTAATTCCCATTTTGGTATAAATATGCTGTGACGGGGCAGAGCAGCCCCGCACTGGTACAGCAGGGGTTAACCCCTCCTTCCTAGCAGAGGAAGCCACACCCCAGAAGCTCTGCTGGGCATGCTCCAACTGGAGAACAGATATAAAAGCCTGCTCAGTCTGGGCTGACTGCTGGAGGAGAAGGATGCATGCCGCCAGCTCCCGCAGAGGGAGGGCCTGCGAGCCAGGATCTGGGAGTCAGTCAAGCCGAGGCACTACCTGAGACCCCGACGGAGGACATCCCAGGGGAGGAACAGACCGGAGGACCCCCCACCGCAGATGAACTGGTATTCATGGTAGGAAGTGACCCAGGGGAACTCTAGAGACAAACAGCGTTAGCGCTGCATTGACGCTCGGCGTGTTGTGGGCGGATCCCTGCCGAGCGAGGGGCAAGGAAAGCTTGCCACTACCAGGGCCCTGGGTTGGGGCTTGGTGGAGAGGGCGGGCCTGAATCCCCCAACCCCCTCACCCCTGAACCGTTAGGGATCTTAGATGGACTCTGGCCGCGCTACCCCGCTCGTAAGGGGGTTTATATGGACTCTGGCTGCTAGGCTGCGCTAACCTGCCTGTAAGGGGGTTTATATAGACTCCGACCGCTAGGTCACGCTACCATGCCAGATAGGGGTGATAGTAGGGAGAAAGGCCAAGAGGCCGTCACCGACCTCCCACAGAGAGACAGACGTTAGGACTTGAGAGTGGTGAGGTGCCGGCACCCCATCCTACCCCTGCCACAAAGGGGCGCTGGGGTACACGATCTGCCACATATGCCAGCCCTCCTCTTATGACAAAATCAACTCCACTTTTAATCTATATACTGGTACTCTTTATTTTTAATACCTACTGACTCTTTTTTACCCTTAGGTTTCTAAAACAAATCTAAATCTACATTTGGACATGCGACTTTCCATCCATAGCTAAGATTCCCATGACTAAAAGTTTTGTCTTTATTCAGTTTTTGCTTGTCTTTCAACTCCTGCATCCTCACTTTAACTTAACTGGCATGTGGAGTTCTAGCATCATATGCTATAGTTCTCTTATCAAATTCCCTACAATCCTCATAAATTTGTTTGGTACTTTAGTCATTGCAGTTCCCATTAACTTTGACCCAGAAAGTTAGGTCCAGTACTTTCAGTTGTAGTGTAACTGGCATTTCACTAGCAGCTCTCTGTAGCGTGCACACTGGTGTGGTAATAAATGCACTGCACAGAATTTGGACTGCCTGGGCTTGTGTTAAATCTAATTTTAAAAGTTCTGATTATGATGCTGACCCAAAAGCTTGTCAGCCAGAGTCAATCCTGCATCTTGGCAGGGCCCAGACTAGAACTAGATGACCCTTGCAGTCCCTTCCAACCCTATGGGTCTATGATTCTAGTAACGGGTCTGATTAAGGCTCTGTATACCGTCGGTGTTTTCTGATCCATCCCCCAAATAGACCCAGCAAGGCTTGTAAGCAGGTTAATCCTTCTGGTACATTTATCTTTAAAATAGTTTTATGATCTTTCCAAAGTAATATAGTATCAAATATTACCCCTGCTAATGCGAACCTTTGAACTCTACCTATTTGTTCTCCATACAGATACAGATTACATTCCTTTGTATCTTTCCTTTTTGTAAAGCTCAGTCCTTTGGGTTTAGCAATGGAGAACGTGAAACCCCAGGCATCTCCCCCAGGCAGAGGCTCTCTTAGCACTTTGTGGTTCTCCCTTTCTTGCTCCTGACCCACAGAGCGCAATCATCTGCGACTAGAGTGACACTTCCCCAGCACGTATTTGTTTGCGGAGATCATTTATTGTATTAAGTAAGGCTGGGCTGATGGCACTTCCCGGTGGTGTGCCATTTGGAATATTGTATATATCCAACATAACTTTCCCAACTCTGACCTGCATGCTCCTTTTACTCAGAAATTCTCTATTCACCCATCCATTCTTCTCCTTGTCCATAGTGCACCTGCTTTGTACATCAAGCCTTCCCTCCATAGTATGTTATACACCTTTTCAATCGCTAGAAAGACAGCAATCTTGAAGCCCTTGTGCATCAGATATTTTTTGTTATTCAGTTTCTAATTGAGCAATGTGATCAGTGGTGCATCTTCCTCTCCTAACCCCGATCTGCACTGTATCTGTAATGCCATTGGCTACCTATTTGGAAAACAATCTTTCACTCTCCATTCTCCCCATCATTTTACCCAAAAAGGCCATAAGGGCAATCACTCCTTTTCCCAATATAGTGTTAAATAATTCCAAGAGAACCCTCAAACTACTTTCACAGAGATATTTAAATAGTATGTTACATATATTATCTTTACTGGGGATCTATTCTTGCTGATATCAATAGCTTTCTCAAGTTCTCTCATTCAGAACCATTTATTAATAGAATCATAGGACTGGAAGGGACCTCGAGAGGTCATCTAGTCCAGTCCCCTGCACTCATGGCAGGACTTTAGTATTATCTAGACCATCCCTTACAGGTGTTTGTCTGACCTGCTCTTAAAACTCTCCAATGATAGAGATTCCACAAACTCCCTAGACAATTTATTCCAGTGCTTTAATCACACTGACAGTTAGGAAGTTTTTTCTAATGTCCAACCTAAACCGCCCTTGCTGCAATTTAAGCCCATTGCTTCTTGTCCTGTGCTCAGAGGTTAAGAAGAAAAATTTTTCTCCCTCCTCCTTGTAATAACCTTTTATGCACTTGAAAACTTATCGTGTCCCCTCTGTCTTCTCTTTTCCAGACTAAACAAACCCAATTTTTTCAATCTTCCCTCATAAGTTATGTTTCTAGGCCTTTCATCATTTTTGTTGCTCTTCTCTGGATGTTCTCCAATTTGTCCACATCTTTCCTGAAATATGGCGCCCAGAACTGGACACAATACTACAGCTGAGGCCTAATCAGCATGGAGTAGAGCGGAAGCAGGGCCGGCACCAGGCACCCAAGCTGGTGCTTGGGGCGGCACCTGGAGGGGGGCGG
>NW_020664586.1:104777-122348 GCF_002925995.2 Terrapene triunguis | reverse complement strand
CGGGGGGGGGGGAGAGCCGAGCACCCGCCGGGGCTCGCGGCCCTGCCCCCGGCGCTCTGACCGCCGGGGGGGGGGGGGGGCCGGGCCCCCGCCGGGGCCCCCGGCCCGCCCCCCGGGGCCCCGCCCCCCCCCCCCCCCCCCCGGCAAAAAAGCCAGAGCCGGCCCTGAGCGGAAGAATTACTTCTCGTGTCTTACTTACAACACTCCTGCTAATACATTGCAGAATGATGTTCACTTTTTTAGAAACAGTGTTACACTGTTGACTCAGTGGTACACTATGACCCCCAGATCCCTTTCTGCAGTACTCCTTCCTAGGCAGTCATTTCCCATTTTGTTCTGATTGTTCCTTCCTAAGTGGAGCACTTTGCATTTGCCTTATTGAATTTCATCCTATTTACTTCAGACCATTTCTCCAGTGTGTTCAGATCATTTTGAATTTTTATCCTATCCTCCAGCTTGCTATTGTCCACAAACTTTATAAGTGTACTCTCTATGCCATTATCTAAATCATTGATGAAGATATTGAGCAGAACCAGACCCAGAACTGATCCCTGCAGGACCCCACTCATTATGCCCTTCCAGCATGACTATGAACCACTGATAACTACTCTCTGGGAACAATTTTCCAACCAGTTATGCACCCACCTTATAGTAGTTCCATCTAGGCTGCATTTCCCTGGTTTGTTTGAGTATATCATTATTCAGTATAGTATCTTCATGTTTAGCCCAACTACGTAATAGATCATTATTCTCTTCAATGAATTGTCTTTTCACTTTGGTTTTCATCGTTACTCAGCCCTTGGAACGTTTCTGCTAAAACTTCTGCTTTTTCATTGTCAGAACTTCTAACTATGTTGTCAGTCCCAATAAGACCTGGGATGTGGCTATTCTTCATCTGAATTCCATTAATTCTTCTGATTTGTCAGTATATTTCTGATGTCTTGGTATCTTTGTTTATCTCCCCACAGTACTTCCTCCAACTTCCTTTGATCTTTTTTATAATTCTAACCCCCCTTAGATCCAGGGATGGAGCCAACCTCCTCAGGGACAATGAATCGATCAATGCACAATGGAAGGAATATTTTGAAGACCTCCTGAATTGTGACTCCAATGTTGATGAAAGCATCTTTGACTTAATCTTTCAACATCCCATCAGCAATGACCTCAGAATCCCCCCAACACTCATCAAGGTAAAGAAAGCCATCACACAGATGAAGAACAATAAGGAATCTGGACCTGCTGAAATTTTCAAAGGAGGAGGAGAAGAACTGGTTCACCAGCTTCATGCCCTAATCCTTAAGATTTGGAACTCAGAAGACATCCCAGACAATCTTAGGGATGCCATGATCATCATCATCTTCAAGAAAGGAGGCAAATCGGATGGTGGAAACTATCGAGGAACCACCCTGTTGTCCACCTCTGGAAAGATTCTTGTCAGAATTATCTTAACCAACTGCTCCCTCTGGCAGAGGAAATTCTCCAAGAATTGCAGTGTGGATTCAGATCATCTCGAAGAACCGCCCACCAACTTCAAGAAAAGTGCCGCGAAAAACATCAATCTCTACATGGCCTTCATCAACATCACAAAAGCATTTGACTCCATCAATTGTGAGGCTCTGTGGAGAATTGTCCTTAAATTTGGATGCCTGCCAAAAATTTTTGTTGTTCTTCAACTCCTCCATACCAGGGGCATGCGCAGGAATTTAATGTGACCGCTTTACACATTAAACCATATCAACGCTGTGACAAAGTTCCTCCTCTGTCTTGGTGGGTCCTGTGCTTATTGGCGGATTTTCTTGCCTCAGAGATTCACCATGTGGGTTGGGGAACAGCCCAGAGACCTTCCCCTCTGGAAGAACCCACAGTCCAGGTCAATTGGAAGGTTTGGGGGGAACCCAGGCCCGCCCTCTACTCCGGGTTCCAGCCCAGGGCCCTGTGGACTGCAGCTGTCTATAGTGCCTCCTGTAACAGCTGCATGACAGCTACAACTCCCTGGGCTACTTCCCCATGGCCTCCTCCAAACACCTTCCTTATTCTCACCACAGGACCTTCCTCCTGGTGTCTGATAACGCTTGTGCTTCTCAGTCCTCCAGCAACACACCCTCTCACTCTCAGCTCCTTGCACCTCTTGCTCCCAGCTTCTCACACTCGCACCACAAACTGAAGTGAGCTCCTTTTAAAACCCAGGTGCCCGGATTAGCCTGCTTTAATTGATTCTAGCAGCTTCTTCTTAATTGGCTCCAGGTGTCCTAATTAGCCAGCCTGCCTGCCTTAACTGGTTCTAGCAGGTTCCTGATTACTCTAGTGCAGCCCCTGCTCTGGTCACTCAGGGAACAGAAAACTACTCATCCAGTGACCAGTATATTTGCCCTCTACCAGACTCCTGTACCCCACTGGGCTGGGTCTGTCATAACTCGCACACATACATCAAATGCAGAGAAATAAACAGCAGTACACTTACCATTCCAATGAAAATCCATGTGCCATGAAGCCATCTGAATAAATGTATCCACAACCACTTCTGTGTTAACACTGTTGTTCAAGTCAGTCTACTGCAAGAATTAACAGTTGTTGAAGACAAGCGTCTGTAAGGCTGCTTCGAAGTCTACTAAGGATGTGCTTTTTACCACTAAAACATCTTTCTGCAGTTGCAACTGTAACAGGTAGCATTGCCAAAAGCACCAATAGGTCATAGGCATGTGCAGCACTTTTCATTAGGGTGTGCACCCAGGGAATTTTATTTATTTATTTATTTTTAAAGGTGAACATTTATTGAATATTGTTCTCAGTGGTGGCAGATGACAGAACAAGAAGCAATGGTCTCAAGTTGCAGTGGGGGAGGTCTAGGTTGGATATGAGGAAACACTAGGAGGATGGTGAAGCACTGGAATGGGTTACCTAGGGAAGTGGTGGAATTTCCCTCCTTAGAGGTTTTTAAGGCCCGGCTTGACAAAACCCTGGTTGGGATGACTTAGTTGGTGTTGGTCCTGCTTTGAGCAGGGGATTGGACTAGATGACCTTCTGAGGTCCCTTCCAACCCTGATATTCTATGATTCTATGAATGTCCAGGCCATTGTCTTCTGGGTTCTCCATGGATGTGGGGCCCAGGCCCCAGAAAGTCACCCCGGCCCCGTGCTCCCCCTGCGTCTCCGGGGCCTCCGTCCACAAGCGCTGGAGGGAGGAGGAATGGCGAGCCTGGGGAAGAGGCGGGGATTTGGGGAGGGAGCCAATGAGGGAAGGATGGGGCGGAGGCGGGGGGGGGGGGCGAGCACTTCCGGGCTCCGGAGCATTTGCTTGTTTGTCCAGTGTCCCGACCTAACATCGGTCGGGACGCGGGACAAACAAGCAAATATCAGGACAGTCCTGATAAAATCGGGACGTCTGGTCACCCTAGGCTCTAGGGACAGCATGGCCAGGGCCGGCTTTAGGCCGATTCCCCCGAATTGGGCCCCGCGCCTAAGAGGGCCCCACGCAGTGCCATAACAAGGGTGAGGTGATCGGGCAGCGTCCCTGCCAGAAGGAAAGCTGTGCGGCTCTCCCGGAAGCAGCCTGCTGCTGCTTCTATGGTAACGAGAGACACTGACGCTGGCCAGCAGAGGGCTGAGGCAGAGGCAACAGCTGTTGCATGTCAGGAGGGGGGAGGAGGCACACATGTGCTTCGCAGCCCTCCCCTCCCCTCCCCTCCCCCGGCACCCACCTGGAGGAGACGCCGAGGGGGCTTCCGGTCCAGTGGGAGACAGGATCATCTGCAGTGGACCTCACTCACCTGAGCAGCTGCTGGGGCTTCGGTCAGTGAGTGTTTGATCCTGTGATTCCCCCCCAGCTGCCACTCCTGCAAACACTGGGCAAGGGGCAGCCTCATCCCCCACCCACAGTGAGGCTATGGTGAGGGGCAGCAGGGGAGGAAGGAAGCCACATGTGATGGCAGTCCCCTCCCCCCCAGCACCCACCACCCCCTGTCCGGCCCCCAAACTCTGTCCCAGAGCCTGCACCCACCCCTCTGCACTGTATATAATTAATGTATGTAATATATCATTTTGTTATTATTTATATAGTAATGGAAAGTAAATAATACATGGATGAAATGAAAGGGTTTTTTTTAAGTGTTTTTTTTTTTTTTTTTGTCATCCCTGCCGGGGCCCCCCCCCCAAACTGTTCGAATTGGGCTCCGCACTTCCTAAAGCCGGCCCTGAGCATGGCTCCTGATGCACTGTTAAAATATGTGTGTCGAGGGGGCGGGGGGGGGAAGGAGAGAATTAGAGCCATAGCAGCAGCTGTGCAGATTCTGACCCCAAAACAGTTGCAGCGCAGCAGCTACCCCAGCCGCAAAAGCAGCAGGAGGAACAGCAGCAGTTTGTGTTGCCTGTTAATGCTCGAGAATCAGAGCCCATGGGTGGGTGTGGGGCCGCAGTTCCTTGGGGAGAGGGAGGAGTCCTCTCCAAAATGGGACTACAAGATGACCCTGAGGCTTCCTAGAGCCTTTTGAGCAGGTGGCCGGGGTGTACTAGTGGCCCAGCAGGAACTAGTTGCTGAGATTGCACCTGCCTGAGAGGAGGCTCAGGTGGCTGATTGTGCAGTGGGGATAGAGGCAGAAAAGGACTATGGGACACTCACACTAGACCCCCTAGGCGTAGTGAGGAGGACTAACCATTTGCTCTAGGCTCCTGGCCAAGGGCCGGAGCCCAACGACTCCAGCATTTTGGTTCTCACTAGCCAAAACTAGAGTGTGGTGCTGGCAGACTGGGTGCCAGATCACATCAAAGTCCCCCTGCTGCGACTGAGCGCTGACAGATCCGCAGCTGGGACCAGGCTGGCTCACCCCTGTGTCACTGTCATTAAACTATGCATGAGGGTTATAAGAGTGTGTTTACTGTTCAGACTTTATTGAGTGCTTGTAAGTTGCTGCCAGCATTCATCTCAGGCTACGTCTTCGCTACGGGGGGGCGATTTAAGATACGCAAATTCAGCTATGCGAATAGCGTAGCTGAATTCAATGTATCCGAGCCGACTTACCCTGCTGCGAGGACGGCGGCAAATCGACCTTCGCGGCTCCCCCATCGACCGTGCTTACTCCTACCTGCGCTGGTGGAGTACAAGCGTCGATTCGGGAATCGATTGTCGCGTCCCGACGAGATGCGATAATTCGATCCCCGAGAGATCGATTTCTACCCGCCGATTCAGGTGGGTAGTGAAGACGTAGCCTCACTTACAACTGCATCCTGTATTGTACGGCAATATTTGTGTGTTTGCACTGTAACTGTGTAAATCACCAAAGAGGAGAGGGACATTAACTAGTGTAAAGTGTGATCTCCATCGACACCAGATGGACAAAACACTTGGGTGTGCTCTCACCCCACCACCCTGAAGATGAGTCTTGCAAATGAATTCCTCCCATCAGCTGAGTTTGCTCAAAGCAGAAGTGGGAAAGGGAATAAAAAAACCCTAACAAGGAGGAACTGTATCTTTTATGCTGCCTGGATTAGGGGGGGCAAGGATTACTAGGCATAAGCAAAAAATTTCCAGTGCTTAGCCTGTGTTAGTCCTAAAGAACATACAGGGTGAGTCAACACTGGAATAAAAGCCCTCTGGCACAGCCGCGGCTGGCCCAGGTCAGCTGACTTGGGCTTGTGGGTCTGTTTGTGAGGCTAAACACTGCTGTGTAGTCATTCAAGCTTGGGCTGGAGCCAGGGCTCTGGGTCCCTCCCCTCTCGCAGGGGCCTAGACCTTGGGCCCCAGCCTGAGCCCTACACAGCACTGTAGCCCAAGCCCCATGAGCCCAAGTCTGCTGACCCAGGCCAGGCCAGCTGCTGTGTAGATGCAGCCTCAGAAACTTTTATAATAAGCAAGCTCTATTACTTTTTGAAACAAAAGACTGGCACTCACGTGTGTGTGTGTGTGTACATTTACCTGCTTTAACCTTGTAAAAAAACCCTTGTTTCCTTTACCTATTAATAAATCTTTATGTAGTTCATTATAAGATTGGCTACAAGTGTTGTCTTTGGGGCGAGATCTAAGGTGCAATTGGCCTTAAGCGACTGATCCTTTGGGACTGTCAGTAATCTTCATACTGCTGTGAACCTTGGCGTAAGGGACCATCTATCACAAAGGTAGGCCCACCTGGGTGGCATTATAGACTAGAGTACCCAGAGACTAGACCACGGACTGTGACTCCACGTTAAGGCTCACGGGGGCACGTGACTCTTGCATTTGGGGAGGTTGAGCGTGAGCGCTGGAAGCTCCTTAGAAGTGGGGGGAAGACCACCAGCGCCCGAACCATAGCCCTGCCTCCCGCTGTGCCCTAGAGACCCTGCCCCCACTCTGCCTCTTCCTGCCTCCCTCCCCCAAAGTCCCTTCCTGCCCCCCTCCCCCAAAGCCCCTTCTGGCCCCTTCTCCCCCAAATAGGCATGAGTGGCGAATGGGGCTTCGGGGGAAGAGGCGGAGCGGGGGCAGGGCCACAGTCTGGGAACCAGTGGCAGCCCCACTTATCAGGAGCTTCCAGCAGTGGCACTCCAAAGGCAGTGGGCCAGCACACCTTCAAAGGGAGGTGCACCTTTGCATTCAGCATTTCTTGCCCGTTTGGCATTTCTTGCCCGCTTAGCCTCCCCAAGCCTCTTATACTCACCGCCCATGTTCAGGCTGTTATAGTGCCTGAAGAGTTTACACTGGATGCTCGGTTGGTGAAATCTAAGAATAGAACCCACAACCAATTTGGGGTTGGTGCCCTCATTCTTAAGTCTGCCCTGAGGTTGGTACTCGCATTCTTGAGTCACAGAGCTGACCACAACACATACATAGTTGTTATAGACTTTAAGAAGCATATGATAGTACATGTTGAGACAAATCCTTGACAAAATTATTAGGATGGTACAAATGTGTGTTTGCCATTCCAAAAGTAGAGTATAAGTAGGGAGTGAAATCTCTGCCCCATTTGACATCAGTATTGGACTAAGCCAGGGAGATGCATTATTCCTAGTACTCTTTAATGTCGTTATGGAAAGTGGTATGATTAAGGCTGTGAGTTTGTCACAGAGGTCATGGAAGTCACAGATTCCGTGACTTCTGCAGTGGCTGGTGCGGCTGGCTCTGGGGCTGCCTGAGTAGCTTAGGCAGCTTCTGGGCCAGTTGCACCTGCCGCTGCTGGGGGCAGTCTTGCCCCCCCCCCCCATCAGTAGCAGCAGAAGGAGTTTGTGTGTGGGAGGGGGCTCAGGGCTGGGGGTGGGGCATGGGAGGGGGTGAGGGCTCTGGGCAGCATTTACCTTGGGGGAGACTCCCTGGAAGCGGCAACATGTCCTTCCCTCCCTCCCTCAGCTCCTAGCTCTGCGTGCTGCCTCCACCCGCAGGCACCGCCCCTGCAGCTCCCATTGGCTGCGATTCCTGGCCAATGGGAGCTGCGGAGCTGATAGCGTGCAGCGCTAGGAGCTTAGGAAGGGACATGTCACCACTTCCGAGAAGCCAGGTAGGGAGCCTGCCAGCCCCACCAATCCCCACTCCCAGCACTCGTGCCACCCCCGGACTGCCCCCCCCACCTGCAGGTTCCCCCTCTCCCCCCCGCACACAAGCACCCGCGGCACTCCCAAGATTTAGTCAAGGGTGTCGTACAAGTCATGGACAGGTCACAGGCTGTGATTTTTGGTTACTGCCCGTGACCTGTCCATGACTTTTACTAAAAATACCCGTGGCTAAAACGTAGCCTTAGGTATGATCACTGCACATTTCTCAGGATGGAGTGAATTTAAGTGGCCTGCAGCAAACCTTTGGATTTGCTGATGACCTAGCTATCCTAGGAGAGACAGAAGATATGGGACAAAGGGTGACTAGAGGCTGGAAGGAAGTGGCAAGAAAAATGGGACTCAAGATCAGTGAGGATAAAACCAAATATATGGGTGTGAGCTGAGGAGAAGATCTTAGACATGCTTACCTAGCAATCAATTACCAAGGACATCATGCATGCATTATCATTCATAAAAATATTAGACAATTCCCCCTTCATCACAAGTTCCAGCCCCCAGCCCCCATTCATACTACTCCACCTGTTTAGAAAAAATACTGTTCAATGGATTGGGCCAGTAGCTGAGAACCATTCAAAAAGTTGACGCTCCAAGACTGCCTGTCATCTTGATGGCTCTTAATGTTATTTCTTCAATGAGGTTCACTAGGCATCATCAGCAGGACAGCTGTCTGAATGCAGTATGATAGCATTGTCTTTGGAACTGCCGAGCCGGATCCCGTGTCAACACAGAGTACACAATGCAGTTCATAATACCCTGCTCCTCTCAGTAGCAACCACTTATTTCAGCTCTGCATCTTTGTCACCTGGAGCTTAGATCCTGCCACAAGCGCTGCGTGGGGTCACCCTTGCAGAACATCCAGAGTCTGCAGCGGTCCACTCTTTCCAAGGAAGCAGACCAACAGGGCCAGCTCCAGGGTTTTGGCCGCCCCAAGCAGCCAAAAAAAAAAAAAAAAAAAAGCCACGATCGCGATCTGCAGTGGCAATTCGGCGGAAGGTCCTTCGCTCCAAGCGGGAGTGAGGGACCGTCCGCCGAATTGCTGCCGAATAGCTGGACATGCCGCCCCTCTCCGGAGTGGCTGCCCCAAGCACCTGCTTGCCAAGCTGGTGCCTGGAGCCGGCCCTGCAGACCAATATACTTTGGCTCTGGGGCCTGCAGTGCCTTCCAATTTATACAGTGCTGATGGCATGGGGATGGGCTGGCTCATGCCAGTTACTGTGAGTGGGTCAGAGGGCATGTCCCTAGGGAGGGGATGCTTCCCACCAGTTCCTGAGGGGTGGGTCCCAGAGAGGCAGAGTCAGCTGGGTGGGATCAGAGGGCGGGTCCCATGGGGTGGGGTCAGAGGCCAGGTCCCATTGGGGGTCAAGAGGGAAGGGGTCAGAGGGCAGATTCCATGGGGGGGGTCAGAGGGCAGGTCCTATGGAGGGGTCAGAGAGAAAGGGTCAGAGGCCAGGTCCCAGGGGGGATCAAAGGGAAGGGGTCAGAGGGCGGAGCCTATGAGGTGGTCAGAGGGCGGGTCCCATTGGGGTGTGGTCAGAGGGCAGATCACATGGGAGTCAGAGGAAAGGGGTCAGAGGCCAGGTCCCATGGGGGGTCAGACAGAAGGGGTCAGAGGACAGGTCCCATGGGGGGTCAGGAAGGGGTTAGAGAGAGGGCCCCATGGGGGGTCAGAGCGCAGGTCTCATTGGGGGAGTCAGAGGGCAGGTCCCATGGGGGTCAGAGGGAAGGAGTCAGAAGGCTTGTCCCATGAGGGGTCAGAGGTAAGGGGTCAGAGGCCAGGTCCCATGGGTGTTCAGAGAGAAGGGGTCAGAGGCCACGTTCTATGGGGGGTCAGAGGGAAGGGGTCAGAGGCCAGATCCCATGGGGGGGTCAGAGACCAGGTCCCATGGGGGGTCAGAAGGAAGGGGTCAGAGGCCAGGTCCTATTGGGAGGGTATCACAGAATGTGGGGGAGTCAGGGCCCTGCACCCCCCACTTCCTGCAATTCACCATGACTCTCAGCCAGCCAGGAAAACAGAAGGTTTATTAGACAACAGGAACACAGTCTAAAACAGAGCTTGTAGGTACAGAAAATAGGACCCCTTAGTCAGGTCCCTCTTGGCGGGTGGGAGCCCAGACCCAGGTTCTGGGCTTCTCCCCAGCCAGCTCCAAACTGAAACCCCTTCCTGCTGCTTCCCACAGCCACACCCCCGGCTCCTCGTCCAGCCTTTGTCCAGTTTCCCGGGCAGAAGGTGTCACCTGGCCCCAACCCCCTCCTGGGCTCAGGTTATGAAGGACAGCCACCATCGTTTACATGCTGGCCATCAAGTATCATCCCTCAGTGAAGTCACACCCTTATTTCCCATCACCATCTAGTATTGGTGCAGTACCCCAGGGAAACGGAGGCACGACCCATGTTAGCAGAAGACAGTAAACTAGTAAAACCCCCATGCAACATTACCAGGTTAATACTCCCTAGTCCATCACATCTCTCTCACCTTCGAGACTGAACTGAGCGGTGTCACTCTAACCAGTGACCTGGGGAAGTTCAGGCCCCCCTCTCCGGGACAACACATCAGCTATCACGTTGGCACTCCCCTTCACATGGACCACCTCCATATCGTAATCCTGGAGGAGCAGACTCCACCTCAGGAGCTTGGCATTGGCTCCTTTCATCTAGTGTAGCCAAGTCAGGGGAGCGTGGTCAGTGTACACAGTGAAATGTTGCCCAAATAGATATGGCTGTAGTTTCTTAAAGGCCCATACCATAGCCAGGCATTCCTTCTGTATGGCCGTGTATTTTTGCACCGGAGGTAACAACTTCTTGCTCAAGTACACAATGGGATGTCTCTCCCCCTTTTCATCAACCTGCATTCACACCACACCCAGACCTGGTCTGAGGCGTCCGTGAACACCATAAAGGGCTTGTCAAAGTCTGGGTTTACCAGAACTGGGCCACTGACTACAGCCTCCTTCAGCGTACAGAGAGCCTTCTGGCACTGCTTGGTCCAGACCACCTTGTCTGGCTTTCCCTTCTTGCTTGGCTCAGTTATGGGGGCGGCTATGGAGCTAAAGTGTGGCACAAATCTTCGATAATACCTCACCATCCCAATAAAGGCCTGGACCTGCTTTTTGGTTTGGGGAGCAGGCCAGTCTCTGATTGCCTCCACCTTGGCTGGTTCTGGATTTAGGCGGCCGCTCTCCACCTGGTGGCCCAGGTAGGATACTTCGGCCATCCTCACCTTGCACTTCCCAGCTTTTATGGTCAGCCCAGCCTCCTGGAGTTGGTCCAGCACTTATTTAACCTAGGATACATGGACCTCCCAGGTCTGGCTAAAGACAGATGTCATCAATGTATGCCACGGCAAAACTCTCCATCCCACTCAGTAGCTGATCCACCAAGCGCTGGAAGGTAGCAGGCGCCCCCTTGAGGCTGAAAGGCAGGGTCAGGAACTCATAGAGCCCTAGAGGGGTGATAAAGGCAGATTTCAGTCTGGCATCTGCATCCAGTGGCACTTGCCAGTAGCCCTTTGTAAGATCCATAGTGGTAAGGTAGTGAGCTCCTCCCAGCCCCCATTTGCTGCTCCCGCGTGCCTCCCCCAGGTCCCGGAGCATCCCTGCCTGTCCCCTGCAGCTCCAGGATGCCTCCGCTCTGCTGGCTCCCAGCATCAACTGCCTCCGCAGAGTCCTAATGCACACCATCCACTAGTGCCAGAGCAGGCTACTCTGACACTGCCCTTCCACCTCAAACCCTTCCCTTTTCCGGCGGGATCTTCCACCAGCACAGGGGGCCCCCCTGCCCGCAGTCACTGCTCCTGCCCCACACTGGGCAAGGGACAGCCCCACCCAGTGAGGCTAAAGTGAGGAGCAGCAGCAGGGGAGGAGACGCACATGTGATGGCAGTCGTCCCCCCCCCCCCCGGCACCTACCACAGGGGAGGCGAAGGGGCTTCCTGGACCTGAGAGGGGCTCTAGGAGCACATGCAGTGGCAGTGGTGTGAGGTGAGTGTGCTGCCAGGAGAAGAGGGGAGTCCCTCCCCCGGAGCTCGCTGCTGCTGGTGGGGAGACGGCTGGGGGGAGTCCTCCTCTCTGGTCCCAGCCCCAGGGCAGCCTGCCTGCACCCCAAACTCCTCATCCCCAGCCCTGCCCCACCCCGCCCCAGAGCCCGCACCCCCAGCCAGACCCCTCACCTCCCCGCACTCCAACCCTCTGCCCTAGCCCTGAGCCCCTCCCACACCCCAAACCCCTCATCCCCAGCCCCAGCCAGAGCCTCATCCCCCTGCACCCTAACCTTCTGCCCCAACCCTGGGCCCCCTCCTGCATCCCTCACTCCTCATCCCCAGCCCCACCCCACAGCCCTCACCGCTCAACCCCAACCCTCTGCTTGAGCCTCTCCCACACCCCAAGCCCCTCATCATCAGCCCCCCCCAGAGCCCTCACATTTTTACATTAAAAAAAATATATATTGGCTGTTGTCACAGAGTCACTGCACTGGAACTACTCCGTATGAAGCTAGCCAGGACTCTGGGGGACCTTTCTCTCTCTGAGCATACTGTCTCCAGGGCAAGAGGCTTACACAGCTTCGACCTTCCTGGGTCTGACCTCAGAGCATTCAGCATCCCCTTCCACACTGTGCGCTCCCCGCAGCGAGTCTGCCCGGGCAGGGCTCCTGGGGAAGTCAGAGGGCCCTGCACCCCAACTCCACAGTCAGGAGTGACTCTCAGCCAGCCAGTAACACAGAAGGTAAAACAACAGGAACACAGCGTCGGGCAGAGCTTGGTATCACAAAAATCAGTGACTTTCAGCCAATTCCATCCTGGATGGAGGGGAGTCCAGAGCCAGGGCTCTGGTCCTCCTCCTGAACCCCAAGCCAGCAGAGACTGACTCGCTTCCAGATGCCTGCCCCCTGCCCTGCCCATTGCTCCTCCTCCGGCCTTTGTCTCGCTTCCCAGGCCAAGAGTCACCTGGTCGCATCCCCCTCCTGGATCTCAGGTTACAAAGGGGCCACCATAGCATCCAAGCAGGCAGCTGGAGCAACCCTCGCAAAAGTAACACACCCTTATTCCCACCACCTAGACATTGGTGCAATACACAGGGAAACTGAGGCACACACAGCACTCATGCAAAACAGTAAGACTCACATATAACATAACAAGGGAAAATTCCCACTTCATCACAGCTTACAGGGCAGGTGTGTGTGTGTGGGGGGGAGAGGGGCAGGACTTGGACCTGTTCTGGGCACCACCAAAAATTATACAAACCTGCCGTCCCTGTGGGCCAGGTTCAGTAACTTAAGGCGATACTTCTAGGGGACCACCAGCTGCCTCCGGATCCCCCATGACTTCACTTCCCCTGGGGGAGCCCATTCTTGGTACAGGAATCCCTTCTCCCACAGGAACCTCTCCTGGCAGCCTTTCCCCATGGTCTGTGCCACACTGAGGACAGCCAGTTCCCTTAGCTTCTGCAAGGAGAGATCTTTCTGCAACTCAGCCTGGAACTCAGCAGCTGGGGAAGGGATGGGGGCCTGCTCCCTCTTGCTGGCTGGGTCTGAAACTGCAGTCCCTCAGAGCCTTGTCCCTGGGCACTCCCCACCAGGGTGGGGTCCTGTACCTCTGGTGAGGTACCCTTCCCGATGTCAGGGAGTAGTGCCCCTCGGTGGCTCTGGTCATGACTAGGGCATTCTGGGGGTTGCTTGGCCAATCCTCTAGGTCACCTCCCATCAATACCTCAGTGGGCAAATGATGGTGCACCCCCACGTCCTTGGGGCCCTTGGCCCTCGATTTCAGATGTACCCTCTGTCACGGAGTCCCCAGGCAATGCTCTGGAACTGCTCCCCACAAAGCCAGTCAGGACTTTGGGGAGCCTCCTCTCCCTTGGAGCAGACTGTCTTCAGGGCAAGAAGCTCACACGGCTTCACCTTCCTGGGTCTCTCCTTGGAGCATTCAGCATATGCCCCTCCGTGCGCTTCCCACAGCGAGTCTGCCCAGGTGGGGTCCTGGGGAAGCCAGAGGGTCCTGCACGCACCCCCACTTCGCAGTCAGCCGTGACTCTTAGCCAGCCAGTAAAACAGAGGTTTATTAGATGACAGGAACACGGTCTAAAACAGAGCTTGTAGGTACAGAGAGCGGGACCCCTCACCCGGGTCCATTCTGGGGCCCAGCGAGGCAGGCAACCCCGTCTGCACTCACTTCCCGTCCCCAGCCAGCTCCCAACTGAAACCCCCTCCAGCACCTCCTTTCTGGCCTTTGTCTCTTTCCCGGGCCAGGAGGTCATCTGATCTCTTTGTTCACCTTTAGCTATTCCCTTGCAGTGGGGAAGGGCCCCAGCCATTTGTTGCTAGGAGACAGAGTGCCGGCCATTTATGCATACTGGCCTTTATCCCACCACCTAGAGACTTAAGAAATGCATAGGGAAAACTGAGGCACCCACACAGTATTCAGAGGAAACATTAAGAACATTCCCACTTCGTCACACCCTCGCCATGGGCACCTTGATTGGGGGTCCTACTCACGCCAGTCAGGATCAGGTAGGTATCGGGCACCACCCGATCTGGGGCCACTACCTCAGGCCGGGCCAGTGTCACTTCAGCGCCCGTGTCCCAGTATTCATTGACCTTCGTCCCATCCACCTCCTGGGGAACAAGGCACTCACTCTGCAGGGACAGCCCCGCGCCCACCCTGTAAACTGAGAACCTTGAGTCCGGAGCATTAAGCCCCACAGAGGAGTTGGTCTGGGTAACTCCTCCCTCCAGAGCAGTTGGTAAGCTGCCAGCCCCTCCTGCCTGGGAAGCCTGCCCCTCTGCTGGGTCCCTACCCAGTTAACCCTGTGTGGGTTCGATTTGCTCAGTCGGTCCTTGCATAGGCGCCAACTTTCTCCGGCGCCGGTGGGTGCCCGCACCCCCCCGCCCCTTTCCCCGCCCCGACTCCACCCCATCCCCGCCCCTGGCCCCACCCCCATTCCTACCCCATCCCCAAAGTCCCCGCCCTAACTCCACCCCCTCCCTGCCCCTATTGGATCCCTTCCCCAAATCCCCGCCCCAGCTCCACCTCTTCCCCCACGAATCAGCTGTTTTGCGGTGCAAGCGCTGGAGAGAGGTGGGAGAAGCAGGGCGCGGTGGCACGCTCGTTGGGGAGGTGGAGGTGAGCTGGAGCAGGGGGGTGGGGCGGGTGCCACGGGGAGCTGCCAGTGGGTGCTGAGCACCCACCAATTTTTTTCCGTGGGGCTCCAGAGTTGGCACCTATGGGTCCTTGAGCTTGGGACACTGGATCCGTATGTGGCCCCTCTGCCCACAGTAATAACAATTCACATTCCATTGGTCCCCTCGAGCTGGTCGGTTAGTCCTGGTGCTGGTTGTTCCCCTGTTCTCCACATTCACCCTTTGGGGTCACACACTCCTAGGGGTTAAGCATAGCTCCTCCGCCTCCTGAAATCGCTCCTCTCTGAGCCTTCAGCACGCTTGGTTCTCGTTAATCCCCCTTCGTTTTACTGCTCCCCAGTCACTTACTGCAGGAAGCGCCATCCACGGGGTGCAATACATCCCACCCCACTGCCACCAGTTGTCATGGAGTGTGGGGGAGTCAGGGCCCTGCACCTCGCACTTCCTGCAATTCACTGTGACTCTCAGCCAACCAGGAAAACAGAAGGTTTATTAGATGATAGGAACACAGTCTAAAACAGAGCTTGTAGGTACAGAAAATAGGACCCCTCAGTCAGGTCCCTCTTGTAGGGTGGGAAGCCCAGACCGAGCTCCAGCCAGCCAGCTCCCAAACTGAAACCCCTTCCTTCTGCCTCCCACAACCACATCCCCAGCCCAACCTCCAGCGTTTGTCCAGTTCCTGGGCAGAAGATGTCCCCTGGCCCCAACCCCTTCCTGGACTCAGGTTAGGAAGGGCAGCCACCATCATTTACGTGCTGGCCGTCAAGTATCATCCCTCAGTGAAGCCACACCCTTATTGCCCATCACCATCTAGTATTGGTGCAGTACCCCAGGGAAACGGAGGCATGCCCCGTATTAGCAGAAGACAGTAAACTAGTAAAACTCCCATGAAACATTAACAGGTTAATACTCCCTATTCTGTCACAGAGGGTCAGAGGAAGAGGTCAGAGGGTGGGCCCATTGGGGGGTCAGAGGGCAGGTCCCATGTGGGGCTCAGAGGGCAGGTCTCATTGGGGGAGTCAGAGGGCAGGTCCCATGAGGGTCAGAGGGAGGGGATCAGAGGCCAGGTCCCATGTGGATCAGAGGCCAGGTCCCATGGGCGGTCAGAGGCCAGATCCCATGGGGGGGGGGTCAGAGGAAAGTGGTCAGAGGCCAGGTCCTATGGGGGTCAGAGGGAAGGGGTCAGAGGTCAGAGCCCGAGGGGGTCAGAGGGAAGGGGTCAGAGGCAGGTCCCATTGAGGGGGGCAGAGGGCAGGTCCCATTGGGAGGGGCAGAGGGAAGGAATTTGAGGGCAGGTGGGTCCCATGGG
Organism: Terrapene triunguis; assembly: GCF_002925995.2. Taxonomy (NCBI): domain Eukaryota; kingdom Metazoa; phylum Chordata; order Testudines; family Emydidae; genus Terrapene; species Terrapene triunguis. The sequence continues at coordinate 106,398 of NW_020664586.1, read as the reverse complement.
GAGGGTCAAAGGGCGGGTCACGAGGGGGTGCCACCGAGGCGTCAGGGGAAGCGCTCAGTACCAGGCCCCCATACCGCGCCTTGATTGGATGGTTCTCGATTCTGTTGGCCAATGGGCGGTCTCGGTCCCCGTGGGTCGGACGCGTCACGTGTGCCTAGCGTGTGTCGGGAACCCGCCGGCGGCTCAGCCAGCGGAGCGACCCTTCAAGTGTTTGAAGGACAGCTCCGTTAGCTTGTCAACGTTCTGGCTGCGCATTGGCGGGAGGGCTCGTGCTGTGATTGGTGCTCATCTCGGGGAAGTGCGGACCTGGCCGGCACGGTTGCTATGACAGCAGCTGGCGGAATCTCCGCCTTCCCGGGCGCCGCCATCTTGTTGTTGATTGGAACGGATCAGGAGCGGGCGAGGGGGCGCCAGGACCGAGCCGGAACCGGGGGTCCCAGCGCCGCGTCCCCCGGGCGGCAGGGAGAGCCCGTCCCGGTGAGTGAGGGCGATCCCAGGGCGCCGGGGAGCGTGCTCCGCCCCGGGGCGCCGGGACGGGTGGGGGAGGGGCGAGCGTGCACCGGCCGGGGCTTGGTTCAGGGGAGCGAGTCCTGCGGGTGGGGGAGCGCGGACCTGGGCCGAGAGGCGCGGGGGATGGGGATGGGGGCGGGGCTGGGCCTATCCTCCCCGTACCGCACTGCTATAGCCAGGAGGGAATGGGGGTGGGGGCTTTGTTAAAATGTTTCCCTAGACGTTGAAAGGACGGTTCTCCTCGTTGTTAGCACTGTTTATTCGCGGGGCTTTACCGGTCTTATAATCCCAGCCATTTAAATGTCGGGGACAAACCAGCGATCGTTACAACAGCGAACTTCTGTTTAACGCGACATTCTACAGGACTCTGGCCATGAGATCTCTCTCTAACAGGTGTTAACTTGGAGCGAGCATCATTATAACGCTGTCCTGTCTAGTGACTGGTGAGTTGAATCTCTATTAGAGACAGGGCATGTCTATGGAATGGCAATGTTTTTAAAATAAAAAATAAAAAAAAAAGGACCAGGTGTGCTGGTTAAAGGAAGTTTTAATTCTAACTAAAGGTGCCAGCTTGACATCACTGGAGATGTAATATGCTTGTTTGCCCATTGGGCTGGGGAATTGGACTGAGACCAACATTTGTGGACCACCAGATAGGAGTCAGGCTGGAGCATGTGAGACATGGTGTACTGACTTTTGCTCAATTCTGACCTGGACTGGATTTGAATTAGTCACAGGATTTATAACCCTCAAGGGTCTTAATGCTCTAAGCCTGCCGCCCGTGTTTCTCTCTGTAAATGTGCTGTGGTATATCTGTAGTACCTTCCCAATTACCCTATGTCATGGCATATTGCCACCTTAGCTGCTCCTCTTCCATCCAGATTCACCTGGGTTTAACTCTTCTTTTGTAGATTCCAAAGCGTCAATTTATTTGTTAATATAGCACAGTGCGTGGATGGTATGATCTTGTGTATATTGCCCCTTCTTCATTTACCGGTTTTTGTTTTGGTTGTTTTTTTAGTGTGGGCAAGTTAGTTTGCCTGAAGTTGTCTGACAGTGTATCACAAAAACAAAGAGGAGTTTTATGGCACCTTAAAGACTAACCCGTTTA
>NW_020664586.1:0-104377 GCF_002925995.2 Terrapene triunguis | reverse complement strand
ATTGGCTCTTGGTCAGGGAATCTGTATTGCAGTTAATATGGCAAAGAACTAGGGCTCAGATTCCTCTCTTAAAAAATCTCTCACAGCCCTAGCTCTTTGCCATATTAACTGCAATACAGATTCCCTGACCAAGAGCCAATTTACTGAACATATACATCTTTACTTGAAGTGAGGTTCTTGCCCACGAAAGCTTATGCTCCCAATACTTCTGTTAGTCTTAAAGGTGCCACAGGACCCTCTGTTGCTTTTTACATAAAACTCAGGATCTCTCTTTGGTTTTTCAAATATGCTAGGCACTGAATCTTCCCCCAGCATCTTCAAATGATGGTTCATACTTTCCCCATGCCCTTCAATGCAGCTGTTTACTTAGATGAGCTGCAGGCAGTCTTACACTGCTTAGGTTTGCTTCACTGGCTTACTGTTTCCTGTTTACATCTTCTGGCTTCACTTCCCATTTAAAGGTGGCAGGGGTATTTAGAACAGTATGAAAAATCACCCTCTGTTCCTTCCCTGGGGTCCATCACCTTTCAGCTGCTTGGGGTGGTGACCACATGAATTAAAGAGGACACTGGGTGGGGAAAGTTGAAGGCCACAAGGGCAGGGAGAGATCAGAGTTACTATTGGGAGTCTCTTCTGAACAGTGTGAGATGTACCTTCCCCAGTGAGGTCCTTGGCTTGCTGCTCGCAGCAGCCAACTCTGGTTCTTCACAACTTTCCCATGTGACAGCCTCTCCTGCTAATGAACAGTCTGTGGTTGAGAGAGCCACCTGACAATGGGGCCAGGAGCCACTCAGGTGTACCTCTTCCTTGAAGCAGCATTCATCCACAAGCAGCAGGCATTTGCTCAGTTTTTTAGGATTAGCAGTACAGTGGAATTGACCTAGTGATGCATACACAAGGGTCTCTTCTGCCTTCTGTTTGATTCTCAGCTCTTGGTTGTCTGTCTCTTCATGCAAGTTCTGTGTAAGTATTTGTAGCTCTGGTCTTCTCAGTTCCGTATTGGAAGTGCTGCTATGGCAGTCTGTTGAAGCCCAGTCTGTCAAAATATTACCCTAAATGCAGTATTGTTTTAGTCAGACCCTCAAGCAGAAGGAATGTCTCTTGAAATCAGGCAGAGTGAGCTAATCATAAATGTACAGATCTTTCATAGATTCTGTTGGGTGGATGGGACCTGGCTGTGCTTCTAAGGTCACCCGTATATAGTTTCTGATTATTTACATTCACAAACACCAGAGTTGTTGCATTTGGCTCAAGTTCTGTAAGTTTTGTTTGTACACAGTATACTTAACTGGCATCTGTCCAATCATAGAATCCTAGACTATCAGGGTTGGAAGGGACCTCAGGAGGTCATCTAGTCCAGCCCCCTGCTCAAAGCAGGACCAATCCCCAAGGTGAATTGTTTTTTTAAAATATTAAGTTAAAAAACAAACAAACCCTAAACCCATTTAAAACTAAATTTGAACTTGCCAACCTTTAAACAATTTAAAAAAGGGATCACTGAACACTGGTAAACTTTAACTAATGATTTGAAAGCTGCTTTTTTCTGTACAGAATCAGATGGAAAACATCTTTAACTTTTGAGGTCTCGCTTTGTAAATATGGCACAATATCTGATGCAGTGCATTAAGCATCTAGATCATTTTCAGTCTTTATAATGGAGAGAATGCTAGTGCTTTTTTCTAAATGTCAGTACTTTCAGTTTCTGTTCCGCAGAAAACCTTTTTCCTTAATTACTTTTGGTTTCAATTTAGCAGAAATCTCTAGTTTAGTTTTTGCAGTCTATTCATCAGTCATCTAACCTTTTTAAGATTATAGCTTCTTCTAGTGTAGATTTCAGCATTGGGAAGTGAGGAAAACACTTTGGCAGTTTTATTCAATTAATAAAAAAAATTTCTAACTTGTTTTGCATTTTTTTTAAAGTTTTTAATTCCAATTTCCAAATGTACCTTGAGTCAAATCATGAGTACAACTTTAATTATATAGTAAACAGCATGAAGACTGATATATTTTCTATAGCAGATCAGACTTGTGGTCCCTCTAAGACCAGACAGTTTCTTCCTAAAGCCTGCAAATTAAAAGTTAGTGCGTATTGTGGAGCATGAGGGTTTATATCTCTTCTGAACTATTGCTGTCTTTGTTAATCCTTTCTAATGTAACTCTGGATTTTATCTGTATAAATGCTCAGTCCTTTAGAGTCCTCTTAAGATCTTGGTCTCAATATCCTGTGGCAATGACTTCTATGGGCTAATTGAGCTGTATGTGTAAAGTGTTTTGTTTTACCAGTTCTAAGTTTGCATTTAATGCTTTTCCATTTCATTCTTCTTTTATGAGGGAGGATAAGGGCCTGATATACCTTTTTCTGTACCATTTGTTATTTTATATGCTGCTTTCATGGCCCTCTTATTTGTCGTCTCTAAACTAGGTAGCCTGTCTTTTCAATATCTTGTCATTCAGAAATCTTTCCAGGTCATGAATTGTCCACCTCTGAACCTCTTCTATTTCTGCTATCCTTTTTTGTGATGTGGTAAGCAGAACTGCACACAGTATTCTATGTGAGGGCCTTGGTATTATCTCTGTTGCTCTTTTAGTAAAAGAAGACTTGGAGGAAGGTGAGACTGGGCTGAGACATTGTGCCTTTCACTTTTAGGCCACTAGTTTAAATTCAACCTTAGTTGATACTGATGGAAAATCATCGGACATCTATTCAACTTCTGTGAACTGAGGGAACAAGCGGTTTCTGTTCAGAGGGCTATATCACAGATGGCACTAAACTCTCAGCAGAGAGGCCAGTGATAGCCTTTCAAGTGTAGACAAGCCCTTAGAGAGAACTGGTAAGAAAGGACAAACTTTTCTCTTAGATGTTGTAATCTTCTATTTTCCATGCTGTTTAAACAGGAGGAGTGTCTATTCCCCAGCCTGAGACCTATCCGTCCTGATCAGGATCTTGGCTTATTAAAGAGATGTCTGTCACAGTCCCGGGCAACTTCACCTATGTTCCCCCTCCTGGGTCCAGCAAGGGCACCCACTCTAGGCTTCTGGCTCCTCAGCTGTCACCTCTCTTGTGGGGAGACCTGTCTCTCTCACCCTTCTGGCTCTCCAGACTGCACAGTTCCCTGTTACACTGCAAATTCCCCAGCATGTCAGACTGCCTAAGCAGGTCTGCTTTGCTTTCTCGTTAGAGGCTATAAACATTGTAATTATCCACAGTTAGGTTACCCCACAGCTATTTCTAAACAAGCACATTTATTCTTAAGATGAAAGCATTAGCAAAAAACATATTAAAACAATAAACAAACCAACACACATGTCAGTAATCACCCCCAAGTCTAATAAGGGCTCCGGTAGGCAAACAGTTCTTTAAACCTCAATACAGGTTTTTCTGTGGTTACTAATTCATAACAGCTGTTAGCTCAGAACAATCACATCCATGAGTCTGAGTCCCTCCTTTTACAGTCTATCTTTAATCTACGGAGACCTTGAATAAGTAATTAGCCAGACGGTGGTTCTCTCCACAGGCTGTAGCTTCAAAAGGTTGGGTCTGCCTTCCTCTTCCCCTGGGTATTTCCTGGGAAACCCACTTAATTTTGTTTCTTCCAAAAGTGCCTTCTTGTCTGTCACATTGTTTAAGATATTTTGGTTGGTTGGTTTTTTTGAAGCTCATAATACCTTCCAGTGTTTGTTTACAATGTTTCTGTGTTCCCTGTAAGCTGTGCGCTTGGGTGGCCATGCAGGAGAGATTCAAATGCTGCCCAGCTGATTAGAGTGTGTGCACAGCTGGCAGCATGTGTTGAGGTGCTCCTCCCCCCACATTGCTCCATCCTGCAGCTGCTCCTGGGACCCTCCTGCTGGCTGTGCAGAGTGTGTGTGTGTGGGGGGGACGGGGGCGGTGTTGATGTCAGAGTATCCTCCTCCCCCTGTACTCCATCTCTGCAGGGGAGGGGAGACAACAGGGCTCAGGACAGAGCAGGGGAGCTTTCAGTGAGTATCTTAGAGACAGTGCACAGCTTTCCCCAACAGCCAGCACCCACGAACAGTGTGTCTGTGACACACTCACCTCCCAACAGATACTAGTAGTGGTGGTGGTGGTGGTGTTACTTGGTACTTCCTGCGATGCACATGTATTCTCTTAATTTTATTCCTTCTAAGTGTGTTATTTTAGTGTTTTGACTGGTCTATGCATGTTGTAATTTTTGTTTCTCTCTTACACTTAAATTGAATTCTTTGGGTAGTGAGTTCTAAAATGAGTAACCTGTCCTGGCTGGAGTAATTATCCCTATGGTAACTTTTAAAAAATATATTGTGATGAGGCAAGGCCAGGTGGCTACAGTAAAGTAGTGAGGAACAGGTATGTTAGCCCCAGGCTAAACAAATCCCTGGTACCATAGTAACCAAATGGCAGTTGTTCCAGATTAATCAAGACACCTGGGGCCAATTAAGATCCTTCTAGAAGGCAGTGGAGATAGCTAGATTGATTGGGACACTTGAAGCCAATCAAGGGCTGGCTGGAACTAGTTAAAAGCCTCCCAGTTAGTCAGTGAGGTGTGGGTGTCAGGAGCTATAGGAGGGAGCCGCGCTGTTGGAGGAACGAAGCCGTACAAATCCATATCAGGTGCAAGGAAGGAGGCCCTGAGGTAATGGTGAAGGAGATATTGAGTGGGGGCTGCTGGGGGGAAGTGGCCCAGGGAATTGTATATGTCCTATTTCCAAAAAGTCAGCTACCATAGCTGCTAATTTTAAGGTCCCTGGGCTGGAGCCCGGAGTAGAGGGCCGGCCTAGGCTCCCCCCTCCCCTCCCCTCCCTGATTAATCACTGAGACTGGGAGACAGAGAGTGTGTGAAGGAGGGTTGCTTCTCCTCACCTCCCTTGTTGGCTTATGATGAAAATGGCTCAGTAAGTTGTGACCCTTGCCTCTAGAGAGAGAAGGGCTACATGGAGTGTCACAGTGAGCCTCTGAGGCTAGCAAAATCCGCCAGGAAATGCAGGACCCATGGAGTCAAGGACAGAGCTTTGTCACAATATATTATATCTAGGTTGATGGTTTCAACTGGTGGCGCACAAGCACACACTACCTCGGTGCACATAAAATTTATTCCACACATGGATGGAAAAAAATTAGAGGGAACATTGCCATGTTCTCTCCCCCCCAGCAAAGTTAGATACAAGCTAACAACAACATGTACTATAAATGCAAAGTTCACATTGGATTCCATAGCTATTTAAACTTAAATCAATAATTTCTCCCAAAGATATTGCAGGAAATAGCCATATCTGTCAGTCTATCATTATCCTATGGGAATGACAGGGAGAGAGGCTACAGCCTAAATATTCTGGGTTGCTGTGGGAGCTGAAGGAGTGCTATTTCAGAGAAGCATAGCTGTGTGGGGCCACCTAGATGGGTGAGTAACCACTGAGTTGGAAAAAGTGCACTGGCATGGCAGGGTACACGTTGGGGCACTTGCTAACCACAGTGATGCGAGGAGTGTTACTCCAGCCAGAGCTGTATCATTAAAAGGGCTGCTCCTTTGGGAGGATGAATAAACAGGGGCAAGACTGTGAGATGCATGTGTAGGGGTCCCAGATGACACCAGGGCTGGAGACCAGAGTCACCGGGGCGTTGTTCTGGAACTATTCCATACGAAGCCAGTCAGGACTCTGGGGGAGCATGCCGCCTCCTCTCTCTGAGCATACTGTCTCCAGAGCAAGAAACTTACACAGCTTCGACCTTCCTGGGTCTGACCTCAGAGCATTCAGCATCCCCTTCCACACTGTGTGCTTTCCGCAGCGAGTCTGCCCGGGCAGGGCTCCTGGGGAAGTCGGAGGGCCCTGCACCCCAACTCTGCAGTCAGACGTGACTCTCAGCTAGTCAGTAAAACCAGAAGTTTTATTAGTCGACTGGAACACAGTGTAGAACAAAACTTGTTAGCACAGAAATCAAGGACTTTCAGCCAAGTCCATCTTGGGGGGAGGGGAGCCCAGGGCCAGGGCTCTGGCCCTCCCCGAAGCCAGCTGAGACTGACTTGCTTCCAGCTGCCTGTCCCCTGTCCTGCCTGTTGTTGCTCCTCTGGCCTTTGTCTCGCTTCCCTGGCCAAGAGTCACCTGGTCGCATTGCCCTCCTGGATCTCAGGTTACAAAGGGGTGGCCATAGCATCTGTGCAGGCAGCTGGAGTAGCCTCTGGAAAAGTCACGCACCCTTATTCCCACCACCTAGACATTGGTGTGATACACAGGGAAACTGAGGCGCGCACACAGCATTCACAGAAAACAGTAAGACTCATATAGGCTCACATACAACATAAGGGAAAATCCCCACTTTGTCATGCCCTGTAAACAAGGAACACTGCCCCTCCTTCCCTCTCCACTGCCTTCTGTGCACATCTGTCTTTAGAGCCCAGACTGTTAGGTTGGAGCACTGGAGGCAGAAGATAGCAAATAAATGCAGTACTGGTGCCTGACTTGAAACTTGTATAGCTCATGGTTCAGTAAATACTGAACTTAATTGTTCTTCATTATAAAACATTTAGCATCTTGCTCACCTTGTAAAACTTTGAAGGGTCTCCTCTCTTGTGCTGTTACTCAGGCGAAACAGCCACAGACTAAGGCTTTGTCTACACTAGCACTTTTGTTGGTCAGGGTTGTGGAAAACACTTTTCCCCTTCCCCCCCCACAACCCACATAAGTTTCACCAACAAAAGCACCGGTGTGGACAGCGCTACGTTGGCGGGAAACACTCTTCCACAGACATAGCTACTGCCTTTCCTTGGGAGTGGTTTAATTATGCCGGCGGGAGAGCTCTCTCCCACTGGCATAAAGCAGCTTCACGGGAGACCTCCCTGATTCATATTGCCCCTGTGGGCATAGGCCATATCTACACTGTATTTTTTTCGCCAAAAATTTTGTCAACTATCCAAAAGCGCCGAAAGAAAATCATTGTTGCATGTTCACACTATCTTCCTCTGTTGGCATAGCGCAGGGATCGGCAACCTTTGGCACGAGGCCTGTCAGGGAAATCTGCTGGCGGGCTGGGAAGGTTTGTTTACCTGCAGCATCCCCAGGTTCGGCCGATTGCAGCTCCCACTGGCCGCAATTTGCTGTTCCAGGCCAATGGGGGCTGCGGGAAGCGGTGGCCAACACATCCCTCAGCCCATGCCCACAGGGGCAATTTGAATCAGGGAGGCTTTGATGGAACACTTTGAAGATTTGAACCAGTAATGTATGTTGCTGTGCTCAGGACTGCAATGCTTAATGAAATTGAGTTTTGCAAGGAAGCACCTGAGATTTTTGTGGCCTAGATTCAATGTAAGCAAGTGATTTAACTGCTTGTGTATTTGTTGCTGCCATCTGCTATCACAATTTGCAGGAAACAAAGTTATTGTCATTCAAAACACCACACAGACACACAATTGCTGGAGGGGAGAGGCAGTACCAGGGGAGGGCCGACTTTCAGAGCTGTGTGTAACTCCAGCTATCATTTGAAAAGGTGTCCGGGGGGTGGAGTGAACGGGACAGGAAGAAGTCCCACATGGTGGAAAAGAATTTGCGGGTGGAGTTTGGGGAGGTCATGGGAAAGAATTCTGAATGTGCTGAAGGAGAGGGTGGGCACACATCTGCTCAATCTGGAGGGTTATGAGGGACAGTTTGCTTTTCCATAACTTTAGTCATCCTCTCTGTTGCGGCCTTAGTGTAGGCCTCTCTTTTTTTTTTTTTTTTTTTGTCCTGCCTTTTCAATTTCCCTCCTGCCTGCATTCCCTGTTTTCTGCATCTGAGCATTGCATCACCTCCTGGAACATGTCTTCCTTGCTCCATCTTGTGCACTTTCTTATCCAGCAGAGATGCCCTGCTGGTGTGTAGGGAGTGCCTCTGAAGACCACATCTGCAGAAGCACAAGGAACAATACACAGAAGCATGATTGTTAAATACACGCACAACATTGAAATAGTTCAGTAAAATACACCTCTACTACCATATCAATCACTTTCTTACTGACCTGTGACAAGCACACAAGCTGGAGAACACCCCAAGCATGGTGAGTTTACCGTGGGGTGGGGGGCATTGTACATGGGGAGAAGAGCAATATGAAAGGGTTGCGGAGCAATCGATTAGGGACAGTATTCTAAATTTTCCCACCCTTTTCCACAGGCGGGAGTCATTTGTACTAGATATCTCACTCCCAAGAGTAAGCAGGGGAGCAAGGGTGCGTCTACCGCACACTTGCAGTTTCTTCCCCAATCCGTATGGTGCTTGCCTGTATGCCTCTTTGGTCCCTGCATAAGTGATTGCAGAATGGCACGGGAAACTTTCCTTCAATGGGAGAAGGAACAAAGCAGCTCTGTCAAGGAACTTTCCTCCAGGAAAGTTTCTTAGAGATCTCTTCGGAGGATTCCTGTGAAATCTTGGTGTGCATCAACACCCTGTTCCACCATGCTGCTTAGCTGCATGGGTAAATGTCCAGCACACACAAACCCAGCCGGCCTTGTACATTTCTATGCCTTCAACCCACCTCTGCACATCACAAAGCAAAATCACTTACCCAGGGTCTCCTCTTCTGCTTCTTGCTTGCCAGAGTGCAACTGCCGACACTGGCTAGACATCTCCGGAGTGGAGAACAGCTCCTGACCTGACACACCACCGGGCGACATTGCTGTGGGCTCCACATTGTCATCTGCCTCCCCCTCTTTGTCAATGACTTCGTTCTCTGGGTTAGGTCCATTTTCTGCTGGCTCCAGCCCCGCCGAAGTATCCACAGGGCTCTTGGAGGTGGGGTTGCTGCTGAGGATCGTGTCCAACTCCTTATAGAAATGGCAGGTCTTCAGCGCAGTACCAGAGTGATGATTTGTCTCCCTTGCATTCTGATATGCCTGCCTCAGCACCTCAATCTTTGCTCTGCACTGCAATATGTCCTGATCATAGTCCTTTTCGCACAAGCTTTGCGAAATCTGCCCGTAGGTATCAAAATTCCTACGGCTGGAGTGCAGCTGGAACTGCACAGCCTCCTCTTCCCAAATACTGAGCAGATCCAACAGCTCTGCAGTGCTCCAAGCGGGAGAGCATTTGCCGTGTGGAGCTGCTGTGGTCAGCTGGGAAGATGTGATGTGAGCTCTCCATGCCGAGCTAACAGGAAGTGAAATTTCACTGGGGCTTTAAAGGAGGAGGGGCCAATGATTGCTTATCTGGCTGCAGTGCAGCAGAGTTGGAACTGCTGACTAGAACGGTCAGGATCAGCATTGTGGGACACCTTCTGAAGGCCAATTAAAGCAATAAAATCAAGCATGGTGTCTACAGTGGCACTTCGGTGACACAACTTTTGCGTAAAAACCCCCCTATGACTCTTGTCGAGGTGATTTTACTTTGTTGCTGAAACTGGGGAGTTTTGTTGCCAAAAGTGGCATTGCAGTGTGTACACTTCCACTGTTTTGTTGCCAAAAGCTGCCTTTTGTGGAAAAAAACTCTGCAGTGTAGACAAGGCCTTAGCCTCAGATTGTCACTGGGTTCCATGGATATGGATGGGGGAGTTCACACCTCTTGGAGCTATTGGCTTAGACAATCAGCACTTTAGCATGGTGAGTTTCAAACACTGGGAAATCATAGCCCTTCTGTTCCGGCCCATCCTCTCCTTAGAACTTGTTTACATGGGGAAGTAATCCTGGGATCAGGTAGTGGTTTGAATTTAAAGTGGTATAGTTACACTGGTATAACTGCCCAAGTGGACATTCTTATCCCAATTCTGATAAGGCATTCTGACTGGGAGAACTTTTTTTTTCCCTACAAAAAGAACAGGAGTACTTGTGGCACCTTAGAGACTAACAAATTTATTTGAGCATAAGCTTTCGTGGACTACAGCCCACTTCATCGGATGCATAGAATGGAACATATAGTAAGCAGATATATATATACACATACAGAGAACATGAAAAGGCGGGAGTTGCCCTACCAACTCTAAGGGGCTAATTAATTAAGATGAGCAATTATCAGCGGGGGGGGGGGAACTTTTGTAGTGATAATCAAGATGACCCATTTCAGACAGTTTGACAAGAATGTGTGAGGATACTTAACATGGGGAAATAGATTCAATATGTGTAATAGCTCAGCCATTCCCAGTCTCTATTCAAGCCTAAATTGATGGCATATAGTTTGCATATTAATTCAAGTTCAGCAGTTTCTCATTGTCTTCTGTTTTTGAAGCTTTTCTGTTGCAAGATTGCCACCGTTAAGTCTGTTACTGAGTGACCAGAGAGGTTGAAGTGTTCTCCTACTGGTTTTTGAATGTTATGATTCCTGATGTCAGATTTGTGTCCATTTATTCTTTTGCTTAGAGACTGTCCGGTTTGTCCAATGTACATGGCAGAGGGCATTGCTGGCACATGATGGCATATATCACATTGGTAGATGTGCAGGTGAACGAGCCCCTGATTGTGTGGCTGATGTGATTAGGTCCTATGATGATGTCACTTGAATAGATATGTGGACAGAGTTGGCATCGAGCTTTGTTGCAAGGATAGGTTCCTGGGTTAGTGTTTTTGTTGTGTGGTGTGTGGTTGCTGGTGAGTATTTGCTTCAGGTTGGGGGGCTGTCTGTAAGCGAGGACAGGTCTGTCTCCCAAGATCTGTGAGAGTGAGGGATCATCTTTCAGGATAGGTTGTAGATCTTTGATGATGCGCTGGAGAGGTTTTAGTTGGGGGCTGAAGGTGACGGCTAGTGGCGTTCTGTTATTTTCTTTGTTGGGCCTGTCCTGTAGTAGGTGCCACAAGTACTCCTGTTATTCCTGTAGTAGGTGACTGGGTACTCTTCTGGCTCTGTCAATCTGTTTCTTCACTTCAGCAGGTGGGTATTGTAGTTTTAAGAATGCTTGATAGAGATCTTATAGGTGCTTGTCTCTGTCTGAGGGATTGGAGCAAATGCAGTTGTATCTTTAGAGCTTGGCTGTCGACAATGGATCGTGTGGTGTGTCCTGGATGGAAGATGGAGGCATGAAGGAAAGTATAGCGGTCAGCAGGTTTCCGGTATAGGGTGGTATTTATGTGACCATCACTTATTAATACAGTAGTGTCCAGGAAATGGACTGCTTGTGTGGATTGGTCTAGGCTGAGGTTGATGGTGGGATGGAAATTGTTGAAATCATGGTGGAATTCCTCAAGGGCTTCTTTTCCATGAGTCCAGATGATGAAGTATCCTCAGACCTTCTTGTCAAACTGTCTGAAATTGGTCATCTTGATTATCACTACAAAAGTGCGTGTGTGTGTTTTTTTTTTTTTTTCCCCTCCTGCTGATAATTGCTCATCTTAATTAATTAGCCCCTTAGAGCTGATAGGGCAACTCCCACCTTTTCATGTTCTCTGTGTGTGTGTGTGTGTGTGTGTGTGTGTGTGTGTACACACACACACACACACACACACACACACATCTCCTTACTATATGTTCCATTCTATGCATCCGATGAAGTGGGCTGTAGCCCATGAAAGCTTATGCTCAAATAAATTTGTTAGTCTCTAAGGTGCCACAAGTACTCCTGTTCTTTTTGCAGATACAGACTAACACGGCTGCTACTCTGAAACCTGTCTTTTCCTGCAAAGGAATGAGAGCAGCATGCTAGTTACGTGTAGAGATATGAACTGGAACATTTCACAGCATTCTCTGTAGATGAATGGGGCGAGGGTTTGGAAGTGGTGGTTCATGTCAAGGAAATTCCTACCCAGGAAGCTGCCATTAAGCTTTTCAAGCAGTCCTTCCTTTCCTCATGAATGTCATCACATTGCCACCCTATGATAGTAACTGGATGAAGGGGAACACTTGCAAAGCGCTACTTCCTAACCTTTGTCAGCTAGTGCTTATCAATAGGATGTTTCATACCAGCATAGGCATCTGTGTCCAGTGGCTTTTTCTACGTAGAAGAAAGGACCTCCAGTACATTCTGCCTGGCTTCATTTAGAGTCACCTGTGTCTATGTGAACTTGTATGTCAATCTGGCTGAGTGGCTCTCTAGGCCTTTTTGGAGATGTCACAATCATATAGGAACTCTGTGTTGCCTAGCTGAGACCTTATAATCTCCTACACAGTCCCTATGCTCCTCAAGTTTAGCAGGAGAGGGGCTAAAGCTTACTGAGAGTAGAGGCAGGACAGAGGATGGCTAGATGGAGAGTGAAGAGAGGTGGTTATGTGAGGGAGAAGGTGATGATTAAAGATACAATGAGGTCATGAATTCTGTGCCTTTTTCTGGGGCAGGGCTGGAGCTGCTGTCAGCCGTGTGGCTGCCGGAGCAGCGGCTTCCGGAACAGTGGACCAGCGGCCAGCCCTCGGCCACCAGCCACTGGAGCTGCCAGCAGGGCTGGAGCAGCTGCAAGCCCCAGCAGTGCTCTGTTTGTGTCACACACCCACACCCCTGTGTGTTTTTAATAAAAGATAGGACCAAGTTGCAGGTTTCCGTCAACTTTTTGTTTATTGCCTGTGACCTGTCCCTGACTTCTACTAAAAATGCCTGTGACAGAATCTTCCTTAGTGATGTTTTACATGCCCTCGCCTCCAAAGGACTGAGCTGCCCATTCACCAGCAGGTTGTGGGGTTTTTGGCCATGTTTCACTCACTTGGCAGTGTAAGCTAAACTGGAAGCTGTCTAGTAGTCCTTTTTTTCTTAGGTGTTTCTAATGTGCTCATTGCTTTACTATGTGGGTGCTGATGGACTGTCTTGTGATAGTGTGTGCAGAGGCCTGAACTAATGTAACTTCTTTTGATTCATCAAAATGTATAGCTGTTGGGGTCACTCTTCATTGAGTGCATTGTAGTTTGGTTAGTAGGAATACTAGAATTGGTAGGTGTCCACAATCACACTTAGCCATGTATGCACAGTCCTGTGGTGAGGGCATGAAAACAGCAGCAGGAGCAAAATAATAAAATATTAGATTTTTCATTATCTTGACTTAAAAAAAATCACACTATCAATTTCTCATTTAGGATATGCTTAGGGTTACATTTAGTGTATTGCGCAGCAGAATCAAGCACTGTTTCAGATCCGTTACAAGTAATTACGGTGGCACAGGCTGTCTTGCTTAGCATAGGTATATAAATAGGAGTTTCCGTTGCTCAACATGATGCCCCTGTTCTTTGTTTTTCTAAAGCAGTGGTCTCCAACCTTTTTACACACAAGGTCACTTTTTGAATTTAAGTGCAACCCTGCCCGTTCCCCGAAGCCCCACCTCCCCTCCATCCTCCCCTCTCTCCATCGCTCACTCACTTTCACCGGTCTGGGGCAGGGGTTTGAGAGGGGGTGCGGGCTCTGGGCTGGGGCCAAGGGGTTTGGAGTGTGGGAGCAGGCTCTGGGCTGAGCCTGGAGCAGGGGGTATTGGGTGCAGGTTCTGGGAGGGAGCTCAGGGCTGGGGTGCAGGCTCCTTCTGGCCAGCAGTGACCTCAGGCGGCTCCCCGTTGATGGCGCAGCAGGGCTAAGGCAGGCTCCCTGCCTGCCGCAGCCCTATGCCACTCCCAGAAGGGGCAGTGCTTGCAGGCAGGAGCAGCATGCAGAGACCCCTGCCTCCCCCTGGACTGTGCTGGATGCTTTTGTGAGCGGCGTGGGGCCAGGGCAGGCAGGGAGCCTGCCTTAGGCCGGAGAGTCTCCAGGATCGACCAGTTGATCACAATCGACCAGTTGGTGACCACTGTTCTAAAGGGACCTGTACACGCACAGGATTTCCCTTCAAAGAATCGTCTCTGCAAAACCTTCAGGATGTGTTTTGTTTCATAGAGTTTAAGGCCAGAAGGGATCATCAGATTATCTAGTCTGATCTGTCACAGGCCATGTGTGGTGTCATGAATCATTAATTAGATGCACTTCAAGAAACCCCCCCCCCCCCCCCCCCCCCCCCCGAGTAGACTCCTTATTACTGGATTTCAATTTGCAGTTTTCAGGTGTACACTTTGCCACAGTGGGCTGATCTATGACATTGCTGGTGTGCCAAGACATTGCATAAAGAATAAGTGAGTCTTAGCCCTGAAGATATTTTGGTCAATGATGAATTCTTTGAGGAACCCCAAGAAGCAGTGGAGTTTTAAGGGAGATTGAATAGCTGGTGTCATGCTTTTTCCTGAACTAATGATCATTGTTACTAAAGTCTTTTGTAGCTAAAAACATAGGCAATATCATGATTATCACTAGCTGATGTGGGCACAGTGTAGTGGAGCCAAATGTTAGGAAGGGAATAGAGGAGGAGACTTTTTTTTAAGGGGTGGTATAATATGTGAAAGCAAAATTGGGGACTGAAACTGCACTGCTCTGCATCTTGCTCTGTTTTGTCCTCATCAGTTTTAAAAGACCTGCTAGATTGATGGACCAGTGATAAAGTCCAGTAATTTGGAATCTGACATGACTAGAAATCACTGCATTCCGGCTGACAAGTACATGTGATATGTAATGCATTCTCTTCTAGCTCTGGGAGATTGAGATATGACCGTTCAAAATCTTGTGTACAGTGTTAGAACCATGTCAGTCCCAGGATGTTAGAGAGACAAGGTGGGTGAGGTAATATCTTTTACTGGGCCAACTTCTGTTGGTGAGACAGACAAGCTTTCAAGCTACACAGAGCTCTTCTTCAGATATGGGAATTGGGAAACTTAGGCCTTGTCTATACTGGCAAGTTTCTGCACAGTAAAGCAGTTTTCTACACTGTAACTCCCGAGGTGTACACACTGCCAAGCCACTTAGTGCGTTGAAACTGCACAGTTGTAGCGCTTGAAAAAAAACACCCAACGAGAGGCGTACAGCTTTCTGCACCGGGACTACAGGTGCCAGTGTAGACACCGTGGCAATTACAGCACTGCGATTGGCCTCTAGGAGGTGTCCCACAATGCCTGTTCTCACCTCTCTAGTCATCAGTTTGAACTCTACTGCCCTGCCCTCAGGTGACCAACCGTCATCCCCACCCTGTACGTTCCTTTGCAAATTTGAAAGTCCCCTTCCTGTTTGCTCGGTGGTGTGTGCAATTGTCTTAGCGCATCTTTCCAGGTGGCCATGCCTGCTCCATGCACCAGCATTTGGGAAGAGGAGGCTGTTCAGTCCCAGCTGCGCTCCAGCCATAGGAATTATAATACCTATGGACAGATTTCATGATACGTGATAGGAAGGGGCCATGACCGGGACACATTTCAGTGTTTGAGCTGCGGAACGCTTACCACAAGGTGCGGGAGGCAAACCGCCACTCCAGTGCTGTGCCCATGAGCTGCTGGTTCTACAAAGAGCTGGATGCGATACTCAGTGGCAACCCCACCTCCACTGTGAAGGCCCCTATGGAATCTTCATTGGCTCGCGTGCCAGTCGAGAGTGGACCGAGCCAGGAGGAGGAAATCTTGGATGAAGAGGGGGAGGGGGACCCAGAGGCAGAGGATGAATCGGAGGCCAGAGATGCATGCAGCCAGGAGCTCTTTTCTGCCCCGGAGGAGTCTAGCCAGTCACAGCTGTCAGATCTTGGCGAAGCACAAACAGGAAAGGAGGCCCCTCATAAGTGGATCTGATTTTGGGAATTGCTGAAGTGAGTTATTGGTGGCAGGAGTGTTGCAGAAAGCAGGCTTGTCTCCCATCACATGCCTAGTCTGAGCAGCGGAACAGGCTGTTGACAGACTCCCTCACTTCACGGGAATCTCTCTGAGATTTCCAGGAAACTCTCGTGGAGATACTGGGCAATCCGCTGCCGCAGGTTCCTTGGCAGAGCTGCTTTGTTTCTTCTCCTATTAATGGTAACTTTTCCGTGCCACTTTGCTATCATGGGGCGGGGGTGGGAGCGCCATTGCTGCACACAGATAAGCTGCATAGGGGCCAGGGCGGAAGCCACAGACTTGGAGAAGACCCTCCCTTGATTCCCTACTCACCCTCAGCAGTGAGATATCTTCCATAATGATCACATTCTGTGGAAAGTGTGGGGACAGGAATGATCATCAGGCCTCCCCAAGAGCCACATGCCCAGTGTACAGCAGGGTCCAGGAAGAGTGATTTACCCTGCCCCTGTGGCTACTCATCATTTTGTGGGTCTTGTGGCTCATGTGTGCTTGCGTGGGGTCAGCCAGTTAGTGACAGGTATGTGAATACTGGCTGTATTTCAAAGCACTGAATCAGTGTCTGTGTTGCAAACAATAATGCTTTTGTAAAATGTTGCATTTAAACTTCACAGAGATGACCTTGGGAGCTCGGTCTCCCTCTGTTATTGGCGGCAGAACGGCTGCGCAGAATTAGAAAGTGGCCAAGAAGAACTAAGGAGGACTTTCTCCGTGAGGTTATGAGTCACTCTGCCGCTGAGAAACAGGAATTGAAAGAGTGGCAGGACAGCAAGAAGAAGGACCGAAAGGAGAACGCAGCACACTAGAAAGAAGCCACGGAGTGGCTCTTAAACGTTGTGGAGTGCCAAGTGGACACGCTCCAAAGTTCTGCAGCCACTGCTCGTCATCCCAGACGTGCATCACGATGTGATCCCACCTCTCAGTGCTTGTTTCCTGAGCCCAAAAGTGGCGTTCCACTGTGATCAGAACCTGTGAGTGCCACAAGCAATCTCGTGTCATAGCTACTATGCGTGGCGAGATCAATGCCACACACCTCTTGCCTTTGTAGTTTAAGGAATAACTCCACTGCCACTTGTGACGTGTTGATGAGAGTGAGCAGCATACTGGTCAGCAGTTCGGGATCCATTCCTGCTGCCTGAAAGAGGCAGGGCATGCAGTACAAAAAACATTGAAAGATGGCGCCAAATGCAGATGGAAGAACAGGGATTGCTGGGATGTGAAACAATGCATCACAGGGAATTGGGACAGGACCCAGGATGCTCTGCGACCGTCGTCGTCGTCCTCCCTCCCACCACCACCTTCCCACAAGTCTTAGCGGCAAAAGAGAAAGGGGTGCTCTGTGGGATACCTGCCCCAGAGTGCACTGCTCCGAATACTGCTGCGAGTGCTGCAAATATGTACACTCTATTGCGCAGGCAGCTGTAAGTGTGAACATACAACAGCAGTTTCTCTTCTGCACTCTGAGTGGCACTGTAACTTTGCCAGTGTAGACGTGCCCTTAGAATGTCACAGCTAACTACAAGGTGAAAAAGATTGTTTAGCATAAGTGACTAACATATTTCAAGGGACCATTCAAGGTGAAGTGGCCCATTAACCCCCCCCCCCCCCCATCCATTAAACTCTCGGGAACACTCCCACATCAGCATCAACTTCCTGGACACCACAATCCGCTTCAACAATGGAACTCTACAGAAAACTATATACAAAAAACTCATGGATCACCATACCTACTTTTATAGATCCAGTAACCACCCCAAACACACCAAGAAATGTGTTATCTACAGCCAGGAGCTCAGATTCTCCTCAAAGCATGTTCTCTGCTAAGTCTAGGATATAGACCTTAACACGCTCAAAACTTTCTTCACCAAAAAAGGACACTCCACCAGAGAAGTAGATCACATCATGGAATGGGCCACTGAGAACCTGCTTCAATACAGAAATAAAACTCCCTCTCACTGCACACCCCTAGTTGTCACCTGCCACTCCACACTGAAACTCATATGAGGCATCATCAAATAATTACAACCCATATTTGATGGGAGGACTTCATCCTGAAAGAAATCTTTCCTGAACCCCCCTCTTCTGGCCTTCAAAACACACCCCCAACCTCTCTAAGCTCATCAGAAGCAAGCTCCACATAGACCAGGATACACCAATGAATAGCGGCACCAGACCCTGCCAGAACAACAGATGCGAAACTTGCGGACATATCTCCACTGCTACAATGATCAACACCCCCACAAGACACCTTTCAAAATCCATGGGTCCTACACGTGCCTATCACAACATGTGATATACCTCATCCAGTGCACTAAATATCTGGTTTCTCCAGTATAGTTGCTATTGGGGCAATCATTACGCTCTCAAATGAATTCACATAGGAAAATGATAAAAGGCAAAAACACGCTGTCCCCTGTGGGTGAACACTTAATAGGTCACCATATAGAATGATTGCTTTATCAGTCCTCATCCCCAAAGGAAACCTAACCTGCACAGCACTTTCAAAAGACAAGCCTGCGAGCTTAAATTCATAACTTTGCTAGACACTAAAAATCATGAACTGAATAGCGACACTGGATTTATGGCTTATTACAACAACCCACTAACGCCCCGCCTCCCCAGTGACTTTTCTCCCTCTCCCTTTCCTTCCTTCCTTGTGACTGGAGCGGTGTTAACCAACCACTTCTCCTGGAATGGTCCCTTGAAATGTGTTGACTACTTACGTTAAACAATCTGTTCCACCTTGTATTTAGCTGGGACACTTTTAAGTTTCCCAGACCTAAAGAAGAGCTCTGTGTAGCGTGAAAGCTTGCCTCTCTCCCCCAAAGAAGTTGGTCCAATAAAATACATTCTCTGACCCACCTTTTCAATTTAAAATCTTGTCACTCTGACTACAGTCTTGATTCTCTCCCCAATCCCCATGGTTCAATTATGACATAATTTGAAAATTTCTGTATCCTACTGTATTTGAAAGCAGCTTGAAAGGGTAGGTCTCAGATGGTGTGAACATTATTCACCACCTCAGGATATTTAAAATTTTATTAGAAAATATTTTAAAAATAAATGATACAGAAGATTTGAAGCGTCAGTTATTGGTCATTATTGGTCATTGGGGTAACATACAGAGTATAGGGGGATGCTGGTATTTTGGGGTTGGGCAGCACACATAATATATACAGACTATAATGTCCCCAATGGGGGGTAAATGGTGGGGGGGGGATCAAGATACAGCCGACAAGCGGTGAGGGTCCATCACTCGTACAGACAGTCATGGGTATAAGTAAACGGGCTGGGTAATGGGGATGGGGTGACCCTCACGTGGTGGGGTTCAGTTAGGTTCGGTGGGTTCAGGGCTCATGGGGTCTCCCATGCAGGGGGGGTTTATAGGTCTTTCCCCCTTGCGGGTGCACGAGGTCTCCCCGGCTCACTCCCAGTATTGGCGGTGGCCAGTGATGTGCTCTGTGTAGATGTCCCGTGACCAACGAATAGTGTCCGAGACCATTAGGCGTCTCATGAGCCGCGCATAATGACGGCCCACCCCACAGGTCCTTAGCACGCGTTCGTTACATGGGTCCCAGGCACCCAGGGCCCCAACGAGCAGGGCGTCGGTGTGCACCTCGTAGCCTTTTGTCCGCAGGGTGTCAGCCAGGGGGGTGTACTTTCTGAGCTTGCGGGCTCCGGCTTCACGGAAGGCCGGGGTCCTGTTCTCGAATGGAATCGTTACGTCGACCAGGATGATCTTCTTTTTTCCAACCTCGTCCGTGACGATGATGTCTGGGCACAGTGGGCTGTCGGTGCCGGGGACGGTGCGGTTGACGGTGACCTCTTCCAGGCGTGGGTCGATGGCCTTCACGAGGCGGTCCTGGACGGCGTTGTGGCGCAATTGCCAGGCTCTGGCGTGGGGCTTGCAGCTGCATAGGACGTGGGGCAGGGTTTCAGCGACGTACCCGCACTTCCTGCAGCGCTTGTCCCGGTTCCCGTGGTGGATGGCTCCGTTGAGGGGGACGCAGTTCAGCCGGGCGCGGTGTATGAACCGCCAGTCGGCGAACCGGGTGAAGCTGCCCATGGGGAGGAAGTGGTTGCTGGAGTCCCACTTGCTGGTCACCTCGAAGGCCTTACCCTGGTCCGTTTTTTTTCTTCAGGGTGTCCACGTAGAGCACGTGGACGGCGGCCTTCAGAGATCTCTCCAGCACGCCTCTGGCTCCAGGGGTGACGATGGTGTTGTCCTCTGTCCTGATCCGCGGCACCAGGACTTCCAGCTCCTGTCGTTCCTCGCTCCATACCCAGCGACAGCCCAGCCGCTTCCCCAGTTGGCGCGTGGCATTGCGGGCGCGGGACCACAGCGAGGCGATGTCGCCCCCATCCCGGGTGAACTCACCGTCGAGGGAGCCGCTCAGGAAGGTGGCCACATCCCGGTTGGAGGGAGGTCTGCCGATTCGCTTCCCAGTGACGGTGCGCAGGGCGGTCGTCGCGACGTTCCTCACCTTAGCGTCCGGGCACGTCAGGAGGCGGAAGGCGTGCGTGATGACCATGATGTCGCACAGGTCTCCCATGCAGGGGAGGTTGGCGCCATCGTGCCTGTGCGTGATGTATACGAGCTCATTACTGGCTCTCTGGGGCAGGGACAGCCATTTCTTGACCAGCTGCCGGATGGTGTTGTCCGCCTTGTTGAGAGGCACCTTGGCCACGGCGGAGCCTCTCAGGACAAAGGCGATGCGGGGGATCAGGAAGGTGTTGAGGGCGTTGATTTTCTGCCACGGCTCCAGCAGGGATGCGTCCATCTTGGTGGCGTCCTGCAGGATCTCCCGGATGGTGTCCTCGGGGGTCTGCCGGACGCGGAAGCCCGTCGGCGTGCCGAGGTGCTGGTACGCCTGCCCCTCCGCCAGGGGAACGACGGACTCGCCCTGGATGAGGAACTCCGTCGTCAGTACCGAGTCCCTCTTGCTCCCATCAACGTGGAGGGACGCGCACTTCTTGGCATTGAAGCGGAGTCCTGTCCAGTCTGCGGCTCTCCCGATGGTGTTGAGCATGCCCCGGAGCCTCTCGGGGTCATCCGCGATCAGGACCAGGTCGTCCGCGTAGGCCAAGATGCTCACCCTCTCGCCGTGCAGGTCGGAGATCACCCGCAGGAGTGGCTCCATGGCGTGGTTGAAGACGATCGGGCTGAGGGGGCAGCCCTGCTTCACGCCGCTGCGGATCGGTATCTCGGCGGTCTCCCCTTCTACCGAGCGGATGGTGCTGCAGCCCTCGTATAGTTCTCGGATCAGGTGAAGAAAGGTCTCTGGCATCCCAAACTCCTGGAGTGTGTCGAAGATGTGGTGGTGGGGGATGGACCCAAAGGCGTTGGCCAGGTCGAGTCACACTATCGCGCACTGCTTCCGTGTTCTCCTGGTCGTCTGGATGATGGTCTGGAGCAGGAAGTTGTGTTCATAGCACCCCTCCGACGGCATAAAGCCCTTCTGGGTGGGGCTGATGGCTCCCCCGGTCGTCGCCCACTCCGTGATCCTGGCTGCCAGGCAGCTGGCGTATAGTTTGTACATGGTGGAGCAGAGGGAGACGGGTCTCCAGTTGCTGGGGTCGTCTCGCTCGCCCTTCTTGTGGATCAAGACGGTCATGGGTTAGTGGTACTCGAGTCAGCTGACCTGTGTCAGGGAACCCTGGGCTTGAGTGTCTACACTGCATTTTAACCCTAGGTTAAGGATTTTCTGACCCGTGCTCAAACCCAGTGCTCTGGCATCCACACTACAATGCACAGACCTGAATCAAAGTAACCCTATCCCAGAGTGCCTAGTGCCATCCCCCACCCCTGGAGTCAACATTCTAGCAGAGTGGTTTTCAAACTTTTTGAGCTGAGATCCCCCATTTGAGTTAAAATTTTTGGTTGTGCTCCCCACCCCAGACAGAAACAGGTCAGTCGGAAGCGGAAGCTCCCTCCCCAAGCTCTGGCCTTCTGAATGTTCCTCCGCAAACTGCGGCCCACAGTTTGAAAACCTTTGCTCTAGTCCTACAAATGTTTTGCACTGTGGGAAAATTCTATTATCCACCCTCTTTCCTAACTGTGATGGTGCTACTGATAGGACTCAGGTGCCCATAAGGAGGACACACACTGCATAACGAGCTCCTTTGATAGCTGTCCCAGTAGAATGACTGCAGTTGGAGAAAGCTTTATACTGAACTACCATCTAATCCGACAATTGTGCTGAGTCACATTGGCATGAAAATGCCCACGTACACCTGTTTTGAGGATAATGAGGACATCCGTCTCCAGGGCTGTCAAACTATTAAAATTAAACTCCGCAGTTCTTAATTTTTAAAATGGAACGTTCAATGAAGGTGTGTTTGGCTGGTGGTTTTTTTTTTTTTAGGTTATTTTTGTCTGTTTTGAAGTTTGACATAAAAATGCAGGTTTTCGAGGAAAAGCGCACACACACACGCTAGCCTGGCTGCTGCCAGCTGCAGAGCAGTGAAGTGCATCCCCAGAGCGTGGTGTGCAGTGTGCACCAGCACCCCCCGGAATCCCTTATCTCTGCCCCTGCCACACCCCAGGAGGTAGGCATAAGGGATCTCTGGGAGGCTGTGGGGAAGTTTTGGGGCTGGCTCCCACTCATTGCCCTCACGGTGCACACAGCCTGGGCGCCCCTGCACATGCAGCCCCAAAGAGGGCAGGGGGGACCAGGAGCACAGGAGCAAGGGCCAGAGAGCAGAGCAGGACCAAGTGGCTGCCCTGCAGGGAGGGGGAGCAGCAGAGCTCCCGGCTCAGTGTGGCTGGGGTGAGGGAAGGATGACCCCCAAAATCTTGGCAGCTAAGAACTACCTTCTGCCTGTCGGCTTTGTTCTCTGCTCCAAGCAAGCTCTTCCCAGCAGCGAGGAGGATCTGGAACTACTGCCGCAGGAGGCTGAGGGGAGTTTTTTGGGGGGGCTGGCTCCCACTTGCTGCCCTGACCATGCATACATCCCAGGGGCCCCTGCGCAGGCTGCCCCGGAGGATAGGGGGGAGGGACGGAGCGGCGACCAAGTGCCTGCCCTGCAAGGAGGGAAGTGGCTGGGGTGTTGGGGATCATCCCTTCCCAGGCTGTGCTGAACTGGGAGCTCTGCTGCTCTCCCTCCCTGCAGGGCAGCTGGGTGCTGGGGCACACCTGAGCAGTGTGCATCTGCTCTTTTGACCAGGAAGCAGTTCTCTTTGCAAAAAACTGCTTCTGATTGGTCTCCATTGAAAACCCTACAGGTTTTCTGATAGTGTGCTTGCAGACCAGTGTTCAGCAGACAATTGGTTAACCCTGATCTGAGCTGCTGCCCTTTGCAGATGGAGGTGCTGCTTACCTTGGCAATAGAGTGAAATAGACTGCACCACAGATTGTCGGCATAGAGAGGACTAAGGAAGTTGCCCCAAGGAACTCTGGGATACAGCCAGAAGACTTCCAGGCCCAAGTCAAGCTAGGGCCACATCTATCTAAGTCCCAGCTTAACACGGGCATGGATCCTCTAGCCCTATAGAGTCCTGGGACCCTAGGTTCAAGCCCTACTAAGGTAACCAGGTGCCTGGTTTTCGACCAGAAAGTCCAGTCAGATCTAATGACTGGACACCCAAAATCCAGTTATTGGAGGCAGGGAGGTGCCAGGTCATCACCCGCACCAGCCCCTACTCAGCCCAGGCCGCCTCCTACCAGCATGGGCGGCCTCAGCTCCCAGCCCTGGCTCCGCAGGCGAGTCCCTCTTGAGCTGCGCAGACAGCTGGCACACCAGACCTCGAGCAAACCGCCCAATGGCCACAAGATCCATTAAGGTATGAAGGCACCAGGCCAGGTTTATTGTCGACAAAGGACAGTAATAGTACCTGACAGACTCTACGAGGATAGTAAGACAAGTATGCCCATGACAATGGACACAGCTCAGTGAATGGCAGGACTTTCCATTCCCTCCTAGGCTGGATCAAGTTACTCCCTCTGAGATACATCTTTATACCCTGATATAAACAAGTTACGTATTGTTCTCCTGACGTTATCTTTTAGGAGGGGTCAGTGTGCTCCTGTTATCCTTGGGGAATGTTTTTGTAACATCCTTGATATCGGGATGTTCTGGTACCACTTGACATCGGGATGTGTTTGCATGAGTACTCTGTGCTTAGCACTTCTTAGGAATGTGTATTTTTGTAATATCAGCCCTGTTCTTGCCAGAGTCTGTGAGCAGGTCCTGCCTTATACCAGGCCTCTGATACAAGGGCTTATGTCTTAAGCTCTCTTCCTACTACAGGGAGGTTAGACTTGAGCCGAGGCTCAAGCCCGGGTTTACATTGCTGTGTAGATGAACCCTCAGTAGTTTTGATACATCAGTTGCTAAAGTTGTGTTAGAACTTAAGTGGAATGGCAGTAGAAGGGGAAAAAATGAGTTATCCTGAATGTGACTTCAAGGTCTGATCTCTGGAAAGACCCAATAACCTTTGTCAAATACCAGTTCTGGACCAGGGTCCATAAAAGTCTGAAGGTTATAACTTTATTGATCCACCTTTGTCTGAAGAAATTATGTTTGCAAAATTAAATATGGAGTGGTAGCTGTCAGAAAGGTTTACTTCTGCCCTGCTTTATTGTTGGCACTGGTTTGCTACAGCCAGTGCTTCATGTTAGCATTAATACTAAGAATTTGCTTTACACTTTCAAAATAAGTAGAGTGTTGAATTAAGGTGCCAGTAAAAGAGTAATAACGTGCAGCACTTCCTCACAAACATTAATTGAAAGTCCTAATTGGTCTATTTTTAGAAATTCCTCTTGTTAAGTTTGGCTTTTTCTCTGTAATTTTTAGAGGATGAGAATAAATAATAAAATTATTCTGGTTGGCCATAAATGGCTTAAATGTTGCTTTATCATACAGTGTTAGGCTCCTCTAGACAGCTCTCTGTTTTTAGTTGCCATAGAAATAGATCACTCTGGTTTTATCAGCACTACGTAAGGAAAGGATCTGATGCTCTTACATTTATGCATTTGTAACAATTTTTTATATGTATTGCTCCTTGATGTGGACCGTGTCCAAAATGCACAACATTCCTAGTCTCTGTGGGTCAGAAGTACTGATTAAAGTCTTTTAAGTGTTGTTCTTACTGATATACTTTAAACATCAACTACCATAATACTGTATGGTATGTCCTATTGTACATGGTCTTGACAGATAAAGAGGAACTGATGAAAGAACTAAAAATTAATGGTAACTTAAATACAGGTGATTATGACATGATCACATTTATAGTGTGAGAACAGAATAAAAGTCCTGAGCAATTACATGCTAGGAATGTTAGAAAATTGTTAAGGAAAGCAAAGGGCATGAGGAATCTGTCCAGCAGAGTTAAGGACAATAAGAGATTTTTAAAATGTATTAGGAACAAAAAGAATCCTAACAATGGTACTGGTCCACTACTAAGTGGAAATGCTGAATTAATAATTCAGAAAAGCCAGAAGTGTTAAATATTCTGTTCTGCATTTGGGGAAGGGGGGGGGGCAGATTATGATAACATTATTTGCCTTCCACTTGCATCTCTGGGGGATGTTAAACAGAGGCTATTAAAGTTGGACATTTTTGAATCAGCAGTTCCAGATAACTTGCATCCAAGATTTTTAAAAGAGCTGCGTGAGGAGCTCACTGGACTGTTAATGCTGATTTGCAGTAAGTCTTGGAGGACTGGGGAAGTTCCAGAAGACTGGAAGAAGGCTAATGTGCAAATTTTTAGAAAGGGCAAGTGGGCTGACCTGGGTAATTATAGGCTTGTCAGTCTGATATTGATCCCTGGCAAGGTAATGAAGCAGCTAATATGGGAGTTGATTAATCAAGAGTTTAAAAAGGGTTATACAAATCAACATGGGTTTATGTAAAATAGAACCTGTCAAACTAACTTATCTTTTTTTGAGTAGATTGAGTTTGGTTGTTAAAGGTAATAGTGTTGACATGACAGATTTCTGTAAGATGTTTGACTCGTTAATCGCATGAAATTTCAATTAAAAAAACAAAACAAAACTAGAACAATATAAAATTAACACGGCACACATGAAATAGATTAAAAACTGACTGATAGGTCTCAAAATGTTCTAGAACAACAGTTCTCAAACTGTGGGTCGGGCTCGGGGTCCAAACCAAAGCCTGAGGGATTCAAGTCTCAGGGTCACAGGTTACAGGCCTCCTGGCGCTTCGGTTTTGACCCCTTCCCCACCGAGGTGGTGGGGCTCAGGCTTTGCCTTTGGCCCTGGCCCCCCACCAGGGCCAGTGGGACTTGGGCGGGCTCAGGCTTTGGTCCCCCATCCTGGGGTCGTGTAGTAATTTTTGTTCTCAGAAGGGGGTCGCAGTGCAATGAAGCTTGAGAGCACCTGTTCTAGAACGAGACCTAAAAACACTAGAAACCTACTTGTGGCATTTGGCTTTAACTGCTCTGCCTTGAAAGAGCTTTCCATTTGAATAATACCCAGGCCAAGAAGACATTAAACATCAATTTCTGTGGGTCACGATGCACAATCATAATCTGTGGTACCTGGGGATAACCCTGGACTGCACGCTCAGCTTCTGTCGCCACCTTAAACAAACCAAAAGGCAAACAAAGGCCAGAGTCAACATCATACAGAAGCTTGCAGGAATGTCTTGGGGAAGTGATGTCCACACGCTCCAAATATCGACACTAGCTGTGGTCCATTCCACACTATGACCCAGTTTGGAGTGGAAGCTCACACACCATTTTAGTGGACACTGAAATTAACAGCACTCTTCGCATAGTTAACTGCATCCTCACACCAGTGCCACTTCCATGGCTATCGGTATTGGCTAACATTGCATGAGCAACTATCGAACAAGATGCTGCAACAGTTAGGGAGTACATAAAGATCATGGCAAATACCACACTACCGCTCCACCATGATCTAGAACACCCCCTCGCCACTGACTAAAGTCAAGAAAACCCTTCTGATCTCATGCCACAGCCCTCCTTATGGAAGAGGATGTTTGCAGAAGATGTTGGCAGCCGCCCAGGCTTCAGACATGCCAAACAAAAATCTAATCGACCCAACCGTGCAAGTGCCAGGCTTCCCCTCCCCACTGTGTGTATGGACAGCTCTAAACCATATTCGCAACTGATATGGAAGATGTGCACGTTTACTCCATAGATGGAAAGTGGGAGAATCGTAAAACTATGACTCTGGTGTGATGCAAAAACTGTCTGTGATTCTTCCAATAATCATGTGGTCATCTTGAAGGTGTCGCAGCCATTCACATGGCTAATCCCTCTGCTCTGGACTGGGTAAAAGACCTTAAGATCCAACTGTAGTCACGCCATTGTTTTCACTGTTCCACTATCACCATATGGAAGAAGAACAAGAATTGTAAATGGGGAATCATCATCAGACTGTTTCCAGTAGGGTCCTGGAGGGATCTGTTTGTGGCCATATGCTATTTAACATTGTTGTCAGTGACCTAGAAGAAAACATACAATCATCACTAATAAAGTTGCAGCTGATACCCAAATTGGGGGAGTGGTAAATAATGAAGAGGATAGGTCACTCCTACAGAGCAGTTTGGATCACTTGGTAACCAGAGTGCAAGGAAACAATATGCATTTTAATGTGGCTAAATGTAAATGTGTAAATCTCAGAACAAAGAACGTAGGCCTTACATACAGGATGGGGGACTCTGAAAAAGGTTTGGGGGTGGTGGTGGATAATCAGCTAAACATGATGGGGGGAGGGATAGCTCAGTGGTTTGAGCATTGGCCTACTAAACCCAGGGTTGTGAGTTCAATCCTTGAGGGGGCCATTTAGGGATCTGGGGCAAAAATCTGTCTGGGGATTGGTCCTGCTTTGAGCAGGGGGTTGGACTAGATGTCCTCCGGAGGTCTTTTCCAACCCTGATATTCTATGAATTCCCAGTGTGGTGCTGTGGCCAAAAGAGCTACTGCAATCCTCGAATGCATGCACGGGGGATCTTGTATAGGAGTAGAGAGGGTGTTTTGCCTCTGGATTTGGCACTGGTGTGACTCTGCTGGAATGCTGTGGCCATTTCTGGTGCCCACAATTCAAGAAGTATGTTGATAAATTAGAGATGGTTCAGATAAGAGTCAGGAGAATGATTAAAGGATTAGAAAACATGCCTGATAGTGTAATACGCAGGGAATTCAAAGAGAAGGTTAAAGGTTGACTTGATTATAGTCTATAAGTACCTACTAACTATGGGCTTTTCAGTCTAGCAGAGAAAGGTCTAAAACGATCCGATGGCTGGAATTCAGACTGGAAATAAGGCCTACATTTTTTACAGTCAAGGTAACTAACCATTGGAACAATTTACCAAGGGTAATGGTGGATACTCCTCCACAGACAATTTTTTTAATCAAAATGGGATGTTTTTGTAGAAACAATTTTGGGGAAATTCTCTGGCCTGTGTTACATAGGAGGTCAGAATAGATGATCGTAATGGTCTCATCTGGCCTTCGAATCTGTGAAAACCTATTAATCAAATAGCTGATGTATTGTTGCATCTCTGCTTTCTGTATGGTTTCTGCTATCTTAACCACCAAGTGCAAATTCCTAGAATTTGCAAAAACTAAAAAAGCAAAGTAGAACCTCCTTGTTAGTCTTTTCCATTAGAGATTTAACCATTTTTTGCAGGATGTTTGAAATAGTAATTAGATAGACAGCAGTTCAGCTGTTGGAAGTTTGTTTGTTGTGTGAGCAGCAGACCTGCTATTTTTTTGAAAGCCTAAATAGAACACTGGTACCTGTTGTCTGTAAGAGCTCCCCAAATTACCGAACCTTGGTATTACAGGGCTAGTAGACTTCTTAGTGATCATTATATTTAGTTGTGGTTGGGAACCAAAGTTACCAGTACCCTGTGTCTGAAATTTCCAAACTTGGGTGCATAAAGTTAGGAGCCTAAATCTGAATTTTTGATATTTAAATGAATTGCCTCATTTAATGAGGTCTTCAGCACCCTGGGATCCCACTGAAATCTGCTTGAACTCTGTATACTTTCATCTCTGAAAATCAGACTGCTGATGCATGTTGGCAACTTTTGGCCTGTATACATGTTTACTCCCGTTTACTGTTAAAGTGCTCTGGGAGCTATGTAGGAAAAGTGCCAAATATGTGTAAGGATTATAGTTCTGTCTTTCAAAATCTTTACAAATTTTATAGGAACAGTTGTACTAGCAGAGTGGATTTCTTATACTTCTAACCCCATGGTTGCTATTGAGCATTAAGCCCCCTTTTATTAGCCTGTCATCTTTCTTACTGCTTCATTAGATTCTACAGGCACCGTTGCATCATATCTTCCTCTCGATGTAACCTCTTCTGTCGTCGTCGTCTTACAACCAGGGTGGATAAAAATTATTTTTTTTTTAATTGGATTTTTTTGATAAAATGCTTTTTTGAGGGGAAAAAACCTATCTAAAGATGGTTTTAATTAAGATACATTATAGCTCAAAGATATCTCATCATGGAATAAGGATTATAAAGTCTAATTCTATAGTATGAGACAATATATTCATGTAATGTTTAAGAAAAGTTTTGTAAATGAGTTCCAATAGTTCATGGATCAGGGACCCAATCTTATGGGGTTCCAGGGGCTTCTGTATAGCTTATTTAGGTTAATCTTTCTATCTACCCAGTGGGACTCAGTGTTCAGTCTAGAAGATACCATCAGAGATGCTTAGTTTTGCAGTTCTTAAACTGTGGATTTGTCTCCAGGGATAACATGCTTGTTAACAGCAAAAATGTTTTTAGATAAATAAATATATAGAGGTGAGAAATAACAGACCTCAACTGTATTATCCCTCTGCAAACTTGTGTACACAGTGTCAATCGCTTACCTCTCTCTAAAAGTGCAGTTTCAAAAAGTTCAATGTGTGATGGGTTGGGTCACAGAAACCCCCTTGGGGCTGCCACTTGATGTGCTGGGACTACATCTGAGCCCGTTTTCCCTGCCAGCTTGGGATTCCAGTACCTTGCCTTGTTTGAGCCAGACACGCTTGCCTGCTGCAAACACAGATCCAAGTCTGAACCACGTCCCCAACAAGCTGGAGGCTTAACTGAAAACAGCTTAAGAAGTGCTCCTGTCTCCAGCAGTCAGATACCCAACTCCCAATGGGGTCTAAACCCCAAATAAATCCGTTTTTACCCTGTATAAAGGTTATACAGGATAAACTCATAAATTGTTCGCCCTCTGTAATACTGATAGAGAGATATGCACAGCGGTTTACCCCATCCCTCCCCCCTAGGTATTAATATTTACTCTGGGTTAATTAATGAGTAAAAAGTGAATTAAGTGGTTCCAAGTAATAACAGACAGAACAAAGTGAATTACCAAGCAAAATAAAATAAAACACATAAGTCTAAGCCTAATACAGTAAGAAAACTGAATACAGATAAAATCTCACCCTCAGAGATGTTTCAGTAAGCTTCTATCACAGACTGGACACCTTCCTAGTCTGGGCCCAATCCTTTCCACTGGTACAGTCCTTGTTCCAGCTCAGGTGGTAGCTAGGTGATTTCTCATGACTGCAGCCCTCATTGTTCTGTTCCACCCCCTTATATATCTTTTGCACAAGGCAGGAATCCTTTGTCCCTCTCTGGGTTCCCACCACTCCTTCTAAATGGAAAAGCACCAGGTTAAAGATGGATTCCAGTTCAGGTGACATGATCACATATCACTGTAAGACTTCATTGTCCACTTGCCAGGACACTGGTATACAGGAAGACTTACAAGTAAATAGCCATGTACAACCAATTGTCCTGGTTAATGGGAGCCATCAAGATTCCAAGCCACCATTAATGGCCCACACTTTGCATAACTACAATAGGACCTCAGAGTTATATTTAGAATTTTTAGTTTCAGATCCAAGAATGATACATTTATACAGATAGGATGACCACACTCAGTAGATTATAAGCTTTGTAATTATACCTTACAAGATACCTTTTGCATGAAGCATATTCCAGTTACATTATATTTGCATTCATTAGCATATTTTTATAAAATCATAGAATGCAACATCACACAATGAATAGAAGATTGATTGGGGTGGAATAGATCTGGACAAGGAGAAGTCTGGAGATAAATGTGAAAAGGGAGGGATAGGCTGTAGAAACAAAAGTGAAACTATTTGAGCAGCATATTCCAGAAGTCTTGAGGTCTTTCTGAGTGTAGCCTTCATTGATTTGAGATCTACCATATCATTCTCTCACTAAAAGGGAAGACATATAATGGCAGCAGGCTGTAAAAGAGACCCAGTTTGGGAATATTTTAATGAAGTTCCTCTACCTGTGGGTAAGACAGGCATGCGTGCAAAATGCAAACAGTACAATAAAAATGCAAGGCCTGCTTGCCCAAATGAAACAACATCATGAGAAGTGTTCTTTCTCAGGAGGAAGCTGCGTTGAAGATGATGAAAGGAACATGTTTGAACATGCAGGACCTTCAGGTTGGTAAAAAGAATTTTTTTCCCATACTTCTTTCTTAAGGACTGTGTGTCTTCCTTCTGGACTATTCTTGAATTCTCATGTTTGAGCAAAAAAATATAGTTGTTACTCTATGATACTATCATTTTAGATGTAGTTGTGATAAAAAATAAATAGCTGAAATAGGCAGATCTTCCTTTTACAATTTCACCTTGAAAGTGAAAACTGGATCCATTGCACATCTTGTGGGAGAGTTAGCTTGGTTCCTCCCACTTTTTTCAGAGCAGCTGCTGCAAAATGTTTGTTACCGAAGTATTTTGCAATTTCAACAAACATTAGCCTTTATTTCTGGAACGCTGAAGTCTTTGGCTAGGAGGTGCATCAAATGAGCACTGCAACCATAAGTGTGCCCTTGTCGCCAAGAAGGGTAATGGCATTTTGGGCTGTATAAGAAGGGGCATTCCCAGCAGATCGAGGGACGTGATTAGGGTTACCGTATTTCCACAATCAAAAAAGAGGACATGGGGGGGAGCCCCGCCCTAGCTCCGCCCCCACCCCATCCACTCCCTCCCACTTCCCACCCCCTGACTGCCCCCCTCAGAACCCTAACCCCCCCTGACTGCCCCGACCCTTATCCACTCGCATGGGTGGCAGGGTTGTAGAAATTTTGGTGTTGCCCAGAACCCACCCCCCCACACACACCAGATTTGTTGCACAAGTGTTGCAGCATATGTGTGGGGCCTACCTCTTGTCCTGATCTCCAGTTTTGCAGCCAAAATAAAGGTCATAGGCTTTCTTAACCATAGTGGTTATACTGCGCTTTTGTGATGCAAAAGTCACTTCACCACAAACATAGCAGAAGTTATCTGCACTGTTCACACAAGTACGAGGCATCTCTGCTCACTTTGGCTAAACAGAAATGTGTCCCTTTGCAAAACCAAACACTGACAAATAAGACAGCACGACACTGTATGATTTCTAGAGCTGATATAGGGCAATTTGTTCAGCAGAGTGATGCAATCATAACGAAGCTTACATCATCCATGACTTCTAGGAAGAACATGATGCAATTCATATCATGGATGACACAATACCAGCTTCAGATTGCATCATTCATTGTTTTGCCTAAAAATCAAGTACTGTCCAAACCCAGTCATAGATTTAGTCATAGATCCAGTCAAAGATGTATTTTAGTCATTTCTGGTTTAAATTGACATCCCTTCCCTTTATAACTCACTTATCCTCCGCCATTCCCAAGTCAAGGGTCGTATATACTTACCCAATAGCATATCTTGAAAACTAGAGCCAATCAACAATTTTAAGCATCATTTTCGTGCTCAGTGACCCAGAATTAGTAAAGTTTGACTACATTTATTTCAGAAGCATTTTGGCTGTAGAGCAGTGTTACCATAGGCATTTAGTGACAGACACCCGCTCATGCGTACCTGAACTATCTAGCCCTACGCATATACAGATAAAAAAGCAAATGTGCATGTGCTTTTAATTTTTAAAAACTAATGAAATCAAGATCGAAATACAAGGGCTATATTAAAATACACAAAAGTCAGGAAACTTCATTATGAATCCCACAGCATCTAATTCATACCGCACTTATTAGGACATAAAAGTTACCACTATGCTCAGTCCACACAAGTAACTACTTGTATGCTCTCTTATGTCTTCAAAAGAAGAGTCTGCTCTTTTGCTTTTACATATTAACTGGTTGTGTTGTAAACAGGGTGGATTTGACTAAATCAAATTGATTTAAATCACTAGTCAGGAAGACTATTTAATCATGGATTTCTACATAAAAGTGCATACTTGTTGGTTGTTATAACCTTAATACATATTCTTCACAACTCAGAGATAGATGTAGGTTTCATTTTTACACTATACATTTTAAAAGTGATTTATTTTGAAAACTTTTCAGATTAGTTTTACAGCTATATCAGAAAATGAATGATTGTTTGGTTATTTCATTTACCAAAGGGAGGTGAACTATCTCCAATTCAACAGGTTAATCATTAATATCTGGAGGATTTTCTTGCCATGGTGTATTAGGAGGAGACCACCACCAGACAGATATTTAAATTGTTTTATTTAACTAAAACAACAACGTTATGTATTCTGGATTTTTTTGCTTCAACAGCAAACATAACAAAACAAGCATATGAATTTTGAACGTAGTTAAACATTCACGTTTTTTTAAAATCAGGTTTGTTTTTGTTAAAAGTGTTTATAACTAACTAAAATAGTTAAATGAAATATTAAAAAAAAAAAAATCGACTGTGTCAGCCAGGTCAACATTGCTTCTGCAGCTAACGCAGTCGTCTTCGCCTTCATTTTCTTGTTTGTTCATAATCTGGAAAAGAAAAACAAGCGTTCCTGCTTTTTCAGGTCCCAAATGATTTCTCAGTTTGGAATGAATTAGTCCAAAGGAAGAAAATATTCTTTCTACACAAGCAGAAGACTCTACTGCTGTTAAAAGTGAGATGATCACTTCAACAGTCTCTAAATCCAAGTCCTTAAGTGACTTCCACCAGTTCACTGGTGTGACTTTCTTTAAAACATCATCAGCAAACATATTTCTTGAATGTTCACCCTTAGCTCTGAAGTTTATTATAGTTGGCATTATGGAGGGATGATTACTCAATGTCCATGTCATAGCCAACTCCTCTTCTTCAGCAGTTAAGGTTTGACCCTGGTACCGAGTATTGAGAATATTTGCAAGAAAATGAGCTGGAGATAGTGCTTGTCCCATTCTTTTTTTAATGCTTGTAATTTAACTGTCATTGTATATGTCTCTCTTTAAGATCTCTCAGTCCCTTCCAAATTTCAACGTCAGCAATAAAATAGCTGTTTCCCTGCATTTTGTTCAAGGCTACAGAAATAGGCTTCAGGGTACTCAGCATTTGGTCAACATTTCTCTTAAGCCCAATGTTGAGAACTTTGGCTGTGACAGTGCCATCTATTTTTTCATGATTTTGTTCACAAACGGTCATCAGATTAGGTCAGTTCTTGATATAGTGCTCAAAACAGTGTATTTTAATATAGCCCTTGTATTTCGATCTTGATTTCATTAGTTTTTAAAAATTAAAAGCACATGCACATTTGCTTTTTTATCTGTATATGCGTAGGGCTAGATAGTTCAGGTACGCATGAGCGGGTGTCTGTCACTAAATGCCTATGGTAACACTGCTCTACAGCCAAAATGCTTCTGAAATAAATGTAGTCAAACTTTACTAATTCTGGGTCACTGAGAACGAAAATGATGCTTAAAATTGTTGATTGGCTCTAGTTTTCAAGATATGCTATTGGGTAAGTATATACGACCGTTGGCTTGGGAATGGCGGAGGATAAGTGAGTTATAAAGGGAAGGGATGTCAATTTAAACCAGAAATGACTAAAATACATCTTTGACTGGATCTATGACTAAATCTATGACTGGGTTTGGACAGTACTTGATTTTTAGGCAAAACAATGAATGATGCAATCTGAAGCTGGTATTGTGTCATCCATGATATGAATTGCATCATGTTCTTCCTAGAAGTCATGGATGATGCAATCATAACGAAGCTTACATCACTCTGCTGAACAAATTGCCCTATATCAGCTCTAGAAATCATACAGTGTCATGCTGTCTTATTTGTCAGTGTTTGGTTTTGCAAAGGGACACATTTCTGTTTAGCCAAAGTGAGCAGAGATGCCTCGTACTTGTGTGAACAGTGCAGATAACTTCTGCTATGTTTGTGGTGAAGTGACTTTTGCATCACAAAAGCGCAGTATAACCACTATGGTTAAGAAAGCCTATGACCTTTATTTTGGCTGCAAAACTGGAGATCAGGACAAGAGGTGGGCCCCACACATATGCTGCAACACTTGTGCAACAAATCTTTGCCAGTGGTTGAACAGGAAAAGGAAATCTATGCCTTTTGCAGTGCCAATGATTTGGAGAGAGCCAACAGATCATACCAGCAATTGTTACTTCTGCATGGTGCCTCCAGTTGGGAAAGGTGTGTCAAAGAAGAAAAAGTGGACTGTGCATTATCCAAACATTCCATCAGCTATACGCCCAGTACCCCACGGAGAAGGACTGCCGGTTCCTGATGCACCAGAATCACTCTCACTTGAGTCAGACGAGGAAGAGGATGAAACTTCTGGTCCTGAACCATCAATGTCACAGGACCCACATTTTTCTCCCATCCTCCTCCTCTGAACCACACCTCATAACACAAGGTGAACTGAATGACCTTGTCAGGGATTTGGAACTACCCAAGAGTAAGGCAGAGCTGTTGGGCTCCAGACTACAGCAGTGGAATCTCCTGGCAGGTGATGTTAGGGTTTCCATGTTCCATGACCGTCAAAAGGATCTTATCTCATTCTTCTTCATGGAAGGTGATCTTGTAGCCTGCAACAACATCGATAGTGTGATGGCAGCCCTCAACATCGTTCACGATCCAGATGAGTGGAGACTGTTCATTGATTCATCAAAGACGAGTCTTAAAGCTGTTTTACTGCATAATGGCAATGTTTTGCCATCAATTCCAGTTGGTCATGCAGTCCATATGAAGGAAACCTATGACAAAATGAAACAACTTTTGTGGTGCATAAACTATGACCAACATCAGTGGCAGCTTTGTGGCGATTTGAAGGTTGTTGCTTTCTTGCTTGGTCTGCAGACTGGATACACAAAGTACTGCTGTTTTCTCTGCGAATGGGATAGTCGTGCAAGAGATTCCCACTACATCAAGAAAGATTGGCCACTCCGACAGTCATTGGAGCCTGGGAGGAAAAGTGTTCAGCATGCACCACTTGTTGAATCAAGGAAGATTTTGTTACCACCCTTACACATCAAGCTGGGTCTGATGAAGAACTTTGTCAAGGCCATTGACAAAACACAAGCAGCTTTCAAGTACCTCCGTGGAAAATTTCCAAGGTTAAGTGAAGCTAAGATAAAGGAAGGTGTCTTTGTTGGTCCTCAGATTCGTGAACTTCTTCGAGATGATGCATTTGACCATGCACTGCGTGGCAAGGAAAAGACGGCATGGAAAGCCTTCCAGTTAGTGGCAATAAATTTTCTCGGAAACAACAAGGCAGACAACTACAGGTTGTTGGTGGAAAACCTCCTCAAGGCATACAAAAGCCTTGGTTGCAACGTGTCACTAAAGATAAATTTTTTGCACTCTCATCTAGATTTTTTTCCACCGAACTGCGGAGCAGTGAGCGACGAGCACGGCGAGCGATTTCACCAGGACATTGCAACAATGGAGAAACGCTATCAGGGCAAATGGAGCCCATCAATGCTTGCAGACTATTGCTGGACAGTGACAAGAGATGCTCCATTTAATGAATACAAGAGACAAGCCAAGAAGCGCCGAGTAGACACTGAATAGGACTAAACTATGTACATAATAGTTTTTTGCCTTTTGTTTCATAATAAATTTTATTTATATAACCCTTTTGCTGATTTTTAAAGTGTTACATAAACAGGACAGGTGAAATATTATCATGTAAAGCAACCATAAACACATGAAAAGACCTAGGTTTACAATTTATGATTAAAACTCTACTATCTACACAATATACATAGACATAAAATGTAAAAACTTAAATATCTTAGAAACAGTAGCCAATCAGTTGTTTTAATTGTCATATTTGAATTCAGCACATCAAAATACATACACATTTTATCTCTGAAGCAGACGACTTCTCAAAAATTGTAGACCAGTGTAATTTAACGTTGTTTTCAGTCAATTTGATTTCTTAACCAGCTTTTTCCAAGTTGTGCAAAGCTGGTATTCCTCACTGAGGTGTCTCTACCCTATCTGCCAGAATTAACCTGTCAGAAGCCATTTTTGTTTTATCAGAAGACACTAAGTCATCTGAACAATTTTCTTAGTGGCTGACAAATACCACGTTCCTCTCTTCTGAAATGGCCAAGTGGTCTCTCTCTTCAGACTCCACAGTATCAAGAAAGTTGTAAAAATGATGTATATGCCCAATGTCCTTCAGTCCTGGGCTGTCTTCTTGAGCCAGACCACCGACACCGAAAATGCAGAGTGAAGACAAGCTGGAATTCTCGGAACAGTTTGCTGCTTGGTTTTCTTTGAGGTGTGCAGAGTTTTCTCACATCCCTTTGCTTTTCTGACTTCTTGAAAATAGGTATACGTTAATGCTGTCAGCAGTTCTAACTTTAGCTGTGTCCTTGGTCTGAATGTTCTGAAGCTAAAACCCTGTGGTTGATGGTTCTGGTACTGTGGAATAGATTCTCTAGCCCAGTGGTTTTCAACATTTTTTTTCATTTGCAGACCCCTAAAAAATTTCAAATGGAGCTGCGGACTCCTTTGGAAATCTGAGATATAGTCTGCAGACCTCCAGGGGTCCATGGACCACAGGTTGAAAACCACTGTTCTAGCCCTGCCCTGAGCATTTCTGTTGACCTTGTAGGTTGTGATCACAGTATCACGGAGTCACCGGGTCAGTGCTCTGGAACTACTCCGTATGAAGCCAGTCAGGACTCTGAGGGAGCATGCTTCCCCTCTCTGAGCATACTGTCTCCAGGGCAAGATGCTTACACAGCTTCAACCTTCCTGGGTCTGACCTCGGAGCATTCAGCATCCTCTTCCACACAGTGTGCTTCCTGCAGTGAGTCTGCCTGGGTGGGGCTCCTGGGGAAGCCAGGGGGCCCTGCACCCCAACTCCGCAGTCAGACGTGACTCTCAGCCAGCCAGTAAAACAGAAGGTGTTTTAGTCAACAGGAACACAGCGTAGGACAGAACTTGTTAGCACAGAAATCAGTGACTTTCAGCCAAGTCCATCTTGGGAGTCCTGGGCCAGACACCCTGGACTCCCCCTCTTCCAGGCCCCACATGCAAACTGCCAGTTTACAGCGATCCAACCTCCGACACCCCCCTATTGCTGCTGCTCCTCCTCTTTGTC
Organism: Terrapene triunguis; assembly: GCF_002925995.2. Taxonomy (NCBI): domain Eukaryota; kingdom Metazoa; phylum Chordata; order Testudines; family Emydidae; genus Terrapene; species Terrapene triunguis. Next base: position 66,497 of record NW_020664586.1, on the reverse strand, counting down.
TTGCTTCCCGGGCAAAAGATGTCACCTGGTCACATCCCCCTCCTGGGTCACAGGTTACATAGGTGCAAACTTCTGGGCAGCCTCACCTGCCCTGAGGGCCTCAGCAAAAATCACACATCCAGTTCCCACCACCAAAGTATTGGTGCAGTACACTGGGAAACTAAGGTACACATAGTATTAGTATAGGACAGTAAGACTCACATGCAACATAACAAGATGAATAAAACCCCACTTTGTCACACACAGTACTTCTGTTAGTTTGATCTTTTATTAAATGGCTGGTTTAAAGGATAAGCAGCACTCAGAAGGAATCTTCATATGTAAATAAACTCAGCCAGACATTTAAACAAGTAGCACCAAGCTAGTTATTATAGGTGATTGTATCAAGGTCACAAATCAGAGCTCACAGGGGATGACCATTGCTTATGTACTTGATTGTTTTCCCTGCAAATATTTGTTCCCATGAGTTCTTCCTTTCTGCATTAAAGATCAAGACTTTGAATGTGGACCACTATCAGTTAAAAACACTGACCTTTAAGTTCTTGGGATCACATCAGTATCTTTGTATCAATAAGGCAGAAGAGGTAGAAGCTAATATTAGCTGGTGTAGTACACAGGGGGCAACAACTGAGCAGAGATTTCCAATAGATAGAGTGCTAATCTCCTTACTGGGGAAAAGACTCAGAGGCTTTGAGAGGTCACCTCTGTTTGCAAAGGGAGAGGTTCTCAGTAGAGTGGAAGGCAATAGATGAACCTTCAGGGGTACATCAGCCCCGGGATGAGTGAGATGCTTCCAGGTAAGTGTCCTGACTCCAGCCAAGTCCCTGTATGTGTGAGACTCACTCAAGTAAGAGGCCGTGTGCCAGAAGAGAACCATGCAGAACTGATATATGTGGAACGGTCTGCTTGGCTGTCAGACCAGTGTGACACAATACATTCAGCGCAGCAGCTCTCTAAGCACTTTCTCTTCTAGCCTGGTGCTGAGAGATGGGTAGCTCACTTTGATCAAAACAGGATCAAAGGCTCCTGCCAAGCATTAGGAAACATCAATGCACAGTGTATTGTTTGTTTGCCCAGCTTTGGTGTGCCAGTGCTTCCTGTATGTAATGTTAGCAGAGAACTGTGAGGAGTTTGGGTATGTGACTGTGTCCCCCAACAAGACCATACTAAATCTTAGTTGCATTGTTCTTTAATATCTGTACTTGTGAATTTACGCTTCAAGAGAAGTATTTTGTAATTTGATACCCAACCTTTGGCAACAGGGAGTTTTTAGCGAGATATCATCCTGGTCTCTGACATTAATGCTGTTGGCTTCCAGTTAGATTTGTTTTGAGAGTATTTTTAATCAGATTGGTGGATGATATTCCGCTCAAGTGAAGGTTGCTCCATTGAGTCTGAGGCCTTGGCTACAGTGGCGCTGTAAAGCGCCAGTGTAATCAGCGCCTGCAGCGCTGCACGCTTGCTCGTAGCGCTGCAAGCTATTCCCCTCGGAGAGGTGGAGTACTTACAGCGCTGCGAGAGAGCTCTCGCAGTGCTGGCGGCGCGACTATACTCGCGCAGCGCTGTGAATCCCCAAGTGTAGCCAAGGCCTGAGATTGCTTTTTACAGAGTAGATACCTAGAGCTGTTTCCTAGAGTTGTATCTGGTTCAGGGTTGCCCAGATTTTGCCCAACCATGGCAGTATTGGAAAATTGCCAGGAACTTGAGCTACGTCCCAATCATCAATTGCCGAAGAGTGACGCAGGGGTAGTGTAACCCACTCCATGCACGCTCTTCTCCCTTGTGGTAGCTGGGCCACAAACAGAGGTTGATGGGCCTCCTAGGTATGTCTATGCTGCACTGTAAGCCTGGGTCTGTGGGATCTGCACTTGTGGACTTAGCATTTCAAGCCTGCTCTTGAGAAGCCACACTGCATTGTAACCTGGGTTTACACTTGCTTGACCCAGGTCTCTCAACTGTGCTCATGCAGCCGTACTGCACTACATAGACCTCCTGATTCACGTCTGCAGCTTGAGCTGCATCCATACTGCACAATGAGTGTGCTTGGACCTTAGTCTCAGAAGGACTTGGGCTTGGACCTGGGTCCTTGCTGATCCCAGGCAGATAGATTTTTATGTGTGTGTGGGGGGGGGGGGGGGGGGGTTCAAAGTTGAGTCTGAGCCTAGGTTTACAATGCAGTATAGACACGTCCCTACAGCTTTGGCTGGCAGATCTGGGTGTTTTATCTCAGGCAGCTGAGGCTCATGCTTTTGCATGCAGAGGTTTGATCCTTGCTGCTGAGAGCCCTCCCAGTGCTGTAATGTCATGAGTGGCACCAAGTGCAAGCTGAAACAGAGCAGGGTCCGTCTGTGTAGAGAATTCCGAGGATGAAGGTAGCAATGAGAGGAAACTGAGGGAAAAGAAAGCAGACAGTGAAGCCCTGAGACACAGGCCAAGCACTGGGCTTTGGGGTGCCGCAGAGGGAAGAGGGTCAGGCTTCCAGGGGGGGGGGGGGGGAGAGAGAGACAGACACGGGACACGGTTGGGTCCTAGCCTGTGGAACAGGATTTCGAGGACAGCATGAGACCTCTCGGGTGAGATAAGGGGGACATCAGTTCTAGCTGCATGTGACTCCCAGTGCCACTCAGCATGTAGCATCTTTGATGTAAGAAGGCGCTTCTGAGCTCAAAGGGCTGCCCTTGTCCCTGCCCCATCTCTGACTGGCCTTCCCTCACAGAGAGAGAAATGAACGGAGTAACTGGAGGTGACAGCAGAGATCACAGGAGAAAAGCAGAGTGGGTGGGGAAATTGCCATACTACTGGTTCCCTACAGAAGTGGTTGCTATCACTGAAACTGTGGAGCAGAGGGAGTACCTGCCTGCCCACCAGCCTCTCTCCAAGCAGCTATCCTAGAGTGTGCCTGCACTCTGCTCCTGCACAGAAATGTCAGCAACCCCAGCTCACTACCCTTCTCTATACGATCCCTCCTCTAGTAAGGTGTGAGGGAAGGAACAGCACTTCAGATTCGCCCTGAGCATCAGGCTGGGTTTTTTCTAGCTCAGGTGTCATCAATAGTAATTATGTAGTTTAAATTTTGGTAACAAGTCCAATGCATGAGCAGGGAGAGACACTAGCTCTCCTCTCCTTAGGTATGTTGGCTTTGTAGGGATAATGAGGAGCACAAACTTATTTCTATCACTAAAGTAAATGGCTCTTCTCAGTCAGAGCTATTCTGTGTAATAGGCCACTTCAAAAATAGTCACTTTTTCTTAATCTGTAACTGCAATTTAAGAAAACTCAAATCTGCTCACTGTTAGCTCACTATTTTTTTAGCAATATTGTAAAGGCCATTCACTCTTAGCTGATTTATGTCAGTTTGGTGCTACTCTGAAAAGTGGCTGTAAACACAACATTGGGGCAGAAGGTTTGGCCTGGAAGTTGCTACTTAGTTGTTAACTGTCTGTGTAAGAAGAAACAGAATCCAGATCCTCTTAATTATATTGCATCTGCAAGGCTAACAGCAGAAAAAGCAGTAAAAATATATGTAGTCAGTGAATCTGACTCTAATACAACAGGCTATGTCTACACTGCAGACCTAGCCCAGGCTCTGACTCAGATTTAAGCCCAAGCCACCCCCCTCCGCCGCACCTTCCATCCACACACAAATCAATGTAACTCAGGCCAGCAAGAACTCAGAATCCCGGTCTTGGGCCTCTATTAAGGGGCTGATTCAGAGCCTGAGCCCTGCTGTGACTTGGGTCCAAACCCGGTCATTTTGTAGTATGGACGCAGCTCAAGCCACAGAGGTTAGTCAGAATGTCTGCACAGCACAGTATGGATGCGTTTGCATGGCTGAGACACCCAGGTCCAGCAGTTGTAGACCCAGGTTTACAGTGCTGTATAGACACTCAAACATGGGCTTGGCAACACCGAGTCCACAACTGCAGGCCCTACAGACCTGGCTTTACCACACAGTGTAGACATACCCACAGGAGCCTGGTCTGTGGAGCAAGAAGATGCTGTTTTTACCTAGTAATTTTTCTGTGTAACACCACTTTTATATTATGGGGGGAGGAAGTGTCACTGCCAAAATCAGATTGTTTAAAGTTGGATTAACATTAGTTGATGTAGAAATCTGTAATGTAAAATCCTTGTGAGTCCTGGGACCTCAAAACATTGCTTCCAGGAAGCATACTTGTGCAGAAGAGACCAGCCTTATGAACTGACTTCCCCTGTAGTTTGACTAAGGTAAATTAGAACTTCTGTTGTTCCTGAATCAATATTGTTTGCATGACAGTGCCCTCATTGTCTCTCTCTTGGCCTCTCTGCGTGTACATGCTGCTGTTGTCTGTCATGCCTCAGGTAACCCAGTATGGCTTTTGCAAGTCTATTTCTCACTTCTCTTTATATAAATCTAGCAGTTCTGTTGCTGCTTGGAATTGCACAGAATAAACAATGTTTGTAGTGGTGTTGTAGCTGTGTTTGTCTGGTCCCAGGATATCAGAGACACAAGGTAGGTGAGGTAATAGCTTTGATTGGACCAACTTCTGTTGGTGAGAGAGAGAGAGAGAGAGATGCTTACCCGGAGCTCTTCTTCAGGACCTTGAAAGTCTGTCTCTGTCTCTCTCTCTCTCTCTCTCTCTCTCACACTCACTTAACAGAAGTTGGTCCAATAAAAGATATTACCTCGCCCACCTTATCTCTCTAATATCCTGGGACCAACACAGCTACAACAACACTGCATGCTTGCAAACATACAGACAGTCATCCCAGTCCTGAAATCTCTCAGTCCCTAGAATGACTGGAGGCCTTGAAAAAACTCAACTCTTTCCTTAGTCTTGAGTTCTTGATAGGCACTCTAAACTCAGTGGTGTAGAAGATTTCTAAGAATAATCTTCTGCTTAGGTGAGCTGTTAGCTCAAGGCTCCCACCATGTTCAAAACATTCTTATGTGTGTGCAGGGTTAGTTTCTATAGGGAGATGCCCTGATTTTTTCAGAGGTGCCTAGTTCCCACAGCTCCCAGTGAAACCAGTGGATGTAACGGGTGTTGAGCAATTCTGAAAATCAAGCTATTCACCTTTCCTGCTTATAAGGTTACACCGCACTTCTGATGTTATCTTAGAAGAGTTCTGGTCTGACTTTATGTGGAGGGCTAAGGCGGGGTGGGCAAACTATGGCCCATGGGCCAGATCCGGCCCGTGGGATTGGCACCACTCCCAGAAGCGGCCCGGACCACATCCCTGCGGCCCCTTGTTACCAGATTTGCCTTTGGATGAATTAATAGTGCCTTAATGGCAGTGAGACCCATTCCCAGTGAAATGGGGAAAACCTCCTTGTAGAGCTCAGGATAGGCATTTAAATGTTGTACAGTCCATATAGGCACAGTAAACTTAATATCACAACTAACAATGGTGGTTACATTACAGAAACCGCGATTAACATAAAGCACCATGGGTTGGACCTAATGTCCGTTAATCAATACAATATTACATCTTGTTCTTACACACATGCTTTACCAACATAGACAATAACGAATCCCTCTTCCTGGATAACATCGAAGGGACAATGAGACTTATTCCCAGGTTACCCATTCATCCCAACCCTTATGGCTAGTTCCAATCAAGGGAGCACATGCAGGTGCTATGTGAGAGAGATTCATGCCCTCTAAGTGGATTTGAACCTCCTTCAGAGAAGTCTGAGGTTGAAGAACCAAATGTTCTTGTTGATCCAATTTCAACACATGGGGTCCTGAAATTCGGTCTCTTAAATGTTGGAGGGGAGCAAGGTTTGTGATTAGAGGGTTGAAAATTAAAAAAAAAAAGTTTGTTATTGGCCCAATTCCACTCTGTACCAACCAGGCTCATGAAATCCCTCTGAAATGGCAATATGTCCATAGAATTTAAACCAAATTGCTGGCATGAGCGTGTCACAATGTGTGCCCTTTAATGGAACTACCCAGTCTGGGGGACCTTGCTGAATCAAGTCATGTCCAGCTAAAGTCCAGTTCAGCGGTTCCCAATTTACAAGGAACCGTGTGATATTTTTGCCTGCTGGCGTGATCCAAGACAGCTGCACTTCATCTCTGGGTAACTGAGGTGTCTGAGTTCCAATGACAATGATGACACATAGGGGCATGGTTGTTCCCCAAACAGCAGAGGAAACCAGGGCTACCCTGCACCTTCTGCCAGCAGTGTCTCAGCCACTCCGCAGCAGCTGTTAATCTTCTCGGGGAGGAGCGCTGTAGCCACGGAGATACGGCGCTGTACGTGCCTTGCCAGTGTGGACGAGGAGTGAGGTACAGCGCTATGGGCAGCTTTATTGCGCTGTAACTCTCAAGTGTAGCCAAGGCCTGAGAGGCGCATTCTGGCTGCTCTTAGACAGATGATTGGAGACAAACTCTCCCCCAGCAGATAAACTGCCATTCTTAACATTCACAACGTTTGGAATTTCCTCCCCTTTGTTCCCAGACAAGCATTTGGAGATTGGGGTAGCTCCCTCCATGAGCAAGTTATTACCTTCAGCAGACACAGGCTTAGGAACACTTCCTTCCTGGGTTTTAGTTGAGTTCAGAACCACATCTGGCACAACTGACAAATCCTCAGCATAAACTGAGAGGTACTTTCTGCCTGCTCCAGAGACAGAACACTGGAGACATTTTCTCCCCCAGCAGTTAAACTGCTTTTCTGACTAGACAAACAGTTTGAACTTCCCTCCCCCTTGTCACAGACCACATGGCTGTTCGCAGACAAACACTGGGAGATTGGGATGGCTTTTTTAACAGGCAAATGGCCACTCCCAAGAGACAAATCATTGGAGACAGTGTCTCCCTCATACCTGCTGAGCTGAACCTGTTTAGTGGTGGGTCTCCCTTCGGAGATCCTGTCCGCTATCAATTGGGCTAACATCCCTGGGTTCCCCACTGTAGCCCTCACAATGGGTCTCCTCCATACGTCGCACTGACATCTTGCGATCTGCTGGGGAGGCCCGTGGGGAACCAGGCACCCCTACTGATCGTCAGACTCCCAGAGACTCCACTCAGAGGAGGGGGCAGGGATTTGGCTTTGACAGGGAGTGGGCGTGGGGGATGCATTCCATACCGGGGCAGTGGGTTGTGTGGGAGCTCACTGCATTAACTCCCGTTTTCCGCATGACCTGAGACAAAGCATTAATCAGGATGCTGAGGGGCTGGCAATCATATTTTCCCATATCCTCCCCTAAATTCACCAGCTCCTTCCAAATCATGTTCCTAAGGGTCTTCTTGGGTTGGTGCTCCCCAGGGTTGTGGGAGGTAGGGGGATTAGGATTGGGAGGGTGCCTGGCGGAGTGAGGACCATTATTTGTAAATGTGATAGCCTGCACGGGCTCTGAGGTAGTCCTTTTGCGGACCTGTCTTTTTAAGACACCAGTTTCTCTCAGCAAATCTCCTGCCTGGTTGATTTTTGCCACTAGTTCACTCCAGTTTAGGTGTTCAAAATCCACAGTCCCCATGGTCAATTTTGTCTGAGAATTTAGTTCTGCATAAGTGCTCTGTACTAACTCATGGCCCTGATACTGGAAAGTGACAATCCCATTCTCTTCTGTCTGGGGTAATGAATCAGAGAGAGCTGCCAGCATTTTTTTCAAATTAGGTAAGCTTCTGGGGCCTCTCCTGGTTTCTGCTCTTCCATTATGTACAGCTTTTTAAGGGAAGACGCAGGCAGTAATATTTTAAGAGCACTCATCATCCATTCCCGGGGTCCAGTGGCAGTCCGCTCCCAAGAACCTATGCCTATGTCTAGAGCATCTGCATCACAAGGCGAGGCACATAACTGAGCCAATTGGGTTAAGTCCATGCCATTGGCAGAGGGGTACATTTGCCAAACACTGGCCAGCCATGCAACGTCTGTGTCACGGTTCAGGGACCCCAGTCTCTCAGAAATAGCCTTGGCTTGACTAGGAGACCACCTTTCTATGTCCGTGGCCAGCTCTGTTGTGGGAAGATCGGCTCCTGCAACTATGTGTTTAACCTCCCTTGTGGAAATGGGCAACATTATGCATGTGTGGCCATTCGGTGTTAAATGGATTTTTGGGGACAGCATCAGGGGGTATCTTTATTTTCCCAGGGGGCTCCAAATCACAATCCTCTCTTAACCTTACAGCTACTACCACCCCCTTATGGGTACTAAGTTGCGCACGCACTTTACTAATCTTTGCCTCACACTCCTGATCGTCTGCTGCTGCCTTTGCTGCCCTGTTCTCTTTTGCCAAGAAGCGAGTTGCAGCTCTTGCTTCTTCTAACAGAACTTTTGTGTGTGTTAACTCTTTCCTATACTGTTCTGCATTCCTGCCTGCCTTGTCTCTCTCCTCTTGTATATCCCTAAGTACAGTCACCATTCTGAGCTTTTCTGCTATCAAGTCACACCCGTCTGTCTCACATTTATTCAAATGCTGTTGTAACTGTTTTTTCTCAAGCTCTAGTTCCTGCCCTCTCTTTATCATTTCAACCATGTCCAGACATGCATAAAATAATGCCCATGCAGCAGCTGCATCCTTTGCACTCCCATGTGGCTTAAGGGTTGTGCAATATTGTTCAAAGCTCAGACTAGCTTCGGTCAGGGGATTCAGAGTAGCAGCCGTGTTAGTCTGTATCCGCAAAAAGAACAGGAGTACTTGTGGCACCTTAGAGACTAACAAATTTATTAGAGCATAAGCTTTCGTGGGCTACAACCCACTTCTTCGGATGCATATAGAGTGAAACATATATTGAGGAGATATATATACACACCCATATACAGAGAGCATGAACAGGTGGGAGTTGTCTTACCAACTCTGAGAGGCCAATTAAGTAAGAGGAAAAAAAAACTTTTGAAGTGATAATCAAGATAGCTCAGTATCTTCAAAAGTTTTTTTTCTCTTACTTAATTGGCCTCTCAGAGTTGGTAAGACAACTCCCACCTGTTCATGCTCTCTGTATATGGGTGTGTATATATATCTCCTCAATATATGTTTCACTCTATATGCATCCGAAGAAGTGGGTTGTAGCCCACGAAAGCTTATGCTCTAATAAATTTGTTAGTCTCTAAGGTGCCACAAGTACTCCTGTTCTTTTAGTCAGGGGCTTCTCACCCTTAAAACACCCCCTTTCCCAAGGACATTTCCCCTTCTTCATTACCCATCTCTCTAACCTGTTGGTTTTCTCCTGTCTCAAGCGAGCAGCAAAAAGGTCTTTTTCAGCCATCTCTATTTCCTTATTTCACTAATGATCCCTACCAGCAGCTCTTTATAAAACCGTTTACTTTTAAGGCACTACTCTTAACTCCTTATTTCACAGTTCTACGGGTATTTTAAGCACAATTCTTAACAGAAGGTTACCAAATAGTCTACGAGAGAGAGACCTTGCTAAAGGAGCTTGGTCTGAAAAAGGAAAAGAAAGAAAGCTTATGCAGCTCCGTGCCTCAGTTTCCCTACTCCACAGCAACTACTCAACAATTACCACATGATTAGGGTTATGTGCTGCCCACGTATCTCCACCAATTGGTTACCAGATTTGCCCGTTACTTTGGGGTATGCTCACTTATTCGGGTTACTCTTCTGGGAGGGGGGGTGTCTGTAATTCTATTAATGTACTGCTTGTGTTACTTGTGTTTTCATATGGAGCTCTACTTCTCCCTGCTGCAAGTCCCCTCCCAATGGAGCTATCCTGCAGGACCTAGGTTCCCTAGGGCTGGGTTTCTACAGCCCCAGAACTGGATGAACACCCACACAAACATTAATAGAGCAAGTCTGAGCGGACCGGGTCAATCAGCACTTTCAAGCTGACCCCTTATATGTCTCTGGACTCACTAGGCTGGATGAAGCAGCACTTTCAAGCTGTCACCCTTATGCATCCCAGATTCAGCACGTTCTGACAGTAACCTACTTGATGAGCAAACCCCACAGTATTTTGGGCGCTGCAGGGATCTTTAGCTTAGGTAAAAGAAGCGTTGCTGTAGAGTAAATGGGGGAAGCTAAAAACACAAAAGAGTAAAGTTCAGGAAGAGAGAGAGAAGCAACCAGCTTAACCATAAAAGTTATTTATTGAATAATAGTGATCACTACACAAGGAGGGCTAAACCAACATAACATACATTATTAAAGGTTAATACCTAAGGTAAAAAGTAAAACAGAGCGCGAGAAAGAAGGGGATCTCACCGCTCCCTGAAGCTTGAACTGGTCGGGGTTCCCAGGTGATGGTGGTAGCTCAGGGTCCTGAGGGCAGGAGACAGGCAGAGTCCCTAGCACGATCAGTCAGGAGATAGAGTCCCAGTGGAACTGATGCAGAGCTTGGGTCTACGCATCAGAACACTTACTGGGGGGTGAGTAGGGATTTTTGTAGAGAAAATACAATGGTTCAAGGGAGAACACTAGATTTGTTTATGGGTAAACTGATGACTCAAGGGTTTTCTTTAGGCTAGACAATAGGAGCTGATCACTCTTGGCTATGGGTGGTGTTTTCTTCCAGGGAGCTCACACTAGGCCGCTTCAGTATTTTGGATATCAATCAAGGATTCATTACTAGAAGTGGTCTGATAACTGCTGAGCTGGGTGTGTGCAGGCGTACGTTCATTAACATCTGGAGCAGAGATTCCCATGATGCAGTGGGGGTTAAGGGCTCAGGCCTCCGTCCACTTATTTGGAATGTGGTCATGTAAGTGCATTGGCTGGTTCTTCATAAAGCATGCTGAGGTGTAGGCCCATGTGCTAGAGGCATGTTGAATCATTGATATCGGACCTGATCCGTGATAAACGTGGGGTAAATTGCATGCAGCTCATCGTAGAAGCGGCATGTCTGGGGCTCTGACCTGGAGCGGCTGTTTGCCTCTTTGGCTTTTTGAGCTCCTTAATTTTCACGTGGCACTGCTGCGGGTCCCTGTTGTAGCCTCTGTCCATCATGCCCTTAGAGATTTTTTCAAATATTTTGGCATTTTGTCTTTTGGAATGGAGTTCTGATAGCACGGATTCATCTCCCCAAACAGCAGTAGATCCAGTACCTCCCGTTTGGTCCATGCTGGAGCTCTTTTGCGATTCTGGGACTGCATGGTCACCTGTGCTGATCAGCTCGCCACGCTGGCCAAACAGGAAATGAAATTCAAAAATTCCCGGGGGCTTTTTCCTGTCTACCTGGCCAGTGTATCTGAGTTGAGAGTGCTGTCCAGAGCGGTCACAATAGAGCACTCTGGGATAGCTCCCAGAGGCCAATACCGTTAAATTGCGTCCACACTACCCCAAATTCAACCCGGTACTGCTATACCACTTTGTCAGCCCACAAATGGTGCCAAGGGTGGGGACGCTACTTCCCTTTCCTGCATCTCACAGATGTATCACACTGGTCTGTTCCCTTACCCTTCCTTAAAGCTCTCTCAGCTGACCCTATATTCCTGTGCCTTTATTGACTAATGGACGTGCCATTTCCTGTGAGTGAGTGCCTTTCTTAAAGAGACAGTGCACTGTTTCTGAGATTTCTCCAGCAGCCAGCTCACACAGTCAGTCAGTCAGTCTCTCTCTCTCTCTCTCTCTTCCAAAGTGTTATTTTAGTATTTTGACTGGTCTATGAATTTCATAATTTTTATTTCTCTTACACTTAAATTTAATTCTTTGAGTAGTGAGTTCTAAAATGCCTAACCTGTCCTGGCTGGAGTAATTATCCCTATGGTAACTTTTAAAAAATATATATTGCATCTAGGTTTTTTGTTTCTACTGGTGGCGCACATCCGCACATATTGCGGTGCACATAACAAAATTTATTCCACACATGGATAGAAAAAATTAGAGGGAACATTGTGCCTGGCCCCGTCCCCAGCCTCAGTGCGGCTCCACACCCAGCCCTGTGACAGCCCCCGGCCGCTGGACGGGGCTCCGTTCCTGGCCTGGGGCCGAGGCTGGGGCCAAGGCCGAGAATGGAGCTACACCTGGCCGTGGGCCTGGCTGCCGGCCCCTACCGCAGTCTGGCTGCAGCTCTGCCCCAGCCTCAGTCCCACTCCCGGCCCCAGCCTATGCCCTTCCACCCCTGTCCACCCTCCTCCCCTGCTCCCGGCCCCAGCTCCAGGATGGTCGGGGGGAGGGCATGGACAGGGGTAAGGGGGGGGTGCAACCCTCAAAAGTTTGGGGACCGCTGATCTAAATCAAATCTTCCGGAAGATAGCTCTAAGAAATTAGTCAAAGTCTGGAAAACCTGCCTTATCATGAGAGTGAAGAAGGTCAAATTTCTCTTAGCCATCCAGAAGGGTTCTGTGGATTGATGAGAAGGTTGGTTATGGCATGTGTGTACCTACATGGGGAAGAAGTTTCTGATATTGGAGAGGTCTTTAACCTATTGGACAAAGGCAGAAAGATCCAGTGGCAGGAATTTGAAGACCAATTGAGACTAGAAATAAGTTGCAGTTTTTTAATATTGAAAGGAATCATTACAACAATTTATCTGGGGACATGGTAGAGTCTCCATCACTTGGAGTCTTTAAATCAAGAGTGAATGTTTACTATTAAGATACATTACAGTTCAACCAGAAGTTATGGACTTGAGGCATGCATTACTGGGTGAGGTTCTGTGGTGTTCTGGAGCTCAAAGTGATCATAACGATTGCTTCTGACCATAAAATCTGACAACCCCATCCAGTTCTTCCCGAGGTGTGTAGCTGCAGCATGAGGGGGGCATGACTGAGGACCAGTTGTTAGGGGAGGATGCTCCCTGTACCCAGCAAGGCCTGTCCCCCCAATGGCCTTCAACACCCCTTCCAAGGGCAATGGCATTAAAAGAAATACAAAACAACACTAATGTTCTTGTAAGGAGTGTGGAAGGGAACTTTAGCACCACACTTCCTGGTTGTGCACTGTTGGAGATTTGGGAGCGAAGCTCCTCCATTCTGGGATGGCACAAGCACAATGAAACACTGTTTGCAAGGTGCCTGCAACCTTAACTGCACCTTTAAGGTTTTTTGCATGTCATTTAAACCTCTGAGTTCATTATTTATAGCTTTGCCGAACTTTAAATTGACATTTTTCACATTTGGTCTCTGCCTCAACTTGAAGAACTTTGGAAAGTTTGAGCAAAAACAGTGCAACGGTTTCTGAGAATAGGGTGGCCAGATAGCAAGGGCGAAAAATCGGGATCAGAGGGGAGGTGATAATAGGATCCTATAGAAGACACAGCCCTTAGTATCAGTACAGTCTCAATAAAATCAGGGCATCTGGTCACACTATTTGAGACTAAGGTTAGGGGGAAAATGGTCATTTTCCCAGCATTAAAAATTTTCTAACCATTTCTTTGAAAAGTGTTTTTAGGGTGTGAAGCTGGGAACTCAGCATTTTGCAGGGGGTCGTCCTGGGGTTAGAGATGTGCCTTTTGCTGTCCCCATGAAAATCCACATAGATTTGTCCAAAAATCCCCACTTACATATATTCAGCAGGCTTGTTAGAGGATTGCTGGCTGCTAAAATCTCTGGATATTCTACTTGTAATGAGCATGCTCCATCTCCACAGAACTCCAGTGTGCCAACTGTGCTGAGCATGCTCCAGCCCCACACAGTCCCCCAGTAGTAGTTACAGAGCTAAAGCTCTATATGAGAGACAGTCTTCACCAGCCTCTCCAACTTTGGTCAAGTAAAGAGTGTGCTGGCAGGAGAGCCAGTAGGAGACCTTCCCCTGTCTGGTGTTAATAAACCAGTTTACCTTTTTTTACTTAGGCTGTGTCTACACTGCCACTTTAACACTAAAACTTTTGTCATTCAGGGGTGTGAAAAAAGACCCCCCGAGCAACAAAAGTTTTAGCACTGAAAAGTGCCAGCATAGACAGTGCTTTATCACTGGGAGCCACATCCCCGGCGATAAAACTACCACCACTCATTCGGGGTGGTTTTTGTTATTTTATCGCTGGGAGAGCTCTCCCCTGGTGATAAAGCGTGTCTACGCTGTCCATATCACAGCACTGCCACGGCCACGCTGTAACGTGGGTAGTGTAGACATACCCTTAGCAAGGCCTCACACCTCAGTTTTAGGAGGCAGGCAATTATCTTACAGATAATTATCTTGTACCAGAAATGCAAACTGGCCAAGTCCTTTTGTGTCCCCTCAAGTGTGTTGTTCACACAGAGGATAGTGTCCTTAGCTGATGTAGCAGAGATCTTTGCTGTAGGTAGGTGTGTAGGTCCTGTGAGTAAACCCTGCTGCTCAGGTAGGGTTAGGGTGGTTTCACATGATAGCTTTTTTTAAACTGAAAAAAATCCAAGAAATTACTTTTTTTTTTTTTTTTTTAAGGTAAAAACATTAGGTGCTCAGTCAAGTAGTCAGAAGTTAGGAGATGCTAGAATTAAGGATACTTGTGTAGCCTTAATTTGGACCACTTGAATGTATACATTATATGACTTTTAATAGTTTGATCACCTACTCCTTGTTCTAAAAGATCCTGTCTTATCTGGCACACAAAGGAGGCTGCAGGTGGTAAAAAAGGGAAGTATGTTCTCTTGTGTTAAAAGCATGAGGCAGGACTGGCGAGAGCTGGGGCTTATGCCTGGATCGGCCACAGACTCCTGGGTGACATTAGGCAAAACAGTAGCAGAATGCATATTCACAGGGGGGCTGAGTTAAATCTCTGGCATTCTTCAGTCTGGCATTTCCAGCACTAACATTCTTTTCCCAGAACTTTTTGTACGTAACAAACCTACTGGAGGGCTTTTAACCCAGTCTGTCACTTTGGAACCCAGTTCTCGCATTGTTTAATTCCTACCTCACTTTGCACTTGTGGCTGTCGAATGTGTCAGAGTTGCTGATAGTTATCCCCGTGTCTCAAGCTTCCTCTCAGCTAGCTGGAGATGCCACAGATCCCAGGCTCATTTGCTAATCACGCCCAGTGCAGCGGAGGACTTTTCACTGAACAAGACATGGTTGAGAGTGGTCTAGTGGGCTTAGACTCAGCTGGGACTTCTGGAACTGTAGTCCTGGCTCTGCCACTGACTCATTGGGTGACCTTGGACAAATCATTTAAGCCCTGTCAAGCCATTAGTAAGGTGGAGATAATATTCCACAGCGTGCTTAGGGTGGGTTAGTTTTTGTAAGATGCTTCAAAGCCATAGAAATACACTGCATATTCATAATTCTGTAGGTCTATCCCCCCACAGGTGAGCTGTGTGAGTGGTGGATATATGGGCCAAATACAGTCTAGAGAGCTCAGCTCTGTGGATTGTGGTCCCTTCCTCTATAGTTTGTAGATGATTCCCTGAAGACTCTGTGTCCCACTATACAGCACCCATTTTCATCTGAGCACTGCATGGTGGATGTGCTGTATCAGTGAGACATGCCCACACATTTAAGTATGAGGGTAGCCACAATTGCTCTAGCTTATGCAAATTAAGGGTGGACCTCTGGCGCCTGGAAGTTAGCAGCACAGCCCTTGGTTGGGCAAAGCGTGGCACCCAATCCTAGAGTGCATGTTTAAATGATCTTTAAATTACAATTTCTCTCACATTGCTACAGGATTGAGGTTAAATAGTTTGGCCTTGCTGCTCCTAAGGCTTTCTTGTGCGGCGAAACTAGGATGTTAGTTTCCACACTCCGTAGTTCATATCCTCTACTTGTTCTGCTGGTGTTGACGTACCTGCCGTATAAAGTGTGCACAGAGGAAGAAAGTCTGCTGCACTTGGCTGGTCTGTGCCAGATAGTCTCTTTCCTGAGCAGGGGGTGGAACAGACCCTTTTAAATCTCGAGTGCCACCCCTGTGTTTACCAGGTTGTTTGGCACATGGGAGTGAGGATCAGAGCACTTCTTCTGGGGCTCCATCTCAGCATTAATTTGCAGTTAATCTGCATGGGCACAAGAAATTCATTACAGTTTAAGAATTTCTCTCTCCTTGGTTGTGTTTAATAACCAGATCATTCTGTGGAGATCCTGGTTAGTAAGTAGCACTAGAATCAGATTAGTAGGCTTGGAATCTCTTTAGGGGGCATTAGTGATGCACATCACTGCCTGGCTCGAACTCCTGTGGTTTCCTTCTTTAAATGAGGTCTGTCTTCAATTAACTGAAAACTCTGTTCTTTAATATGCAATGCTTGCTGAATAAACAATGCTGAGGTTCTGACACTATCCTCCTAGTGTCTTCTGTATTCAGGAGTTCTATCGGAGCTCCTTACCATACAGAATGCATTTTACCACTGCTAGGTGTTAGTTGCCATAGACTTTGTAGAACAGGGCAACCCTGTCTGGATGACACGTGTTCAGAGTATTTCCAATATAGGCATTTCCTACTGCGCATGGACGAGGGTCTACCATGGTAGCTGGAATTGGTCATCCAGTTCATACTGCAGAAATGCCGGTTATTTCTCTGGTTTCAGAGTAGCAGCCGTGTTAGTCTGTATCCGCAAAAAGAACAGGAGTACTTGTGGCACCTTAGAGACTAACAAATTTATTAGAGCATAAGCTTTCGTGGGCTACAACCCACTTCTTCGGATGCATATAGATCTCTCATCTACAAAGTGTAAGGGTTATTTCTCTGAGTGCTGTCTCCCTGTGTTCAAGGCAAGTATGGTTTACAGTAGGCTGTGTCTCTTGCTTTATGGCTGCTGCTATAACTGTTATCCGTCAGATACAGTGAGGTCTTGGAAAGGGTTGAAACAGATTTAGAAGTAATGCAGATTTCAGAGATCCTTAGTTAGAGCCGGATCAGATTAAGGTTGGTAGATGCAATCTGTGGCATTGCCCTTGGTGCATTTTCTAGGAAATGAGGCTAAGTAATGAAAATACTTTAGAGTGAGACTGACAGAGTGAGCTAGAATGCTAGCTACTTCGGATCAGCAGTTGCTCAAGGAGGGAATGATGGCACAATTAAAGCTACCCCATGAGTTACTCACAGTATGTGACTTCTGCCATGTCCTTGCCTAGTAAGATCACACAGAGAAAAGCATCTCCTGGTGTCCTTTCCAACCTGTCATAAGGGATGTCCAATTTTACTGATGCCAGCTTCATTGGCTTCTGTCAGAGAATACAAAACAGCAGGAATTTTCGCCTGAAGGAGAACTGGTAGGCCAAATTCGTCAGAATTCTGCATCTGGGAAGTGAGACCCTGGTGGCTGGACTGTCAAATCCCCAGAATCTGTCAGTCATAGGGGGGCACTTCAAAAATATTACCCTCGAAGATCTGTAAGAACGCTTGCTAGTGGGAGTGCTTATTATAAATCAGTGTTTGCTTCTAGCCAGAGAAGCAGGGGAGTTCCATGTCTGAATATTTGGAAGAGGCAGAAAAAGTTGCTGAGGCCAGAGATGGAGTATGTATGCACTTTTGTAATAACTAGTCAGTGAAAATGCCAGTGCAAACCTCTGAAGTTTTTCTGGGTGCTAGAATCCCCAGTACGTCCTTTTATGGTGCAGGGGAGACAGTTTAGTCTGTGTGTTCCTGTTCTCAGAGGGGAAGTGGAATCCCCAAGCAGCTCCTCTGTGAGCATGGGCCAGGGAATTGTGCTGTTAGCTGCCAGCTGTCTTGACTTCCCTTTTCTAAGATTTTCTTCTCAGTCTGCTAGCTTGTTAGGAAACAGTACCTGGCTATCTGGAGAGAGAGTGAATTTAGTCTAACCTAGAATTCCTTTCTGTGCCTCCTTGGAACTGGCTATTTGGTTTGCTAGAGTAGAGGAGATGAACTGTATTGCACAAAGAAAGAAAGCTGCAGTTCCTGTGGGTCAGATTGTATTATTTCCCAGACTGGGAAGTCATGTGTTGCTTATTCTGTCTACCTCTCTCTCTGTTGCAAACTGCTCTTACTCACTGGATCAGATCATTTAACATGCTTTCTGAGGGCTTTAGATGTAACTAAAGGTGTGGGGTTTCTTTTTAACCTGATTTAGTTAATTCAGTGCCAAAGGCTGGGTGGACACTGATTTTGGTTTAAACTAGGTTTATTTGTGTTTAACCGAAGTCTATTAGGAACAAGTTTAGGTTAGACCAAAATAAGCCATTGTTAAACCAAAATCGGTGTCCACACAGCATCCCATTTATGTGAACAAAGCCTATGATGCATGATCCATACCAGGTGTCTGTCTCACCTCTATCACTTCATTAGCATTAGCCCTTAGGTTCATGAGTCCCCAGCCACGCCGTTCCGCCCCTCCCAGTATAGATCTCTCATCTACAAAGTGTAAGGGTTTTCATGCTTACAATATAATACAATCTCCTTGACTGTAATTTTTGTTTGAATTTCTCAATCCTCTCCCGTCCTCTTTTTAAGATGAAACATGCCCAAGAGCCAGGGAATTCCCATTTACCCCTTTGACTGCACTGAATTTCCCTGCCAAAGCAAAGCTCTGCAACTGACAGGTTCAGGAGTGCCAGGACACTCCACTGATTTAATTGGCTTGTCACTTGCTTGCAGCACATGAGTATGATGAAGGGCAAGCAATGAATGGGTTAAAGACTAAAGGCCTGGTTTAAAGACTAAAGGCCTGATTCCCCATAGTCTTCTCCAACCCCAGCTTTGCCTTAACGCTTCCCTGCTTGTGCCTGTCACTTGCAGAGATCATTATTTTATGAGGGCAGTTGATGTCATGTAGGCATGGAATTATCTGATTTCAGGGGAAGTTGGGCAATCTGGAGCTAATCTTAAACTCTACTATAGGGGGACTCCAGTGGCCTAGCCAAAGGCCCACTCGCTGTGACCAGAAACCTGGGGGGTCTAACTTCCCTTGCATAAAATGGAGCAGACTGCAACTACCTGTACTAAAGGGGAAGGTGACCTGCAGTTTTGTAACCTGCTGTGACAGAATAGGGAGTATTAACCTGGTAATGTTGCATGGGAGTTTTACTAGTTTACTGTCTTCTGCTAACACGGGGCGTGCCTCTGTTTCCCTGGGGTACTGCACCAATACTAGATGGTGATGGGCAATAAGGGTGTGACTTCACTGAGAGATGATACTTGACGGCCAGCATGTAAATGATGGCGGCTTCCCTTCAGAACCTGAGCCCAGGAGGGGGTTGGTGCCAAGTGACACCTTCTGCCTGGGAAACTGGACAAAGGCTGGAGGAGGGGTCAGGGATGTGGCTGGGTGAGGCAGCAGGAAGGGGTTTTTAGTTTGGAGCTGGCTGGGGAGATGGGGGGAGGGATCCTGTTTTCTGTACCTACAAGCTCTATTTTAGACCGTGTTCCTGTCGTCTAATAAACCTTCTGTTTTACTGGCTGGCTGAGAGTCATAGTGAACTGCAGGAAGTGGGGGGTGCAGGGCCCTGACTTCCCCACACTCCGTGACACACTGCCTCGACACAGTGGGTTATGTTGGATCCTGTCTGTGATAGTTCAAGAGTACCCATCACCATTGTATAGTATCTGCAGTCTGTGTGTACTGGAGAAACTGTAATTGGTACTTTTGCTGTTCTCAATCTTCATTTGCTATGTGTTTCTTGGTCCCTCTCATACTCTGATTTGAAAGCACCACAAATGCCATCCAATGCTATCCTTTGGCAACACTGACTAATGCTAGTAGCTGCAACACAGTGAGGAAGAGAAGTTATCTCCTTTCCTTTCCCTAACACAGGAAAATCCATCCCGTCATTAAACCAGGTTTCTTTGGGGAAGGAGATGAAAAGGCTATGTGTGTATGGCTCAGGGTGGAAGGTGGGCTGTAGGTCACTTCCATGTGCACAGTCTTTGAGAAGACACTCCTTGTTGAGATTGAGTTAATGTCTACTCCATGTCAATATGAGCACAGCCAGCATTCTGCCAGTGACTTTGTCCCACGGTCATCGTGAGTGATGCAGTCCTTCCCAGATGGGCTGTCTTGATTCCTTGCAGCATGTCATGATTGTTTAAAAAAATTCTGTCCTAACCCACCCTGAGTAGCTTGGATCTGGGAGCTGTGCTAAACAGAAGTAAGTGTGTGTGTGTGTGTGTGTGTGTGTGTGTGTGTGTGTGTTTTAAGTAGTTTAAAAATAACCTGTATCCAATGGAGATTTTTTTTTAAAATTTGAAGAGAAGCCAAACATGGGAAGCTGCCCGGAGTGGCCTCCCCAGATCTTATCTCCCCTGAGCTGTCTAGCTTGTGTGCACAGCACATTCTCACCTCTGTTTAAGACCTGAGGCTGATACTGGAAGACCTGGGCTCTGTTAGGAAGCTTGGAGGAAAATCTGCTGGGCCCATGTTGACAAACAAGTGGTGCAACCTCTATTCATGTGTATATCTGATCAGATTCCGCTGCTTGCTTTGTGGAAACTGGCAGGCCTAAGCACTAGGGTGTTCTTAACAGGATTCTTGCATTTCTTTCAAACAGAACTGTGGTTGCTGCCCTCTCCTTCCCCCAGCTTACACCCCTTCATGTAGGTGGAGCTTAAAGGCTAGAATCATAGACTATCAGGGTTGGAAGGGACCTCAGGAGGTCATCTAGTCCAACCCCCTGCTCAAAGCAGGACCAATCCCCAGACAGATTTTTGCCCCAGATCCCTAAATGGCTCCCTCAAGGATTGAACTCACAATCCTGGGTTTAGCAGGCCAATGCTCAAACCACTGAGCTATCCCTCCCCCCACACTGAGCTATCCCTCCCCAGTCAGGGATGGGTTTGTACAGTGCAGTAGGAAAGTGACTTTGCCTCTATTTAATTTGGATTATCCTGGTCTTCCCTTGGAAAGATTTGTATGTGTAACAGCAAAGAAATAAGTGCCCTTAGAAACTTTAGACCCATCTTGCTTAAAAACAAGTGTTGGGCCATGAGACCTAAAGTTGATAAACAATCTAGCTCAGACATATTGGCAGACAGGAGCCTAATCTTAAAAACAGGAGAGGCAACTTGCTCCCAGTCCATCTCTTTTTATTGGAAACCTTTTAATTCTGAGCTAGAGGAATGGTTAGTTTAATGGGAAGCCATGTATGTGGTCCTTAATCCCTTTGTAAATGACAATTGTATAATCTTTGGCCATTTTCCATAAATCCGGTTCAATAGACATGTCTTCCCAACAAGCTGGATAAAAAAAACATGTTTTAAAAAAATTAATAAAATTTTAAAAATGGATTTTTTATTTAAATCAGATATTTTTATTTAAATTAAATATAGGGTGTGACGGGTTGGGTCACAGAAACCCCTTGGGACTGCCACTTGATGTGCTGAGACTACCTCTGAGCCTGTTTTCCCTGCCAGCTTAGGACTTCAGTACCCTGTCTTGTTGAGCCAGACACGCTAGCCTGCTGCAAACACAGACCCAGGACTGAACCACGTCCCCCAAAAGCTGCAGACTTAACTGAAAACAGCTTAAGAAGTGCTCCTGTCTCTAGCACCCAGACACCCAGCTCACAATGGGACCCAAACCCCAAATAAATTCATTTTACTCTGTATAAAGCTTATACAGGGTAAACTCATAAATTGTCCGCCCTCTATAACATTGATAGAGAGAGATGCACAGCTGTTTGCTCCCCCAGGAATTACTTACTTACTCTGGGTTAATTTATAAGTAGGATTTAAGTAGTTCCAAGTAATAACAGACAGAATAAAGTAAGTTACCAAGCAAAATAAAACAAAACTCGCATGTCTAAGCCTAATACATTAAGAAACTGATTACAGATGAAATCTCACCCCCAGAGATGTTCCAATAAGCTTCTTTCACAGACTGGACTCCTTCCTAGTCTGGGCCCAGCAACCACTCACACCCCGGTAGTTACTGTCCTTTGTTCCAGATTCTTTAGGCATCTCTTTGGGGTGGAGAGGCCATCTCTTAAGCCAGCTGAAGACAAAATAGAGAGGCTTCCAGGGCCTTTCATATTCTCCCTCTTGTGGGCGGAAACCCCTTTGTTCTTCTGTGCTAAGTCACAGCAACAAGATGGAGTTTGTAGCCACCAGGCGAGTCACATGTCCATGAATGATTCAGCTTTTTGCAGGCCAACGCCATTGTTTACATGTTAGTTTGAATGTTCCCAGGAAAGCTCAAGTGTTTCTTGATTGGGCACTTACTGAGAATAGTCCTTTCTCAAGAAGCTGACCAAATGCTTCACTGAGGCTACTTAGAATCAAACACATTGAGATACAAGTACATAGCCAATATTCATAACTTCAAATACAAAAATGATACACACATACAGACAGCATAATCATAACCAGCAAACTGCAACCTTTCCATAGACACCCCACTTGACCTCCTCTGTACAAGACCTGGTGCAACCATAGGACCCTGGTTTCAACAATGATCTATTACGTTACATAGGGATTTTTAAATTAAATTTGAAATTGTAAACCTATATTGATGCCTAAACTTATAATCTATTTAAAAGAAATACAAAAAAAAAATTAAGCAGTACGTGATTTCTGCGAAGTTTTAAGAGAGTCAAACCACTGAACTGGTGGAAGTCACTAGTTAAGCGCCTAGAATCTGAGTTTGTTGAAGTGCTAAACTAGCTTTTGACAGCAGTAGCCTCTTCTGCAGGTGTAGAGAGTATTTTCTTGATTACAGTTTATTCAATTAGTTCAGTTCATTGACTAGTTCATTCAAAGTTAAGAAATGAACTGGTAGTTGAAAAAGCAGGAAAGTTTGTTTTCTTTTTGCAATCCGTGAATAAAAACTAGATGTGAAAGGATGATATCTACTAGTTTCAAAATCCTGAAGGATGGACATGGTAACCAGAAACTATCAGTTCAATTCACTAACTACAGATAATACTTCCTTTGTTTAATAAATCCGTTTTAAATCCAAAACATGTTTTGACAGACTTTTTTCTTATGTATATTTATATTTATATTTAATTTTTAAAATGCTGGTTTTGTGTATTTTATATTGATTTTGAATTTCCATCCAGATAGAGCTTGACACCAATCACAAGCAAAACATTAATCATCTAGTAAAAAGTTAAGCTATATAATTGCTTAAATAAATGTGTATAGATCTAGTGTACCGTCCTGGTTAGCAAAAAGAAACACTAAATTTCATGTAAAGGCTATGATTAGTTGCAAATCAACCTGTTTTAGTGGTTACCAACCAATGAGAATCAACCTTTCTTTAGGAGAATAACTAAAAAGTACAAATGCAGAATATGATTAAAATTTATTATTTAAATTAAGGTTCTTCTTCGAGTGATTGCTCCTGTGTATTCCACAGTAGGTGTGCGTGCTCGCCATGTGCACCGGTGCCGGAAGTTTTTCCCTTAGGAGTACCCGTACTGGGGGAGCACCGCTGCGACCCCTGGAGTGGCGCCTGTATATCGCGCTATAAGGGGAGCTACAGGCTCCCCCCACCCTCAGTTCCTTCTTGCCGCCAGTGAAGGTAGTCAGAACTTTTGTGCTCCAGCTCTGCTGCAGCCCTTCTTCTCGACCTTAGTAGTACCGCTGTACATTGTTCTTCAGCCGTTAGAGTGGGCTCGGGGCATGCCCCGTGCCCCAGGCTTCAAGTCGTGCGACTCCTGTCGCTGCTCTATGCCCAGGAGCGACCCTCACGCTGACTGTCTTCGCTGCCTGGGTGAGACTCACATAAGCGACCATTGCAAGATCTGTAGGTCGTTCAAGCCAAGAACCAAGAAGGAGAGAGACTTCAGACTTCGAGCTCTCCTGATGGAGTCGGCACTAACTCCGACGCCAGTGCGCAGATCGGACTCGGCACTGGCCGCCGCCTCGTCAGTACGTAGCGAGGCCCCTTCGACCAGTCGGCGCCGTTCTTCCTCCAAAAAGCAAGGGAAGGGCTCGGCCTCACAACGACGCCATGATAAGGACAAGGGGGAGGCTGGTCCCACGCTGGGCAGCCCTCGATCCCCCCCCCCGGGCTCTAAGGCTCCGACTCGCGTGGAGTGGAGCAGCCCGGTACCGTTGACCCAGGCATCCCCACCGGTACGGATGCCTTCGACACCGGAGGCGGTGCAGGCTGCGAAGGACATTATGTCCCTTCCCATCCCGAGTTCGCAATCGGGTATGGGCCCTAGGTCGCGGGGCAAGCCCCCTTTGGATGCCCACCAGACCTCTCCGAGCAGCCGCAGTCCCCGCTCCGAAGATTGATCCCCGCACCGCTCAGTGTGCAGCGGGCGCTCTTCGGACAGCTCCCGGCCACCCTCGACGCCGGCCAGACCGGCAGGGCCGCCGTCAGGACGGGAGTCGCGGGGACCCTCCATGCCCCCTGCCAGCGAGGCACCAAGGGAGGCACCGTGAACGCTCACCTACTAGACGTGGACCGGAGCCGCTCTCGACGGGACAGACGTCGCTGCTCCCGTTCCAGCTCCCGCTCGTCGAGGCGCCACGCCGGAAGCTCCCCTCGGGGTACCTCGGCGTCAAGGCACCGGGCTTTGCGTCGCCGCCATGCGTACCAAAGCAGTTCGTCACGTGGGTACCATTCGTCATCGTCATCGAGATCCCGGTCCCGAGGGAGATGACGCCACAAATGCCGCTCCTACCGTTCCCGCAGCACCAAGTGTTCTTCGGCGACCTCGGCACGTGCCCACCCACCCTCGGCACGTGCCATCCCGCCGGCGCACATGTTACCATCCCGTGCTCAGCCGAACCAATGGCAAGGGACTCCGTGGCAAGGACAGGGGCACCGTGGCCATCGGTGCCAGCCCAAGCGGAGGCCCGTTCGGTCGCTGGAGCGTCCCTGGCTCCATCGGCCTCCTCCGGCTGTCCACGAGACAAGTCGGCGGGCCACGAGTCGGCAGACACGCGCCAGGACTCTGACCTCGGTACCGATGCCCCGGCACCAACTGAGGTGCCCGGCTCCGTACGGGCCATCTCCCCGGTACCGGACAACACCATAGCAGCGCCTTCGCTTTCGGTCCCGCAGGAGGACTTCAAGGCGCACCAGGACCTGCTAAAGCGGGTGGCTTCCAGCCTACAGCTGCAGGCCGAGGAGATGGAGGGTCCGTCCGATTCCCTCTTTAACGTCCTGTCCCCCTCGGCACCGGGTCGCATGGCCCTGCCTCTGCACCCAGGGTATTGCCAACATTTCAAACTCCCTGTGGCAAAGCCCCGCCTCCTTGGCCCCAATCTCGAAAAAGGCCGAGAGGAAATACTTTGTGCTGGCAAAGGACCATGAATACCTGTATTCACACCCGGCACCCAACTTGCTTGTCGTGGAATCGGTAAACCACAGAGAGCGTCAGGGCCAGCCCGCGCCCACCCCAAAAAATAAAGACGCCAGGAGACTGGACTCCTTTGGCAGAAAATTTTTAGTCCGATAGCTTTCAGCTTCGGGTAGCCAACCACCAGGCCTTACTGAGCAGGTACGACTTCAACCTGTGGGAGTCTCTGCCTAAATTTGAGCCCCTCCTCCCGGACCGGGACAGGAAGGACTTCAAGGCCCTGGTGGAAGAGGGGTCGTCGGCGGCAAAAGCGGTCCTGCAAGCGGCGTCCGATGCGGCGGACACGGCGGCCCGCTCGATGGCTTCCGCGATCACCATGCGCAGGGCACCATGGCTCTTGCTGTCCGGACTGTCGACGGAGGCACAATCGCTGATGCAGGACCTCCCGTTCGATGACAAGGCACTCTTCGCAGACCAGACGGACGTCAGGCTGCATGGGATGAAGGATTCCCGCACCACCTTGCAGACCTTGGACCTCTTTGTCCCCCTGGCTAAGGACAAGGCCAAATCTGTTCCGGCGGCTCAACCTGTGAGGAGCAGATATGAGCCCCCGTACAAAAGGCCCAGAGACCAGAAGCATTGGTCTCCGAGGCAGTCCCGCTCTGCCCTGCAACCCAGTCCCGGCAAGGGAAGAGGCGGTTTTGACTATCTGCAGGGGGGCACCGGGCCTGTTGCCAGGGAGACCCCCCGATTAATAAAGTTTGTGTTCTGCAACCGATTGTCTGCCTTCCTCAGGGCGTGGTCCCGCATTACTTCGGACCAATAGGTCTTCAGTACCATCTCCAAGGGCTACGTGTTGCAGTTCACCTCACCCCCGCCAAATCACCCGCCATCCACGATGGCCCTGGGGGACCAGGAACATGTCTTCCTCCTGCGTCAGGAGGTGGACCAGTTGCTCCACCTAGGGGCAGTTCAGTTCCAGGGCAAAGGGTTCTACTCCCGATACTTCCTGATCCCAAAGGCGAAAGGGGGTCTCAGGCCTATTCTGGACCTGCGCGACCTGAACAGGTTTCTAACCCATTCCAAGTTCCGCATGGTGTCCCTGGCCTCTATTATCCTCTCCCTGGACCCGGGGGACTGGTACGCCTACTTTCATGTCCATATTTTCGAGGATCAGAGGGGTAGCCGTGTTAGTCTGAATCTGTAAAAAGCAACAGAGGGTCCTGTGGCACCTTTGAGACTAACAGAAGTATTGGGAGCATAAGCTTTCGTGGGTAAGAACCTCACTTCTTCGTGAGGTTCTTACCCACGAAAGCTTATGCTCCCAATACTTCTGTTAGTCTCAAAGGTGCCACAGGACCCTCTGATATTTTCGAGGGACACAGATGATTCCTCCTGACAGAACAAGGAGCAATGGTGTCAAGTTGCAGTGGGGGAGGTCTAGGTTGGATATTAGGAAACACTATTTCACTAGGAGGGTGGTGAAGCACTGGAATGCGTTACCTAGGGAGGTGGTGGAATCTCCTTCCTTGGAGGTTTTTAAGGCCCGGCTTGACAAAGCCCTTGCTGGGATGATTTAGTTGGGAATTGGTCCTGCTTTGAGCAGGGGGTTGGACTAGATGACCTCCTGAGGTCCCTTCCAACCCTGATATTCTATGATTCATGGTGGGGATGGACCACTACTAATTCACGATCCTCCCCTTTGGCCTATCAACGGCTCCCAGGGTTTTCACAAAATGTATGTCTGGGGTGGCGGCCTACCTCAGGCAGGAGAGCGTACAGATCTTCCCTTACCTGGATGACTGGCTCCTCAAGGGGGAGTCCCGTCTCGAAGTGGAGTCCCACGTAGAGCTGCTCCTCTCGACATGCACCGATCTAGGCCTGGTCGTGAACGAGACCAAATCGACATTAGTGCCCGTTCAGCGCATAGAGTTCATTGTGGTCGTGCTGGGCTCCTCCAGGACCACAGCCTCTCTCCCCCTGGACAGGTTCGAGACCCTAAGGAATCTCATCGCCTCGGTCACGGCCTTCCCGGTGACCACAGCGAGGGCGTCTCTTCGGATTCTGGGACACATGGCGGCGTGCACTTACGTGGTCCGCCATGCCAGGCTCCGTATGAAGCCCCTCCAATTATGTCTGGCCTTCCAGTTCTCCCAAGCTTGGGACGGTCTGGACAAGGTTTTCACGGTCCCGTCCCCGATACTCGCTTCCCTCCTATGGTGGTCCTGTCGGAGCAATATGTTGCAAGGGGTTCCCTTCAGGGAGGCCAACCCGTCCATAGTCCGATGCTTCGCACCTGGGCTGGGGAGCTCACACTGGGGACGTACAAACCCAGGGAACGTGGTCGGCCCTGGACTTGCCCCTTCACATAAACATAAACGTCAAGGAGCTCAGGGCGGTTCAGTTGGCTTGCGTGGCGTTCCTCACGCACCTCCGCGGCAAGGTGGTCAGAGTCCTCACGGACAACACCGCCATATACTATATCAACAGGCAAGGCGGGACTCGCTCCCTAGCCCTCTGCCGGGAAGCCCTGATCCTATGGGAGTTCTGTATAGCCCACGATATCTCCCTAAGGGCAGCTCACCTCCCGGGCGTCCGCAGTATGCAAGCGGACCGCCTCAGCAGGGTCTTCTCCCCCCAGTACGAGTGGTTGCTCCACTCGGAGGTCACTCACCGGCTCTTCCAAGAGTGAGGAGCTCCCCAGATCGACCTGTTTGCAACCCATCAGAACCAGCGTTGACCCCAGTTCTGCTCCAGGGGAGGGGTAGGGGAAGGCACGATCTCCGACGCGTTCCTCCTGAGCTGGTCGGGCCAGCTCCTCTATGCCTTTCCCCCATTCTCCCTCATCGCCAAGGTCCTTCAGAAGATGAAGAGTCATTCTCATAGCCCCGGTGTGGGCCCGCCAACACTGGTACGGGCCCCTCCTATGCCTCTTAGCGGCCCCCCCGAGGGCGCTGCCACTCCGCCCGGACCTCCTCTCCCAGGATGGGTGGCACCTTCTCCATCCCAATCTGGCCGTGCTTCACCTGACAGCGTGGCTGCTCCGTGGCTGAATGAGGTGGAGAATCGGTGTTCGGAGCAGGTAAGGCAAGTCCTCCTGGAAAGCAGGAAGCCGTCCACGCGTAGGACGTACGTGGCAAAGTGGTCCAGGTTCGCCAGGTGGGCGAGTGAGCGGGGAGTGTCCCCTTCTGCCGCACCTCTCCAGTTTATCCTGGACTACCTCTTATCCATTAGGGCCCAGGGACTGGCACCTGCCTCGGTCAGGGTGCACCTGGCGGCCATATCGGCCTTTCACCCGCTGGTGCAAGGCCACTCGGTCTTCTCCCACTCGATGACCTCCCGTTTCCTGAAGGGCCTTGACCGTTCGTTTCCCTACGCTAGGCCCCCCGTGCCGCAATGGGACCTCAACCTGGTCTTGTCCCGGCTCACGGGACCCCCCTTTGAATCCCTGGCCACGTGTTCCTGGTCACACCTCTCATGGAAGGTGGCCTTCCTAGTGGCGATCTCGGAGCTCAGGGCCTTAACCTCAGAACCCTCCTATACGGTTTTCCATAGGGGTAAAGTCCAGCTCCACCCACACCCGATGTTCCTCCCGAAGGTGGTCTCCGCCTTTCATATGAAGCAGAGCATCTTCCACCCCGTGCTCTCTCCTAAGCCCCACCCCTCTAGCGAGGAACGCCGCATCCACATGCTCGATGTGCGTAGGGCGTTGGCTTTTTATCTGGATCGGACTAAGCCGTTCCGGAAATCTTCTCAACTCTTTATTGCCTTTGCCGAGTGGGCTAAGGGGCAACCCATCTCCATCCAGCGGCTTTCCCGCTGGATCACCTCGTGCATACGCAGGTGTTATGATTTGGCAGGGATTCCCCCGCCACCGATTGTAAGGGCACACTCTACGAGGGCTCAGGCCTTATCAGCTGCCTACGTCGCCCATGTCCCCATCCAGGACATTTGTAGGGTGGCCATGTGGGCTTCAGTTCACACATTTACTTCACATTACGCAATCATCTCCCAGTCTAGGGATGACGCCGGGTTTGGCAGGGCGGTACTTCGTCCCAAACCATCGTGAACTCCTACCCACCTCCAATAGATATTGCTTGGAATCACCTACTGTGGAATACACAGGAGCAATCACTCGAAGAAGAAGAAGAAAGGACAGTTACCTGTTCCATAACCGGCGTTCTTCGAGATGTGTTGCTCCTGTCTATTCCACACCCCGCCTTCCTTCCCCTCTGTCGGAGTTGTCCGGCAAGAAGGAACCGAGGGTGGGGGGAGCCCATAGCTCCCCTTATAGCGCGATATACAGGCGCCACTCCAGGGGTCGCAGCGGTGCTCCCCCAGTACGGGTACTCCTAAGGGAAAAACTTCCGGCACCGGTGCACATGGCGAGCATGCACACCTACTATGGAATACACAGGAGCAACACATCTCGAAGAACGCCAGTTACGGAACAGGTAACTGTCCTTTTTCTACTTGCTGATTTAAATCATGATTAAAATCTGATTTAAATCAGTCCATCCTGCTTCAGAAATGTTTTTTGTTAAATTGATTTAATGTTCTGTTGCCTTTTGATAAGAATCTCATTCCTTAGTTTGACATATAGCAGGAACAAACACAGCAGCACGGAGCAGCTGCCAAAGAACCTGCTTGAGTGAATAGATCCCTCTCCAATTCATTCTCAGCAATAGACTGACATTATGCATGTTGTGTTGTGCAGTACCACAGCAAGTACAGTGATTTTGACAAGGGGCTAGCTAAAACAGCTGTTCTGTGGCCTTGATTAACAAGAGCCAGGATGAGTAATTCTTAAGCTTTCAAGTAACTAGAGTTTTGTAACTGGTTGAAGCAGCCATCCATTAGTTTTAGTGCCTGTGTAGTGTCCATGTGTAATAATAATCATTTACCCGTACATGCTTTCCATTAGACTACCTCAAAGGCAAGTGAGTGAGTAATTATGAAGGTGAATAAACTTTTTTAAAAAGGTTCTGCAAATAATTGCCATCAATAAAAAGGGTTCATTCAATCAGGTATATTATTCACTACAAATAATTTGTCCAACTGTACTTGAATTGGGTTTTCAGTGCTGCAGCCGTCACTTTGTTTCTGAGAGCACAGCTGAGCAAATGCAGCAGTCTGTCTTAGTCCAGTTTTGTGGGTGACTCTTTTATGTCATGTCACTGGGAATAAAACCTTTTCCTTGTGATTAAGCCTCTTAACCTTGAGTGTTTTAGGATCATACTGAGGGTATGTCTGTACTGGCAAGTTTCTGCACCACAAGCTATACCACTTTTATTAAAACACTGGAATTAAACCGCAGTTGCATGTCCACACTGTGCTCCTTGTGACACTGGAGTGAATCCACATTAGCAGCTCTTGCAAAGGCAAAGATAGCAGTGCACTGTGGTAGCTATCCCACTGTGCAACCGGCTGCGAGTGCTTTGGGAAGGGTTTGTAGTGCCTCATGGGGCAGGCACAGGGTCACACGATGCAGGTTTCCCAATCCCATTGTTCCATGGGCACCCTACTACATTGCCAGCTGCTTTTCAATTGAAGTGGGGTGGAGGAGAGTGTGTGACAGGAAGTGTGTGTGAATGCATATGGAGCAGGGGAGAAAGACAGTGTGTTTTTGGGGAAAGAGAGTGTATCAGCATGCTGTCTTGTAAGTTCAGACAGTGGCAGGAAGCAACCAATCCTGAGACAGGGGGAGGGGGAAACTCTGACATCGGGGGAAACTCCTCCCTCCCTGGGCGCTCGCCCTCTCTCACATACACACACCTGCCTCTCTGTTCAACAGCATAAGCATTCCACATTAATGGTTTGCTTTGTGTCCCGGAGCAGATCAGCACAGCATACAACAGCTGTCAGAAAAGGTGCTTTGAAAGGGGAAGGGCACATGTCTCCAGGGCAGCCTAGTTCAAAACGAGCAGAGCGGTCACTTGAGGCATTATGGGATAGCTCCAGGGGCCAGTTACACTGCAGAAAGCAATCAAATCACTGGCAATAGAGCGCTGGACCCTCTTCGCAAATAGCCTTATAACTCTCCTCGGGGTGGCTTTTTTGCAGCGCTGCAACTGAGGAGTTTCTGCGCAGAAAGTGGCTTGGAGTGTGTACACGTCTGCAGTTTGAGCGCAAAAAGCTGCTTTACTGCGCAGAAACTTGCCAGTGTAAACAAGCCCTGAGATGTGTTGTTCTAGGGCCTGCAATGTTGTCTCTTCTTTTGTATAATTTCTTACTAGTTGAGAAAGACAAACTTCCCTGTGCTGCTACTCTGTGTGCACTGTATACCCTGGACTAGCTTCTAGGCCACTAGAAATTGATTGGATGCTTACTAGCTGACAAGGTTATCAGGAAGGTTTGCTGACTAGATCTGAGCTCGCTCTCCTTCCTTGAGAAAACCCCATCTCTTGATGCTTTAGGAGTAAGTCACAAAGCACTGGAGAATCCACTGTAGGAATAATCCAGACTGAGCTTTGGGGGAGCTGATTGATCTGTCTGCCTAGGTACTTGTGACCTCCATCTTGGTAGTGTTAGAGTTCCTCATTAACATTAATTATTGTACTCTCATAACCTACCAGTGAAGTACGGAAGTATCATTGTCCTTGTTTTACAGAAGGGAAACTGAGGCACCAAGCATTTGAGTGACTTGGCCCCAGGCTTCACAGGAAGTCAGTGGCAGAACTGAAAATCAAATGCAGAGGAGTCCTGAATGCCAGTGGGTGCTGTAACCATTCTG
Organism: Terrapene triunguis; assembly: GCF_002925995.2. Taxonomy (NCBI): domain Eukaryota; kingdom Metazoa; phylum Chordata; order Testudines; family Emydidae; genus Terrapene; species Terrapene triunguis. The sequence continues at coordinate 34,824 of NW_020664586.1, read as the reverse complement.
GTTAATTGCTAGGATTTTAGAATTAAAGGTATGGTGAATTAAGTTGGTGCCCATTAATTCCATTCATTGCTTTGGAAATTCCTGCTCTACTGGTTAACAAGTAGCATAAACACAGGCGGCAGGGATTTTTGCCCAGTATGGAACTGAAGATGAGGTTCACTCCACCATAAGGATATTACAAACTTTTAAGGGTGCTGTGGTCAGTGCTGTGGCCTGGGGGCTGTGGAGAGCTGGCTGGTCACATGGTTCTGGCAGCAGCTGCTTGTTTCCAGATGTTAAATCCCATTAAAAGAAGGTAAAAATTTATTCCTTTCCTAAAATTAATTTCCAGGGAAGCCATTGCTGCTAAAGTGGCGCGGGGTGTGTTTGATCAATAGTGGGAGTGGAGGCGGTCTGCCTGATGGCAAAGAGGTGGGTGAGGTGTCCACAGTGCACACTCTCTTCAAATGTTGCTATCCTCTGAACAAGTCCAGGAACCCCTGCTCACTGAGTTGCGCTTTCTTCTAAGCCAGGCCTGCACAACATCCCTCGGGGCTCACTGTGCGGCCCGCGGGGGCTCACTCTCAAGCCTGGGAGGGAGGGGGAGCAGCAGCTGTTTCGCGCGCCGCGGCTGCTCGGGGTCTCCCCCTCCCTCCCAGGCTCTCAAACCTGGGAGGGCGGGGGAGAACCCGAGCGGCCGTTTTGCGCGCCGCTGCTCTCCCTCCCTCCCAGACTTGAGAGCCTGGGAGGGAGGGGGAGAAGCGGCACCCGCGCCGTGGCCGCTCGGAGTCTCCCCCTCCCTCCCAGGCTCTCAAACCTGGGAGGGCGGGGGAGATCCCGAGCGGCCGTTTCGTGCGCCGCTGCTCCCCCTCCCTCCCAGACTTGAGAGCCTGGGAGGGAGGGGGAGAAGCGGCGCCCGCGCCGCAGCCGCTCGGAGTCTCCCCCTCCCTCCCAGGCTCTCAAACCTGAGAGGGCGGGGGAGATCCCGAGCGGCCGTTTCGCGCGCCGCTGCTCCCCCTCCCTCCCAGGCTCTCAAACCTGGGAGGGAGAGATTCCGAGCGGCCGCGGCGCGCGAAACCGGCCCCCCTGCCCCAAGCGGGACACGGGCAGGGAGCCTTCGCGCGCCGCCGTGCCTCCACCCCCCTCACCCCAAGCGGGACACGGGGATGGAGCCCTCGCGCACTGCCGCGCCTCCACCTCCCACCCCAAGTGGGAGACGGAGCCCGCGCGCAGCGCTGCACCCCCAGGCCTCAAGCAGGACACGGAGCCCTCGCGCGCCGCTGCCCCTCCCCACTGCCCCAAGCGGGACACGGGCACGGAGCCCTCGCCCCCCCCCCCCCCCCCCCCCCCCCCCCCCCCCCCCCCCCCCCCCCCTCCCCCACCCAACCCCCCGTGTTCCTTGATGCCCCCCCCGGGACCCCTGCCCCATCCACCCCCTTCCCTGTCCCCTGACTGCCCTCCGCCGCCCCATCCAACTCCTCTCCTGATTCCCTATCCAACTACCCCTTCTCCCTGTCCCCTGACCACCCTTGGAACCCCTGCCCCTGACTGCCTCCCACCGCCCCATCCAACCCCTGCTCCTTCCTGACTGCCCCCCGGGACCCTTGCCCCCATTCAATCCCCCTGTTCCCTGCCATCTGACCGCCCCGACCCCTATCCACCCCCCCACCACCCCCCTGAACTCCCCTGCCCTCTATCCAACACCCCCTCCCTGCTCCCTTACTGCGCTGCCTGGAGGTGGCTGGCGGCGCTACAGCTACGCCGCTCGGCTGGAGCCGGGCCACGCCGCCACCGTGCAGTGCCTGGAGCATCGGGTCAGGCTGAGCTTGCAGCCCCCCCGCTTCCCGCGAATCAGCTGTTCGCGCAGGAAGCCTGGGAGGGCTGAGAAGCAAGCGGCGGCTTCGCGCGCAGGCCCAGGGAGGCGGAGCAGAGGTGAGCTGGGGCGGGGAGCGGTTCCCCTCTGCGCCCCTCCCCCCGGGTTACCTGCTGTGGCACGGGCGGCTCCCCCCACCCCAGCTCACCTCTGCTCCGTCTCCGCCTCCCTGGGCTTGAGCGCGAAGCCACTGCTTGCTTCTCTGCCCTCCCAGGCTTCCCGCGCGAACAGCTGATTCGCGGGAAGCGGTGGGGGGGGGGAGAAGCGGGGCAGAGTGTTCGGAGGCGGAGCGGAGGTGAGCTGGGGCCGGGGAGCGGGGCGGAGAGCTGGAGCACCCATGGGGTCGGCTCCTAAGGCACCACTTTTGGATAATGTGCTCAGGGGGAGCAGCCGCTCCCTCTGCTCCCCCCCAGCTACGGTCCTGGTCACTTCAACTTACCGGTTGTTAAATTTAGAAGCCCTTTTAGAACCGGTTGTCCCGCGCAGGACAACTGGTTCTAAAAGGGCTTCTAAATTTAACAACTGGTTCCCGCGAACCGGTGCGAACCGGCTCCCGCTCACCACTGGAGACTCCCCTTGCCGCTCTCACCCTAGGAGCCAGAGACCTCCCAGCAGGGCTGGTGAGTGCGGCCAGGGAAGGGGGAAGGGTGTGGTGGAGTGAGTGTCTGGGAGATGTGCGGGGGGTGCTGGGCTGTGAGGGTGTGGAGTGCGCTGGGCAGTGGGGGAGGTTTGTGTGTTTTGGGGTGCTAGGCAGTGGGGGCCTGTAGGGGGGTGCTGGGCAGTGAGGGAGATCTGTGTGTGTCAGGGCACTGGGGGTCTGTGTGGGGCATTGTTTAGTTGTGGTGGTGGGGCTGTGGGGAAGGGCACTGGGAGGGAGGGAGGAGAAATCTGTGTGTATTGGGAAACTAGCGAGTGGGGGGTTCTATGTGGGGTGCTGATGTGTATTAAGAGTTACCAGCTGGATTGAGGACTGATAGATCTGGACAGAGTTTATATTGAATGGGCAAATGAAAAAGATCGCAGGGAAAAACAGTAAGGTTAGTTTAGCCGTCTTTGACATTTCGACCAATGAGGAAATTAAAATGCATTTGTAATTACATATCTTATTCTTGGCTGATAATCATTTATTGATATTTTTTAGGAAAATTTTCAATTTAAAACACAAACTTTTGTTTTTCTTTTTTTACTTATGATGTCTATCTGAAAACCCATATAAATTGACACAAATTGCAAATTAAAACTTTTTAAATGTATAAGCATTTTACTCACTTGGGCGCATTTGCCTCATGGCACACAAATTTGAACTCTGCTTCAAAAATTTGCACAGAAGAAATTTTTCTTTTACCTTAATTATACTATCTTAGGAGCCCGCTATAACATAGTACCAAGGTTCAATACAAAGTCATATAAAAGTTATACAAAAATTCATAATGCAGAGATTTATCTACAACTGCATTGATTGACTGCTGTGTGCAGTAATATAGTGACCCCTGGACCTACAGGCTTCCACACACAGTCAGTGCCTTGCTAGTGTGCCATGCGCCGTGAGATATCTCTTCTCTTTGTGTGTGACTGTGAGTGTTTCCCTTGTGTGTGAATTTATTCAACAAAATCTTGAGCTTCATAATGGATACCATGAGTGAAAAGAAAAAGAGAAAAATAGAATCAGAGCACAGAGTTTTCAACACTGAATGGACGAATAAATACTTATATACTATTTCCAAAGACAAAATACTGTGCCTCGTGTGTCGCGAAACGTTAGCCGTTCCGAAAGAATACAACCTTCGGTGGCACTTTGAAACTAAGCATCCCAATCTCGCCAAATTGAGCCCAAATGAAAAAATAATTAAAGCAGCCAGTTTAGCGAAAAAACCTTAGTAGAGAACAGCAAATTTTCAAGAAAGTGAGCACTGAGAACGATACAATTACTAAAGTAAGCTTTAAAATTTCTAAGGAAATTGCTGCTGCTGGGAAATGCTTGACAGAAGGCGAGTTATTAAAAAAGTGTATGTTGATTGCTGTATCTGAGTTATGTCCAGAAAAGAGGGGAATATTTGAGAATGTCAGTCTATCACGCATGACTGTACGGAGAAGAATAGCTGACATTTCTACCAATTTAAGTGATCAGTTAAAGCAGAGAGTCAGTGAATTCTGCTTTTACTCCCTAGCTATGGATGAAAGCACCGATTTAAAAGACACCGCCCAACTTCTTATTTTTATTAGAGGTATTGATAAAAACTTTGAAATTACTGAAGAACTTGCTGGCATGTGCTCCATGATGGGTCGCACAACCGGAAAAGAAATCTCCAGTGAAGTGATAAAGTGCACGAATGATAAGTCGGGATTAGATTTCACAAACTTGGTGGCCATTTGTACTGATGGTGCTCCAGCTATGTGCCAAAAAATGTTGGAGCAGTTACTCTTCTTGAAGAATTTATCGGGAGAGAAATAACCAAACATCACTGCATTATGCATCAGCAGGTTTTGTGTAGCAAAGTCTTAAAATTTGAGCATGTAATGTCAGTGGTAGTTTCCATTGTAAACTACATCCGTTCTAGAGGACTAAAACATAGGACATTTCGAGCCTTTCTTGAAGGGGTAGACACCGAGTGCAATGACTTAATCTACCATACAGAAGTGAGGTGGTTGAGTCGAGGAGGAGTGCTCCAGCGTTTTGTTGCTTTGAAAGAGGAGGTAGCAAAATTCCTAGAAAATGGGCCAATAAAATTCCCAGAGCTTGAAAATGAGTCCTGGAATCAAGATCTCTTTTTCTTTTGTGATATTACAGCACACCTGAATGATCTCAACATTCAACTTCAGGGAAAAAATCAACTTATATTTCAAATGTGTGCAGCAGTGAAAGCTTTCAAAATGAAATTGAAACTTTTCAGAAGTCAGCTGTCAAAAGGTGAAATGTGTCACGTTCCCACTTGTGCACAGCGTATCCCTCAGCACAAACACGCCGAGTTAGGAGAAAAATACGCAAAGCACATCATTCTTTTGATTGAAGAATTTGACAGAAGACTTACTTTGTCTAAAGAAGAAGACGTCCAGTTGAAGCTGATTGAAGATCCCTTTTCTGTGGATCCAGAGGTAGTGCCACTAGATTTGCAGTTGGAGGTTATTGAACTTCAGTGTTCAGCAGTTTACCGAAATAAGCACAGAGAAAGCAGCTTGCGGGACTTCTACAAAAGTCTGGACAATGAAGTTGCACTGAAAATGTTCAGCATTTTTGGATGCACTTACATACGTGAACAAACATTTTCCATCATGAACATGAATAAAAACAAGCAACGTTCTTCTCTGACTGACGACCATTTGGAAGACATTATGAAAATATCCACTTCAAATATGACCCCCAAATGCGACAAGCTTGTTGCCGAAAAGAGATGTAATATTTCTCATTAAATTTGCAAGGTAATTATGAAAAGTACAAATGTTTTCTTTCAACGGAACAGATGTTTTTAATTTTTCCATGATTAATAAAAAAAATTAAAATAATTAAAAAAATTGTTTGATTTAATTGAAAAATTCTTAATAAAGTATCACACACCCTCCCCCCCAAACCTTAGCTGTTTCGGCGGGGCAGTGCTGGGGAAGGAGGGTTTGTTTCCGCGGGGCTGGGCGGTGCTGGGGAAGGAAGGTTTGTTTCCGTGGGGCTGGGCGGTGCTGGGGGGGGGGGTGTTTCCGCGGGGCCGGGGGGTTTCGGCCCTCAGCTGTTTTCTTTGGAGTAATATGGCCCTCGCCGCTTTACGAGTTGTGCAGGCCTGTTCTAAGCTGTTGTGCTTGCCGGTGGAGTGGATTGAATTAGCAGCTGTTCTCAAACTCTGGGTCAGAACCCCAAAGTGGGTCATGACCCCGTTTTAATGGGGTCGCCAGGGCTGGCATTAGACTTGCTGGGGTCTGGGGCTGAAGCCTGAGCCCCACGACCCAGGGCCAAAGCAGGAGGGCTTCAGCCCTGTGTGGTGGGGATCAGGTTACAGGCCTCCCACTTGGGGCTTTGCCCTCACGCACACACCCCCGGAGCAGTGGGGCTCGGGCTTTGGCCCTTCCAGCTAGGGTAGCGGGACTCAGCCATTGGTCCTCACTCCAGGGGTTGTGTAGTAATTTTTGTTGTCAGAAGGAGGTCATGGTGCAATGAGGTTTGAGAGCCCCTGGATTAGAAGAACAGAGCAGTTATTCCCATCCTAGAGATACTTTGGATCCTTTCAAATATGTGCAGCAACAGAGACATCTTGTGGCCAGTTGAGGAAGAACCTCATCTCTGTGTTTCCCTTGCAGGACCCAGATTCATGCATCGCAGATTCCGAGGTCAGGGTGTCCAACCTGTGGCCCTCAATGTGACTGTACAGGGCTGCACCCTGTGTCGTTTACAGTGAAGGGTTTGGATCAGCTTCCAGTCACTGTGGTGGTCACTGCCTCCCCCCGCAGCACAAGTTACAACCCCTGCCTTGAGCAGCTTTGCTCTGAACCAAAATACTGTGAGTAGCTGTTGTCCTTTCCCTGCTGCAGCTGTTTAGTAGCTCCCCTGCTGGCTTCCTGCTGCATTACAGGAGCAATAAAAGTGTACCTATGACTGTTCATTGTTACCTCCCTGCTGGGCTGTGGGAACCTCAGCAAGTGGGAGAGGAGTTTGACTAACTGCGCCTAAGACTGGGGAGCCTCCCCCACGCAGCCCCCCCACGCAGACAAGGAGAGGGGGAAAAGCAACCATCCATTACAAGCTTCCTGGTTCTCTGCCCTGGCCCAGGCTCATGTGCCAACTGTCTGTGGTCCCAAGAGATCACTTGCCAGTTAGGGATAGCTGGAGGGCACCAGACACAGCCCCTCCCACTCTCAATATGCCCTTGTCCTGTCCCCACCCTAACACAGTGCTACACTGGGGCAGAGGGCAGGAAGGCATAAGAGCTGAATACTCTGGCTCTGCACCCACTGGAGACTCCCTCCACCAGGCGGCTTCTGCTCTCTTTGCACAATCCAAGGGGAATTGAGCGAATAGACTGGGCCAAAGGATCTGCTTCAAAGTATCAGTGTGGACGCTTGGCCTCCTTGACATAAGTTAGACTCTCATGCTGATAGGGCCGGTGCCAAAAGCCCACCTCAGGCACCTGGCATGTCTCTAACCCATCTGACCTAGAAGCAGAACTTGTGCTGTACCCATTTGGAGACCGGGACATGCCATTACACTCTACAGGTCAGGGAGCAGAGCTTGGCAGCCTTGCCCCATTACTCACAAATAAGGAGAGGAGATTTGGTATGTTAAATTTGTAGGGAAACCGTATCACCAAACCCATGTGTCCAAAACTTGGATCAGGCCTCTCAGAATTATGAGACTAGCTTAAAATTCAGGATTTTACAGATACGGTGGGGGCTTTGTTTGCATCTGAACCCCTCAGCTACCCTTGGCACACTTGTAAACCTTTTCTCCTCCAGCTGAGTTTCCTCTGGAATCGCATGAACCCTAGAGCTGGGTCACTAAAACTTCAAATGGTATGATAGTCCCGACCAGGCTGCGAGAGCTGGGAATATAAACTTCTCCTAGGCACCATTGAGACTGCAGGAAGAGGCCCCAAATGACTCCTGCCTTGTTCTGCTCTAATTTGTGGCTGACCTCCTGTGCACAGTACCATCTTGCCCCTCTGCCGGTCTCCTCCTTGTGAAAAGGCAGAGGATGGAAACATTAGAAAATTCTACTCCCCTTTCCTATGTGGGTCAAACCCCTGACCCACTTCCAAGAAACACCACAGAGGCTGTCTGCACTCCAGTGATTGGCACCTGGGTCTGAGCACCCTGCTTAGCCTCGTTCAGGTTGGAGCATCCCTACAGCAAAGATCTACCCACTTTACTGTGTCTGCGCTTACCTGAGTGTCTCTGGGGGCATATCCCATAGTTCTTTGTACTGAGACCAGTCAGTTGTGTCATTTGCAGGAGAACTTGTCTGTCCTTTGGGGGAAGTTGTGGGAAAAGTATTGGAGGGCTATCAGCATGTGAATGAGGTGTTTTGTTTGTTTTTGTTTGTTTGTTTGTTTGTTTGTTTTTTGCCTGCATCCTCAACACAAAGAGGGTGGCTCCAGCCTGAGTTGAATTGGAGCCCAGGTTCTAACCTGGTCCACTAGCTGGGCCAGCTAGCCTGGGCATAAAGCACCTCCAAACCCAGCTCCAAGGGTCTTGTGCAGGGACAGAGGGGGGGTTGGGCTAAGACCTGGGAAAGAGTCCAACTTAACTGTGCAGTGAAGACAGAGAGTGGCAGGCAGGCCAGCCAATCTGCCCCATCAGCATCTCTCAGGCAAGAGTCCATCTTCGCTTCACGTGACTTCCTTAGTTCTGCAGCACCCATGGGCGTGTTAGACCCTTCACAAATTAAAGGAGCAGGTCCCTGCTGCAAAAAGCTTCTGATCTCAGAGATTCCAAGGCTAGAAGGGACGACTGTGATCATCTAGTGCAGGGGTGGGCAAACTTTTTGGCCTGAGGGCCACATTGGGGAATAGAAATTGTATGGCGGGCCATGAATTTTCACAGAATTGGGGTTGGGGTACTGGAGGGGGTGCAGGCTCTGGTTGGGGGTGCGGGCTCTGGGGTGGGGCTGGAAATGAGGAGTTTGCTGTGTAGGAGGGTGCTCTGGGCTGGGACCGAGGGGTTCCGAGGGGGATCAGGGCTGGGACAGGGGTGTGGGAAGGGATGCAGGTTCCGCCTGGTGGTGCGGGCTCTGGGGTGGGACTGGGGATGAGAAGCTTGGGGTACAGGAGCATGCTCCGTGCTGGCATCGAGGGGTTTGGAGAGCGGATGGGGGATCAGGGCTGGGGCAGGGGGTTGGGGCATGGGGAGAGGCTCAGGGGTGCAGGCTCCGAGCAGCGCTTATCTCAAGCGGCTCCCAGAAGCAGTGGCATGTCCCTTCTCCGGCTCCTAGGCATGGAGCGCCCCCACCCTCGGAGTGGGACCATGCCGTGGCTTCCAGGAGCCATGTGGTATGGCCCCCTACCTGGCGCCCCAGCTGTAGCGCCGGAGCAGGGCCAAGCCGCATGGTGCGGCTCCCGACCAGGCTCCCCAGTGGGAGCTCGTGGGCCAGCTTAAAACGGCTTGCGGGCCATAGTTTGCCCACCCCTGATGTAGTGTGACTCCTTGTGTAGCACAGTCCAGAGAGCTGCCCCATAATAATTCCCACAGCAGAGCTTTTAGAAAAACAGTCCATCCTGAATTGTAAATTGTCAGGGATTGTTCCAGTGGTTAATTACTCTCACCATTATAAATTTACACCTTATTTCTGGTCTGAATTTGTCTAGCTTCAACTTCCAGCCAATGGAGCATGTGGCAGCAAGGTCCACATGGACACTAAGTGCACTCAAACTAAATGTTCATGAACCAAGCCGCTAAGGTGGGATTTGAAGGAAGATGGGCTTTACTGGGGAGATCCTGCCATGCATAAGGGGCAGCATGAGAGTGCGCAGGAGGCATGTAAGGGAGACTCTGACAGCTGGGCGGTAGAGGTTGGGAACGTTGGCAAGGTGGGGTTAATGGTGCTGTCCGTTACTAGATCACTGAGGTATGGCAACGCTAAGTTAGGAAGGGCCATGGGCTTGTCTCTACTGTCCATTTTGTTGTGAGCAGAGCGTTTGGGGGACTTAAACTGAGGTGGTCAGAGTGACAAGCCAGCAAGGCAACCTTAGCAGCTGCGTTCAGAATGGACCCGAGGCAAGCAAGGTGTGGTGTTGGGGGCCAGTGAGGAGGGGCTGCAGTGGCCATGGTGTGACACATCGAGGGCTGGAGTGAGAGTTTAGCTGTGTTGGTGAAGAGGAAAGGCCAGTTTCAGAGATGCTGTTTTTTCTTACACAGCAGGGTTTGGGCATGGCCTGAATTTGTGGGTCAAGAGGGAAGGCCAAATCAGAGAGGTTACAGGCCTGAGTGACTGTGAGGATGATGGTGTCCATGGGGACAGAGGAAGCTGAGAGGCTGGGGAGCGGAGCACACAAACAGCTCAGCATTGGCCACCTGGTCAGGTGAGGCAGGGTGAATGGGGGGAGGGGGGCTGTGCTTGAAGCTGAAGCCAAGGAGTTTGAAGATGATGATTAGTGGAGCTGGAGGAGCCAGTGGAGAGAGTGGATGGGGAGTGATGTAGGGAGGGATCGGGGCAGGAGGATGGGGCCAGAGGCTGTGTTTTGGGTGGCGGTGTGTGCCATCAGGAGGGCAGGCGCAGGAGGTTACAGCAGTCCTCACTGGAGACTAATTAGGATGGTGGCAGTTTTATCAAAGATCCTAGAAATGTGGTGGCAGAAATAGCAGGATTTGGATTTCTGTAGGACTTTTCTGTGTACTTGTGCTGTTCCTAGTGCTAGATACTGGGGGGGAGGGGGGAAGAGTCTCCCTTATAACATATGCTGCAATTGTGACATCACTTTATTAATGGCAAGATCCATTAGCACATGGAAATAACTTTCTAAGTGGAATCAAAATACTAGATTTCTTCCAGCCATCACTTGACAAACCCCTGTGGGAAAGTCCTGCTAGCCCTAAAGAGTTGGAGCGCCTGCCAAACGTGGAGGTGGGGTAGGGAGCTGGACATTTGGATCCAAACACCAATAGTAGCAAGTGTGTGCATCCCTGTCCATGTGGGCAGGGCTACAGGCATGGTTGACGGATCACCTTAGAGTCCAACAAGTTTTCTACTAAGGAAGCAAAGTGGTAAAAGTTACTAGGAAGACAGGCCAGACAGTGAGGTGAGAACAGCTCTTTTCTCATAGGATTCTCCATTGTTTTTCAGATTGGAACAAGACTAATTCCTGGGATTTCTCAGCCGTGGCTGTCTGCCCCTTGTGAAGCTGTCCCCTCCCAGCCCATGTGGCTCTCCCCATGCCCCGAGCGTGCAACTGGTGCCGAACGCAATGTGTGTTTGTCAAACCATGGAAGTGGGCAAGTATGGCAAAAATGCCAGTCGAGCCGGAGAGCGAGGGGTCCTGTTGGAGCCTTTCATTCACCAGGTGGGCGGCCACAGCAGCATGATGCGCTACGATGACCACACTGTTTGCAAGCCCCTCATTTCCCGAGAACAGCGCTTCTACGAGTCCCTGCCCCCGGAAATGAAGGAGTTCACGCCTGAGTACAAAGGTGAGCCCCAGTGCTGCTGCACAATGTAGCTTCCCACTCTGTGGGGCTCCTGCAGCTGGGGGCAGGTTCTGTTTGTCATTTCCTTCACTACTGCTGCTCTCCAGTGATTTGATGTGAACTGTGTGGTGAGTAGAGGTGTTCTCGGAGTGTGTGTACAGGGCTGAGCGTGTGGCTGATGATCAAGGGATGATTTCAGTGCCATGCTTCAGTCTGAGAAGAGTTCTGAATTAGCTCCTGACTGAGCCATGTTCAGCATATGTGGATCGGCCGGCAAAGTCCTGTTTTGAACCCTGCCCAGGTTGTCTCAGAAGGCTTGTCCTCCCACTCTTCACATTAAACAAGAAAGTTGTTAAACGGAGGCGATGGGTGCTTTGTGAGCTTGACTGTATCAGCTCTTTTCAGTACTCTGGTTCTTATGGGGTGCGTCTGTGGGAACAGACTTTGTGTGGAAAATGATACGAGCAAACTGCCAAGGCAAATGTTCTGAAGCTGGTGCTAAAAATGTGCATTCCTGGTTTTCCTGACCCACTTGCTGCTTGTGAATATTCAGGGGAATGGGGGCATTCGGTGGCAGCAAAGCATGCTGAGCTGTCACCCCTTCAGGTGTGCACCTGACCTGCCTTGCAGGTACCCTGCCTTCCTGTAGACATGAAGAGACTCTGTCTTGGGTGGGCTGAGCTGTGTCTATGCCAGAGTAAGGCAGTTAGATCACTCCCTTGAGGAAGGACCGTTTCCTCTTGGCCTTTCTCAGCTCCTCAGCATTACCACTGTAACCCGCAGTCTGGATGGGGGGGGACTAGGTCCGATTTACAGATTCACCGTGCACTCCAGGTCAGAGTATGCTACTGTGATTAGTGATAGTACGTTAAAGCTTGATGGATGTCTAGCTGGTCATCCCAAAGAGCTGGTGAAATCTTTACCCCTCCTGTATGTGCCACATTTGTCGCTGAAAAACTATTCACAGATGTGTCAGAGTGTGAAAACGTTCACTTGGAACTGAGTTTTCTACCCTCCAAATGCAAACAGTCTCTAGGAGTCACCCGACTGACCAAGAGCACCAATAATCTTTCAAAGTGACCAAAAATTAAAATTAGCTGTGGTTTAAAGTCTTCCATCTCCCGTGGGACATGAGGAATTGCCCTTCCCTGTGGCCAGGCTTGGCAGAGTTAGATTTGCATGTATGTAATTTCAATGGAGGAGGATGTTTATTTTTAAGCATTTTTAAAATTTATCAGTTTAAATTTTCCCATTTGTGGGAAATTATGGGGGAGTCAGACATTTATTTAGTGTAGACGTTGAGGTTCAAAAGGTTAAAGCTTTATAACCATTCAAACACGCACTGTCAACATCGGATGTCATACTATCCAAAGGAAATAGCCTTACATCAAATGCAAAGCTCTCAAGAGGCTGTTTCTTACGTTGCTGAGCTGTACATGTCTATGACTGTGGATGGAAATATATTTTCACTGGTTTGTGTGTGTGTAGGGGAAAGGTAAAAACCAGCTCCTTCCAAGCCTAGAGGTAGGTTACTACAGGTCACCTCTTCCAGCCTCAGGTGGAAGCTTGAGTCGAGACCTGTGGGGAAGGGAGGTTTACAGCAGGGAAAGCATCTCCATTGGCACATGTCAGTACAGCTCACTCAAAGCTACTCCCTCAAGTCAAGGGGCAGAACTCCTGCCAGCTAAAACTCCTAGTTTCCCTCACTGCCCCCTTCTCCTCCTTCCACTCCCACTCTGGTTCTCTGCCTGGCCCAGGCTCTTTGGGAGGCATGTGCTCTGCATGGCACATGCAGACTTTGGCTTCTCTTGTCCCCTTCCTGCCTGCGCACTAGGTTATCCACTTATTACCGTAACTCCATCGATTGACTGCTGCACAACAGGCTGCCTGCTCCTCATGCCCTTCGGGGGTGGGAGTCCAGAACCCCAGGATGGCATGCTTAAAAGTTGGGAGTTGCTGCCTTAGTCTGCCCAGGTACCCCCAGAGAGTGTTAGTGTGCCAAGGGGAAGCAGGCAGACTTACAAACGTGGGGCATACCTAGCTCAGGTGCTGCTTCTCACAGTCGTGCCTCCGTGAGGTAATCTTCACCTAACATGCTGGACACTGTGCTGGCTTCTCTGTGATTGTGCACCTGGTAACGAGGCAGAGTTGACAAATGCAAACAGCTCCCAAAAACGTGTCCCTTTCCCCTCCTTTTTATCAAATTCTGGAAAATTTCACCCTGCTCTGGAAACAAGGAGAGATGGCTCAAGGTGTGAGTGAAAACTCTCACAGCCAGCAGCAATTACTGCCCTGTCAGGGCTTCTACACAGGCCCCAGTCAGGGTTCCGCTTAGCAGTCTGAAGAGGAGCCCTGAGTTGGAGCTATACGGTGACATTCCTACTTCCTCTTGCCATCCCTACAGGGTGGAGTTACCCAGTTAAGAACTGCCCCTCTCCCAACAGTATTTCCAGAGTCTGTAAGTTTAATGGTTTTCTCCGTGTTGCACTAACACACTCTCTGGGACATGTGGGGAGACTAGGGGCATTTCCATGCAAGCAATACTGTGCAGTAAGCTGGGTTGTAACTCTGCCACGCGCCAGCCTGCCGTGGTGCCGAGTGGCTGCGTGGGCCCAGCCGCCAAGTGCTAACAGCTACCTCGTGCGCTTTGCTGTAGAGCTGGTTGAAGCAGCATTACATTAGAGTGCCCTTGGGAACTTTTAATGCACAGTAGCAGGTTCACCCAGACAGTTAGTGTGCAGCACGCTGGAGCGCTCTCGATTTACACCCCCAGCTTGCCACACAGTCACTGCCCAGGTAGACGTGCCGAAGTGAGCAGCTCCTGACTTTCTAATGCCTGAGTATGGGGGCTTGGAGTCCAATGCCTTAGTGGGCACCGGGAGCTTGACTGCTCAAGCCACAGCCCCACCAGGGAGAACTTACGTGCACAATGGCTCTTAAGGAGACACCCTTGCCAATTGCTGTGGACAGTTGTTGCATCAACCCCAGCTCTAGCTGCAGGCCTGCCCCATTATTAACACCCCCAAAGCATCACTGGAACTTGGTGGCAGGGGACTGTGGTGGCCTGTGCATGGAGGCTGCCTCAGGTGCAGGAGTGCCATGACCCACAGTAAGATCGCATCTCCAGGAATGCCGGCTCAGTAATCGGCTTGGTGTGCCCAGGTACGGTCCAGCAGCTTGGTGTGCCCAGGTACACTGTGCTTGGTGTGCCCAGGTACAGCCCAGTGGCTCCTCTCCCCGCAAACCTTAGAAAACTCCTCTGCCCTAATCCACCAAAACTGGCACAGGGCGCCAGAATAGGCTTGGGAGGCCCCATGGCCAGCAGCCAAACTAGCCGATTCGACTCCTGGGCAGCCCTTATGAGTCTCCAAAAAGCTGTGGGAACCCCAGTGAGCCCCATACTGGTGGGGGTGGCCCCAGCAGCTCACAAGGCAGGTAGTTCTTGTACCTGTGCCCTCCCTCTCACTGCAGGATCTTAATGCCTCCCAGCCACTTCCGGCTGTACCCTGCCAACACCGGGGAGAGGTGGGGAGCTGTTACCCTCTATACAGAGGGCCTGAGGCCCAGAGAAACCAAGGCCACCTCCAAACATTTTGGTCTAAATGACTTACCCAGCATCACGTCGAAAGTCTGTGTCAGGGCCCGCATTTGAACCCAGCTCACCTGGGTCCCAGGCCAGTGCCTTAGAGGTTTTTAAGGTTAGGCTTGACAAAGTCCTGGCTGGGATGATTTAGTTGGGGTTGGTCCTGCTTTGAGCAGGGAGTTGGAGTAGATGACCTCCTGAGGTCTCTTACAACCCTAATCTTCTATGAGTCTATGATCAGGATTCTGGGGCTGAATTCCTGACCAGTACAAGATGTGTGATCCAGTGGTTAGACAGGATAGACAAGCAATAGATTTAGCACATTCACTCCCAAAGGCAACGTGGATGAGATCTGGGTTCTTTCCCCAGCTTTACCGGAAGTGACCTGCATCCTCAGTTGTTGTATCTCTTAAAATGAGGCAGTGGGGTAGCTGCCTGCTCCTACAGTAGGGTATGAGGCCTCAATAAAAAGGGCTGTTTGTGTAGAGCTCAGAAATATTATCAGCAGCCAGTGGAATAGGAATCTTGAACTCATGGCTGCAGGGTCCCAGAGCTGTCATGGCTTGCAGAACAGTTCCCTGATTGCATCTGTGCAGTATTGCTACAAGCTGGGTCACTCCTAGTGGCTGAGTGTGTACAGCCGGACACAGTCTCATGGAGCACTGGAAAAAGTCATTTCTGGAGCTGAAGACTAGTTCTCGCTGGGTACAGACTAGGGATAGGAGTGTTGTGTGAATCTTTCCTCCTGTTCTCTCTCTCTCGGGACAAAAGCTCCTATGTTTGATGGGGCTGTATCACAGCAACCTCTTGACCAAATGCCCCCACATTTGCATCATGAACTCTCCCCTGAGTCCTGAACTGCCATGTCCATTTTCAGTCAATCTGATTTAAATAGGGTTGAAAACTGGGCTTTAAACAGAAACCCTGTTGTCACCCTCACTATGGAGTTGCTAGCATAACTAGGATAACTCCCAGAAGGGGTGTCTGGCATGTGCTGCCTCTGCTCGCTTCATCATGTTGCTGACAGGTAAAATGTCCGTTGTAACAATGTATCCCAATTTTGGACTACAAAAGCCAAGCCAGGAGACCAGAGATCTCAAGTGGAAATGCTTAATTCACTACCATGGACCCTTCTCTTGGTTCTCCAGTGATGGGCACATGGCTGTTATCACTTGCTGTCACAGGTAGGCACTCATTTAATTTAGACATGCAAAAAGGTGCATTAATGTTCTTTACTGAGTGAACTAGAAATCTGAATTGCTGATGACTTCTTCGAGCAAGAGCTCTGAGGGGTGCTGTTCAGAATGCCTACGTGAATTTCCTATCTGTCCTCCTAGAAGGGGACTGGAAAAGCACCTTGCTGAACTGAAGGCATCACATAGACGCATCCATGACTATTTGGAGTGACCATCTGAGAGATGTTGCACCAACCCTCCCTTGGGCCCCTCCCATGGCAGTGTCAGTTCTGGAGTTGCTAGCGTTCGGTTTAGACCACACCTTGAGCAGTGGCTTTGGAAGATACAGAGAGGCAACACTCAGCAAACAGACTGCTGTGCGCCTGGGTGCAGGGTGAACCTTGCTGCATTAGCTGAAGGGCAAGCTGCTGACATGGCAGGAGGATAAGAGATGAAACTTCCAGGCTTTCTGCAAACTGGGGGAGATGTGTTGCTGGGTTCCCTATGGGGGGAGGGATAGCTCAGTGGTTTGAGTATTGGCCTGCTAAACCCAGGGCTGTGAGTTCAATCTTTGAGGGGGCAATTTAGGGATCTGGGGCAAAAATCTGTTTGGGGATTGGTCCTGCTTTGAGCAGGGGGTTGGACCGGATGACCTCCTGAGATCCCTTCCAACCCTGATATTCTATGATCTATGATGACTGCGGAGGCTGCCCTGCCTGCAGGCGTTCAGCCGCAGTTTCTGTGCCCTCCTCTGCGGGGCTAGTGGCTGGGTGGGGTAGTTTGTCTGAGGAGTTTTCCCTTTGCAAGATTCTCATGCAGGTTGCAGCATCTCAGATCCCTTCCCGCAGAACAGTTCCACAGTTCTAGATTTGTACTGGTGTTGTCTGCTTTCTCTTCCCTGCTGACAGCTCTTGCACTGCCAGTCGCAGACATGCGCAGCTACCCCTTGAGGGACTGCTTGGATTGAGATAAGCTGCCTCTCTTTGGCAGGTGTGGTGTCTGTCTGCTTTGAGGGAGACAGTGATGGCTACATTAACCTGGTAGCATATCCCTATGTGGAGAGCGAGGCCTTGGAGCAGGATGACATGCCAGAGAGGGACCAGCCTCGGCGCAAGCACTCCCGCAGGAGCCTTCACAGATCCAGCAGTGTCGGTGAGCACAAGGAGGAGAGACCCGGCCTGCCCGGTGACAACCCTGAGAGGTAAAAGGACTGGGGCTGGGAACAGTGCAGTCTGCAAGCACACCACTTCCTCATCCCTCGGTCAGCTCTGGGGCTTCCTGGCAGAATAGCTCTCCCTTGCACTCCCCATGTCTTACACTGACTGGCCCCAGGCAGTGATATAGTGCAGAGCTTGCTGGAGTGTGGTCCCTGGCTCACTTCCCAGTGCGCACACCTAGCTGTCACACACTGCCCACTTCTAGGCAGCATCTCGTCCCAGAGACTGGCCTGGTCCCTCCCTCTCTGAAGTATGCTCAGGCTGGGGCTATGAGGCCCCTGGAGACTAGCTGCCTCTGTGGTACATTCTTGAAGGTCCCTGGGGCAAGCTCTCTGCCTTTGCACGCTGGGGTGGTCTAGGGGAAGGTTCCCCTTTCAGAAGGCTGTGCCCACTACAGATCCTGCTCCTGCTCTGTGCAGATAGGCCCCTCCTGCATGGAGGCTCTGCTCCAGGCTCGCCCAGGAAGAATTGCTGGCTTTCACTGAGACCAGAGACTGGCATTGCTGGGTTGGAGGTCAGGGCATGTAACAGGAGAGGGGATGGGGGAGATAATCCCTTGCCAGGAGAAGTTATTGGGTTCCAGTGCTGTAGTCTAACTCCTGTCTGTGACAGGTTAGCTGTCTAGTCAAGGACTCCCTAGCATGCATGTGTTCTTTTCTTTGTGCCAGCAGCATCCAAGAGACAAAGAGCCCCAAGGTGGAGCTGCACATCCATTCCGATGTTCCGTTTCAGATGCTGGATGGGAACAGCGGCCTGAGCTCGGAAAAGATCAGTTACAACCCATGGAGTCTGCGCTGCCATAAGCAGCAGCTGAGCCGCATGCGATCGGAGTCCAAGGACCGAAAGCTCTACAGTATCCTCCAGAAAGCAGAGCCAGGGCAGCTGGCTGCGTCTTCCAGAACGGTGCCAGCAAAGGCTTCCCACCTCTGCAAGGAGTGGCCGGCACCTCGCCCTTGGCTCATGCTCAGAGCACACGCTCCTTTTGCCATCAACACAAGCAGAACCAGCTGGGCCAAAGGCTGGGGCCCCTTTTCCATTATTCCTTCCATCTGTCCCTGCAGCAGTGTCTGTCCAGGCACCTGGGAGGAGAGTCAGGTTTCTGCCAAGGACACTGGCAGTGCCCGCTGGCTAGGTGCCATCTGTGTCACCAGGTCACGTCTCCCCTTCTGGGCCCTCTGACAGAGACTGGGCTCGTATTTTCCTGCCCAGTACTACTGTCTTGTGGGCTCTTTCCTTGTCTTCCCTACTGGGCTCGTCATATTCCTCTCCTCTTGGCTGCTTTGTCACTGACTCCTTTTTGTCCCCTCGTGCCCACTCCCCAGCATGCATTACAGATCCAGGAGTTCCCAGATAACTTGCTTGGTTCCTGGTGGTTGGCAGCTCTGAGAGATGAAATCTCCTTGACATGTTTTTTAGAGTTCCTTTTGCTGGAGAATGTGGTGCATCATTTCCGATTTCCCTGTGTGCTTGACCTGAAGATGGGGACCAGGCAGCATGGAGATGATGCTTCTGAAGAGAAGGCTGCTCGGCAGATGAAGAAGTGTGAACAGAGTACCTCAGCCACGCTGGGTGTGAGAGTTTGTGGAATGCAGGTACAGTATCCCAGGGATTGTCTGGGGCAGCCTGTGGCAGAAAGACATCTTCCACACCCCTCCTCGAACATCCCCAGCCACCTAGGGAAAGCACAGCAGGATAGTGCTCTCCGCTGGGCAGTGTTCCTGTGACACTTCTTCCTTCCCAGCCCCTTGGCAGCCTGCTACCAGTCGTGTGTTCCAAAGAGCACATGCTGTTACACATCACTTCCTTCTCCGTTCCACTGGAATGAAGGAGTCTGTAACTTCTCATGGTGTGGAATGGGCCATGGCCTGCTTTGCACAGTAACCATATGTACTGAGTGTTGTAGAGAAGTGCTAAAATCCAGCAAGCCTAATTAACAAGCTCAGTAACAATGTGGACACAAAAACAAATGGAGATAAACTGGCCATCAGGAAGTTTAGACTTGAAATTAGACAAAGGTTTCTAACCATCAGAGGAGTGAAGTTCTGGAACAGCCTTCCAAGGGGAGCAGTGGGGGCAAAAGACATATCTGGCTTCAAGACTAAGCTTAATAAGTTTATGGAGGGGATGGTATGATGGGACAGCCAATTAATTGCCAAAATTAGATCTTTGACTATTAGCGGTAAATATGCCCAACAGCCTGTGATGGGATGTTAGATGGGGAGGGATCTGAGTTACTACAGAGAATTCTTTCCTGGGTGTCTGGCTGGTGAGTCTTGCCCACATGCTCAGGGTTTAGCTGATTGCCATATTTGGGGTCGGGAAGGAATTTTCCTCCAGGGCAGATTGGCAGAGGCCCTGGGGTTTTTTCGCCTTCCTCTGCAGCGTGGGGCACAGGTCACCTGCTGGAGGATTCTCTGCACCTTGAAGTCTTTAAACCATGATTTGAGGACTTCAGTAGCTCAGACATAGGTTAGGGGTTTATTACAGGAGTGGGTGGGTGAGATTCTGTGGCCTGCGTTGTGCAGGAGGTCAGACTAGATGATCATAATGGTCCTTTCTGACCTTAAAGTCTATGACTCTCTAGTGAAGAGCCTAGCAATTGATGCCTGTTCCAGCCAGGTCAGTGGTGCCTGGGGTCTTGTCTCAGTAGCATCTCTCATACAGTCACAGGCCACTTGTGGCTTCCTATACTTAGAGGAGAGGGGAGTTCCTTTCTTCCCTTCTGGGTATGCCCTGAAGCATAAGGATTGAGTGTCCTTGTACTCCTACTCTGGCTAGTGTGATGGGGAGATGCTGTTTATAGTGGAGGACCTGGTCCTTTTCTGGAATCTGATTCTACAGCAATGAGTGCCACAGGTTAGTCGTGTGCCACGGGTTAGTCATATGCCATGCTGAGGGGCAGACCCCTCTTAGCAGTCCCTCCATTCCATGTGGCTCAGCTGCTGACACACTCAGCGCTGATCCATCTGGTCATGTGTGAAGTTTCTCCCCACCTACTTTGGACACACTTTGCTGTGCTGACGGATGTGCTGCTCTCTACTCCTGGAAGGGGAAACCGGGCCTGGGCAGCCATCAGTATCCCAGGCAGTGTGAGAAGGGAATGTCCCACCTTGCCTGTAAGGTTTCCAGGAGCACCAAAGGTTTTAGACAGACCTGCCTGCTGTTGACTGTCAGGAGGTCCCCTCAGTGTCACTGCACAGGGCAGTCCAGTCTTTCACTGTAACGGTGTGTCACTCGTGCTTCCCAGCTAACGTGAGCTCTGGTGTTCTAGGTCTATCAGCTGGACACAGGACATTACTTATGCAGAAATAAGTACTACGGCCGTGGTCTCTCCATCGAGGGGTTCCGCAATGCCCTCTACCAGTACCTCCACAATGGCCTAGAGCTGCGCAAGGACCTCTTTGAGCCCATACTCGCCAAACTCCGGAGCCTGAAGGCTGTGCTGGAGAGGCAGGCATCCTACCGCTTCTACTCCAGCTCCCTCCTCATCATTTACGATGGGAAGGACAATAGGGCAGGCATGTTCATGGAGCGCAGGGCAGAGATGCGCCTAAAGCGGGTGGACACCTCTCTCCCAGAGAGCCTGCAGGATGACACCAGCACAGAGCCCAGCCCTTCTGCCCTTCCCAAGGTGGATGTGCGCATGATTGATTTTGCACACAGCACATTCAAAGGGTTTCGGGATGACCCCACTGTGCATGATGGACCTGACATGGGCTATGTATTCGGGCTGGAAAGCCTCATCAACATAATGGAACAGATGCGGGAGGAGAACCAGTAGGCCTGGGCTGTGCCCGTTCATTCCTACCTGGTGGCAGGAGCAGGAAAAAGCAAACAACTTTGGTATTCAATGGTTCGCTCGCTCCCTTGTTTATAACTGTCCCCTGGGCTGGAAGAGCTGTGTGAGGAGTGTGAAGATCTCTGCCGTCCTGCTGCCCGTGTGGTTTTGACTGCACTGGCCTGACCTTCTGGAGGAGGCTCCCAGGGGCCCCGCTGGGTGTGCTGCTGTTGTGCATCAATCTCTTCATTGTGTATGCATTCTGGAAGGAAGACCTGGCCACAGGGAAGGGAAGAGTAAGCCAGCCCTTCATGCTGGAGATGGGGGTTCCGACTGGAATTGCACTGCCTCTGCTCCCCAGAAGTCCCAGCAGAGCCTTTGGTTTGAACCTCTTCTGTCATTTGGAAAGGGCATTCATTCAAATGAGCCGGAAGTATCTATGGGGCTGATGGGCACAGCACACTCATGCTGTTTCCTATGGTACCAGCTGTTGGTACAGCTAGCCCTGCCCCAGGGGTGTGATTAATTGATTGATTGGGGAGTTAGTTTATGATACCGCATTTATCTTCTCCAGTTTGAGCATTTTGACAAATCATCCCAAATGGGCAGGAATAAATGACCAAACAAAATCCATTGCAGAGCTGCAGCAATGGGTAAATCGCCTTGCCCCACAGGCTGCTGTGGGGTCAGTCAGGGAGGCTTTGCTACCACCCCTCGCCACCACCTGCAGCTGGCAGAGAAACTTGTGCAGAGCTGTAAGGGCAGGCAGGCCTGAAGGAGTTTCTCTTCCACCAGGGATAAGCGTGATGTTCCTGTGAGATTGACCCTGCCTCGGTGCATTGATCCAATGAGAGTTCAGCTACCTGGCCGGCAGTAGTGTTAACAGCAAGTGAATTCACACCTCAGCTGTTCCACTAGGGTATATCAAGCTAGTCCCAGCCTCAGTGTTTGTATAGCATAGGCACAGCAGCTGGGATGGGAGTATCTTCCTAGCCACATCCAGACCAGGCACTGCAGCATGAGACTGTTGTCTTCTTTGACTCCTCCCGGGGCTGGGCTGACCCATTCCACACTCTGGAACAGTCTGTCACGCTCCCTGGGGTGGGAAAAGGGAAGTGGCTGAGGGGATGACGTTTCAGCCCTACCTTGGAAGGATCCTAGTGAAGTTAATGAGGAAGAAGAGTCTTAGCTGAACGGACAGAGGGCTTCAGGCTGTCCCCATCATGTTGCTCATTCGCAGAAGTGCCCCTTCTGTGGGTGGAAACAGCTGCCCAGCTGGCATGGTGACCCCCTACCCGGCCTACTCTCAGGGAACTGATATCTACTGGCTTGTGTTAGGGTAGGATACAGCTGTCTGGCTGAACATGGCTTGGCTACGCTCTGGCCCTATTCTCCACTCCCACAAGTGGATTTCTGTGCTGGGGACTTGAGTGACAGCAGTGAAAAGAGGTTCTCTGACCTCTCAGAGCTAAGCTGCTTGAGCGAAGCTGTCTAGTCTCCAAGCTGAGGATGGACACGGTGCCTGTGGCTCAGGGTGTTCTGTGTCAGAGGGATTCTCCACCTAGATGTGTCATTTCCATGGCCCTGAGACTAGCTCTTCTAACCCAAACCGTCATATGCGGGCGAGTGCTTGGCCCTGCGCATTGCAGATGCACTAGGCCCTTTGACTGCACTTTGCCTGGGGAGCGTATGTGCGGGGGCATTGCCATCTGCGGTTGCTGCAGAGAGTGCAGGATTTGGGGCCGTGGGGTCTCAATCCTGTTACTGCTAGTTTGGGGGGGGGGGGGAGAGAGGGGAACAGTACTCAAATTTGTGCTAAAGCTTAAGACTGCCCTGTCTCTTGACTACTCTGCTGAGCTTGGTTAAAGCCCGTGCCCCCCTCAAGCCTTGCAGATGGGGGCTGGGCTCTTGGCCATGGTATTGTTGCATTTGTTAGGTTACTCCTCCCTCCACAGCATCTGTGAGCTCTTCCTCCACAAGCAGCTGCTAATGGGATTTTCTCAGTGGCCAGGACACAGCAGCCAAAGGTGGGCTGCTGGAGGCAATGCAGTTGTTTCCGTGGTTGAAGCAAAGTCCAAGTTAGCTGGGCAGAAATGCATTGAGGTCCTTGTGCATTGTGACCAATCAAATCCTAGTCTAGTGGCCTGCCTTCCTCACTGGCCCTGCTATGGCAGGTAGCGCTAAGGAGGGGCATTTCACACCGGGAAGGGGACTCCTCCATATGTGATCGCTTGGTCTTTCAGCATTCCCATTGTCCCCTATTCTGGGTATTGTTGAGGGAAGCGGGGATATGTGTCACAGCTCTCTCTTGTCTCTCCCATTGGATCCTGCACTGAAGTCCTAATGCTGAGTGTGGCAAGGCTTGTATGTTGGCTTTGGTCCAGTACAGCCCTGTATTAGATCCTGGTTCCAGGGTCACACCGACGTAGCTGGACTGTACAGGAACTCCTGTCTCTACACCAGTCTCCTCAGTCTTAGTGAGAGGTGTATACACAGATCACTAGCAACATGGTGCATTTCCTGTTTGGCTCCATGTGATTCCCCTTGCCAAGTACCTTTGGACCGTCCCGACAAAATTTTCAGAACTTGTAAATAGCCTTGACAACGGAATTGTTCTGCTTGTTGGAGGGGTTTTTATTCTGTTTGTGCTTCATGAAGAACCAAAAGAAATGAAAGGTTTAGTTTTGCCAGTGCTGCAGTGTTACGTTTCTACACAGCATGATCACAATGCACAGCCTTGCTCAGTAGCAATAACCCTTCCCATCCAGCTTGGAGTGCAGGACATGGCATCGGATGAGCCTCAGGCTGGGCAGGAGATGAATGCAAGTGCCTTGGACTTCTGGAGGCTCAAGTTGCTTATCTGGCTTAGAGCACAAATGGAATGGCTGTTTTCCTGCTAATCCCTCCTAGACACCGTCAACACACTCCTTGTCACCCTCGCCGCAGCCTCCTTAATACAGGCATAGCTGGAATTGACGTGCATAGGCATTGCCAGCTGTGGAACACTCCCCCAGAGCATACATGATGGAAGTGAGGCACTTTCACATCTGGCTGTCAATCCAGGGCGAGTTAGTAACTCGAAGGTAGCCCAGTGGGCATGCTGCATGGGCAGCCCCTGCATCTTGGCACTTCCTTGAACCCAGAGCAACATGGGGCAGTGGAAGTGACAATAGAAAGGCTTCAAGTGGGAGGTGGCCAGGTCAGCAACACATGAAGAAAATTGTTTCCTCAGCTGCTCTTTGTGGTAAGACTTCTAGACAATTGCTGTGGACGAACATGGAGCTGTTGCTGGATTTATCTCCCTCTTGCTCTCGGAGATAGAGCTGGATGCTGGCTCTGCAAGCAGCTCTGCTTGATGTTTCCAAGGCAGTAAACGTCTCCAAAAGTGAGACTTGCAGATCCATTGTCTCCTGGTAGCCTCACAGCTTGCCTCGCCTTGCAGAGAAGGGAATGAAGGGAATGTACCCCCAGGGGTCCGCTTCTGCCCAGGGCTCGTACAGGATGGTCTCGTCTCTTTCTCTGTTATATGGATGGGTTTTGTTGCTGGTTTGCAGAGATTGTTACTTTACTAGTTTGGGTGAAACAAAAAGTTACTCTTAGGAACTATAGCCCCAAGCATGGCCAAGGTCAGAGCATTTGCTGTTAACACTGTAGCAAGTGTCCTTCCCCTTCTGGGATCAGGAACCAGGATTCTCTAGATAGCCCCTTCTTGAGCAATGTGCCAGCCCCTGGCTACTCCCTCTGTCTAGGCAAATCCTTACATTAGGTAATTATGCAGTTAGAAGAATCCTCATAGAGCCGATCCTATTTAAAAATGGGTTCTGTATTTTTCATTGTGGAACTCCCCAGACATTCCCCAAAGCCAAATGGTTCAGTATTTCATTGGTTTGATTTCAAAGAACAAAAGAAAAGGTGCTTTTCTCCTCTACCCTGGGAAGCAGTGTTGTAACGGTTTAACTTACCACAAGGAGGTAGGAGTGAGTTGATGTAATGTAACCCTGACCTAAGAGTTTCCCAAGAGAGTGCACCTTACATTTAAATGCAGAGGACTGGCTGACCTGGCCATAAATGCAGCTGCTTGGTGTTGGAGTCCAAGGTTATGGGGGAGCTTTTTGGACAGCCCTTTCCTAAAAAACTATTTTGCATGCATTGTACACAGTCAAATCCACTTCAGGTGTGTTCACATAAATAGTCCTTCAGTCCTGTCAAGCAGCATAACCTGTTTGCCTCCTTTCAGAGCTTGCGAACATGTCACGCCCAGCAGCGTGACCTTCTGTAGCAGAATATACACACACTCTGTAGTTGCCTTCATGTAGAAAGATGGACCTGCTTTCAGCCTTTTGGAATACATAGCCAGTCAATCTCTAGCAATAGTATGATCTGCTAGCATTGAGAGCATGTGTAGGTCTATTATCAATGCAAGGGTTTCTCTGTATCTAGGTCCCTGGTCTTACAAACATGGACAAAAGAGAACAAGACTGTTCTTCAGTTAAACACTCTGTGGTTGGGAGGGCAGCAGGGGTTTGTTTTATTGCCTAAAGCCATGGGGATTTGGATTGGGTGCTGCTGTCTTGGGGAAGATGTTGGGCAGTCGTCCTCCTTTCCTGGCCTGGCGGTTATTCCTGCCCTGTAACTTGTCATTGGTGGCTCTTCTTGCTGTGCCAGTGAGAGTGGAAGCCACTTTCCCTAGCTAGCAGCTTTGATATTTGAGTTGGGCTGGTAAGTGTAATCTGTATAAGAACTAGCAGATCTAAGGCTTTGAAGCCTTCCTGTGGAGATGTTGAAATCTGCATAAAGCACACCTGGCTCCAAAGTGGGTAGCACATTCTGTGCAGTTTCTGTGAATTTGGCCCCTTACGTGTAGTGGCTTCTCTCAACTCTTGTGCTAGAGCAAAAGCTGCAGGGAGCCAGTTTCCCCCAGAGCTGGAGAACGGCGGGAAGGACTCATCAGCTGTAACTTGCTCATTCCTGCACCCTAGCCTGTGTGACCTCAGGCTTGTGCCAAACAGCCCTGTCCCTACAGAGGACCAAACCCTGACTCAGGGCCCGCCTGCATGCCTGCTGCTTCTGGGTGTGTTGTGTTACGGGGGCCAATGGAGGAGCAGTAGCTGCTTGAGGATGTTTGCCCAACCCAGAGCTATGTCACCTAACTCATCACATAAAGCTGATGTTCAAGATAACGTGGAGGGTGCAGTCTGTGGATGTGGCAGCTCCCCAGCATGCACTGCTCCATTGTGAAAAGTGTGCAGCCTGGTTGTACTGCTTGCTCTATAGGCCAAACCTCCATGTTAAAATGGAGAGCAGTGGCATTCTGACCTCCTGGAGGGGCAATTGTTGAGACTCCAGTCCTGCGACTTCCTCGTTTTTATGATGGGCCCCATCTCCTCGTTTCCCACTCCTAGACTCTGCCCAGAACAGAGTCACCCAAACCAGAAGTTCAGACTTCGGTGTTTGTATTTGTACTGTTATTGCATGTTTATCTCAGGAGCAAAATGCTTGTGTACTTGAAAGGTCCAGGTGTGGAGGGATCTGTGGCAAGTGTAGGAGGACTTGTTACTGCGGGAGGGGAAGGGGCCCTCTGAAACAGAGAGCTTTTAACCCTCTCCTGCCCTGCATCCATTTGGCTTGTCTGGGAGGTATGCAGCATCATATTGTCTTCGAGCATTTCCTGCTTATTTTTAGAATTCTCTTTCAGCCCCACTTTACTGGGCCAAGTCAAGCTTATGGGCATGAAAAGTACCAGTACCTGTACTCCAGACGTTGCAATGTTACCTCTCCTGCTGTCTCTAAAGTCATGTATATACAAATAAAAGCTGTTAGAAATTTAGCAGTGATGTGCACGTCTGTCTGTGCTGTTGTCTTCTCCCACCAAACATTTCTCGAACTGGTATCAGCTAGGCTGCAGGAGTGCCCACCAGGCGCTTCCTTACCACAGATAGGGAATGATCTGAAAAGAGACAGCTGAATTGGTGGGGGGAGGGGTATAACATACATGCCAATCAGTCGGGGTGGTGATAGTGTGGCTTTGCCATCTTTGATCTGAGTACACTGCACTAAGTATGGTGGGAGAATTGACCAGAGAGGAATCCAGGGACTGCTATGAGAACACATCAGCCTACGCTTCCTCTAACTGCTGTGCGATCTCATACACTGCCTGGGAAAGGATCTCCACAGCCCATTGGACATCAGCGTGGCCTTGGTTACAGAGGCTGCGATAGTGGCTTCATAGTTAAGGTTGAGTTTTGCAATGTAGGGATTCAGCTTCTTACGGAGGAAGAATACAGCGTACCCTCTATACGTTCTGCGCTAACATCTGTTAATGTTTGAGGTACAATTAACCATTCCCCTTGTCAGCTTTCACTTCTGTAGCTAACAAGCAGCTGGCTTTTACCATTCACACTCCTGCAAACTAGTGCACTGGCAAATTTGAAATTTGGTTTTAATGAAGCAAAGTTCCTAAAAACGGTTACTCACCTTCTCGTAGCTGTTCTTCGAGATCCGGTATTCATGTCCATTCCAATCAGGTGTGTGCACGTGCACAGTAGCCGGAAGATTTTTCCCCTAGCAGCATCTGTGTGGTTGGTCTTGGCGCCCTCTGGAGTGGTGCCTTCATGGCGCCCAATTAAGGGCCCTTCCGACCTGCCACCCTCTCAGTTCCTTCTTGCCGGCTACTCCCACAGAAGGGAAGGAGGGTGGGTATTGGAATGGACATGAACAACACATCTCGAAGAACAGTTACGAGAAGGTGAGTAACCGTTTTTTCTTCTTTGAGTGCTTGTTCATGTCAGTTCCAATCAGGTGACTCACAAGCCCAAGTTCAGGAGGTGGGGTCAGAGTTGTCCGCTGATTGTAGCGTCGCATCGTCTCTGGCCTGCTGAGTAATTGCGTAGTGCATGGTGAAAGTGTGGATGGACAACCACGTCACCACTCTGCAGATTTTCTGAGTGGGAACCTGAGCCAGGAATGCTGTTGATGAAGCCTGCGCCCTGGTGGAGTGTGCAGTGATTGGAGGTGCAGGGACACCTGCCAGGATGTAGCACTCATGAATATAGGATGCTATCCAGGATGAGATGCCTTGTGACGACACAGGCAGACCTTTCATTCTGTCCGCCACTGCCGCGAATAACTGGACCGATTTTCTGAATGGC
Organism: Terrapene triunguis; assembly: GCF_002925995.2. Lineage (NCBI taxonomy): Eukaryota > Metazoa > Chordata > Testudines > Emydidae > Terrapene > Terrapene triunguis. The sequence continues at coordinate 6,975 of NW_020664586.1, read as the reverse complement.
TTCATTCTCTCAATCTAGAATGCTAGCGCACTATGGACATCTAGAGAGTGAAGTGTGTGCTCTCTGCCACTGGAATGAGGCTTAGGGTAGAATACCAGGAGAAAGATGTCCTGATTGATGTGAAACTGTGATACAACCTTTGGTAGGAAAGCAGGGTGAGGTCTGAGCTGAACCTTGTCCTTATAAAACACGGTAAAATGGGGCTCTGATGTTAGGGCCTTAAGTTCAGACACCCTCCTGACCAAGGTTATAGCTATCAGGAACGGGACCTTGTAAGAGAGGTAGAGTAGGGAGCATGCCACCAAGAGCTCAAAGGGCGGTGCCATGAGTCTAGAAAGGACCAGGTTGAGGTCCCAAGCCAGGACAGGCTGCTGGACGTGAGGGTATAGCCTGTTGAGACCTTTTAGAAATAGGCTGACCATCGGGTAAGCAAAGACAGAGCAGCCCTCCGCACCCAGGTAGAATGCCGAGATGGCGGCCAAGTGAACCCTTACTGACAACATTGAAAGCCCCTGCTGCTTCAGATGGAGGAGGTAGTCCAGGATAAGCAGCACCGGGGCTAGCGTTGGGAGCGAATGGCACTGTGCCAATCAAATTGAAAATCTCTTCCACTTGGCAAGGTAGGCAGTTCTCGTAGAGGGTTTCCTGCTGCTAAATAGGACTTGTCTAACCCGGTCTGAACAGGAAAGTTCCACCGGGTTCAACCATGGAGATTCCACGCTGTGAGGTGCAGCACCTCGAGGTTCGGATGTTGGAGACAACCGTGATCTTGTGTCAGAAGGTCCGGAAAGAGTGGCAGGGCGACTGGAGTTTCCACAGACATGTCTAGGAGAAATGTGTACTAGTGCTGGTGGGGCCAGGCTGGAGCTATCAATATAACCTGAGCTCATTCGCTCTGGATCTTGAGTACCTTGTGAATGAGCGGTATGGGTGGAAAGGCATATAGGAGACAACTGCCCCATGGGAGGAGGAAACCATCCACACTGGAGCCCGGGCTGTGATTTTGGAAGGAGCAGAACTGCTGGCACTTCCTGTTGCATCGCATGGTGAATAGGTCTATTTGGGGAAATCCCCACCTCTGGAAGATTGAATTCATGATGTCTGGGTGAAAGGACCACTCGTGGCCATGAAAGGACCTGCTGAGATGGTTTGCCAGCTCGTTCTGTATCCCGGGGATCAGCATGACATCATCTGGGAATAGAAATTGTATGGGGGTGGGGTGCGGAAGGGGTGAGGGCTCTGGTTGGGGGTCCAGGCTCCAGGGTGGGGCCAGAAATGAGGAGTTCAGGATGGTGCGGGCTCCCGGCTGGGCCGGGGGAGTGGGGAGTGGGGGTGGGGTGAGGGCTCCGGCTGGGGATGCAGGCTCTGGGGTATAGGAGGGTGCTCTGGGCTGGGACCAAGGGGTTCAGAGGGTGGGAGGGGGATCAGAGCTGGGGCAGGGGGAACGGGTGCAGGCTCCGACTGGGGGTGCGGGCTCTGGGATGGGGCTGGGAATGAGGGGTTTGGGGTGCAGGAGGGTGCTCTGGGCTTGAATCAAGGGGTTCGGAGGGCTGGGGCAGGGGGTTGGGGCACAGAGGAAGGCTCAGGGGTGCAGGTTCCGGGCAGCGTTTACCTCAAGCGGCTCCTAGAAGCAGCGGCATTGTTCCTTCTCCAGCTCCTATGTGGAGACTCTGCAGGCTTCCCCATCCGCAGACACCACCCCTGCAGCTCCCATTGGAGCGCCGGAGGGGGCCATTGGAGCCTGTAGGAGCTGCTGTGGCTTCTACAAGCCGCGTGGAGTGGCCCCCGCCCCTGCTCCCCGGCTGGAGTGCCGGAGCAGGGCAAACCCCACTCCCCAGCAGGAGCTCAAGGGCTGGCTTAAAATGGCTGGTGGGCCGGTCCAGCCCGCGGGCCGTAGTTTGCCCACCCCTGCTCTAGGCCCTGCCCTCCTTCCACTCACAGCCTTCTCTCAGTGTGGTGCCTAGGACTACCTCAATGCAGTCTACTCCCCCAGAGTGTGCACATGTGGGGGGATCCAGTCAGGGCCAGCTCAGGCTTTTTTGCCACCCCAAGTGGCAAAGGGCGGGGGGGAGCCACAATTGGTGGCACTTCGGCGGCAGCTCAGCTGTGCCGCTTCATTCCTCAGCGGCAGTTCAGCACTCCGAGAGGGACTGAGGGACCCGCCACCAAAGACCAGGATGTGCCGCCCCTTCCCATTAGCCACCCCAAGCACCTGCTTGCTGCGCTGGTGCCTGGAGCCGGCCCTGGATCCAGTTCAGCATCCTGCATGGAGCAGCCTAATGTCACCAGTCCCCCTGCAGGGTGCGAGAGAGCAGAAAGTTCACAGCAGCCCTCCTGCGAGGGACAAGGGGCAGGAGCGTCACACCCACACTGGGACAGTCGGGGAGATCTTGCCTCACACAGCTAGGAGCAAAGAGGAAGATGAGTGACCTAAGAAAAAGATGGAGACTCCATTACACCTTCCATAGCTGAAGAACGTGAAAAGTCAATTCCTAGACACAAGGCCTGTTGAATGGGGGTTCAGCCTCAGCAGGCAGCAGGGCCTATAACCATGAGCGGAGCCAGGGTGGCTTGCCTTTGCCCACAAGATGTCAAAAACCCACGGACTTCTGTTAAGGTTACTTCTAAAAGAGCTCCAAAGCCATAAGGGTGAGAAACACCTTGCCTCCCTCCCTCCCCCCACACCTGCCGCGGCCGCCCCAGGCTAGAGAAACCCCTCACCTTCTTCCTCCTCCCGCAAGCCTGCCCTGGCACAGCCACCCTGGGCTAAACAAACACCTGCCCCCCCCCCCCCCACACCCCCCAGGCTAGACAAACCCCTTCCCCCCCCCCCATCCCCAATATGCTCTGGCACAGCCCCACAGGCTAGAGAAATACCCCACCTCCCCCCAAGACCTGCCCCCCCACACACACCCCGGAGCTAGAGAAACACCTCACCGCCTCCTGCCCTCCCTGGCAAGGCCACCCCGGCCTAGAGAAACACCTCGTCTCCCCGCCCCCAGGCTGCCATGGCACAGCTGCCCTGGGCCAGAGAAACACCTCGCCTTCCCCCACAGCCTGCCCTACCCTGGCACGGCCCCACCAGGCTACAGAAACACCTCGCCTCCCTCCGCCCTCCCTGGCACGGCCACCCTGACCTAGAGAAACACCCCCCCCCCCCCTGCCCTGGTATGGCCCCCCCAGGCTAGAGAAACCCATCGCCGCCCCCCTCCCCCAGCCTGCCCTGCTGGGCCGCCCCTGGCTAAAGAAATAGCTTGCCTCCCCTCACCTACCCTGGCACAGCCACCCCCGGCTAGAGAAACATCTCGCCACCCGCCCCCAGAACCTGCCATGGCACGGCTGCCCCAGGGTAAAAAAAACACCTCGCCCTGCCCTTGCATGGCTGCCCCGGGGTTGAGAAACACCTCTCTTCCCCACTGTCACGCCGTCACCGGATCAGTGTTCTGGAACTACTCCCTGTAAAGCCAGTCAGGACTCTGGGGGAGCCTCCTCTCTCTGACATACTGTTGCCAGGGCAAGAGGCTTACACAACTTTGACCTTCCTGGGTCTGACCTTGGAACATTCAGCATCGCCTTCCACACCATGCACTTCCTGCAGTGAGTCCACCCGGGCAGGGCTCCTGAGGAAGCCAGAGGGCCCTGGACCCCAACTCCACAGTCAGACGTGACTCTCGGCCAGACGGCAAAACAGAAGGTTTATTAGTCGACAGGAACACAACATAGAACAGAGCTTGCTAGCACAGAAATCAGTGACTTTCAGCCAAGTCCGTTTTGGGAATCCTGGGCCAGATGCCCTGGATTTGCCCTCTTCCAGTCTCCAGCTACCTGACCTCAGAAAACTCCCTGTTGCTCCTCCCCCTTCTCTTTGTCTCGCTTCCCAGACAAAAGGTGTCACCTGGTTCCATCCCCCCTCCTGCGTCTCAGGTAACATAGGTGCAAACAGCTGGGCAGCTTCACCTGCCCTGAGGGCCTCAGCAAAAATCACACACCCAATTTCCACCACGTAAGTATTGGTACAGTACACTGGGAAACTAAGGTACACACAGTATTAGTATAGGACAGTAAGACTCACATGCAACATAACAAGATGAATAAAACCCCACTTTGTCACATCTCTCCCCCCTCCGACACCAAACTGAGCGGGGCCATTTTAACCAGTGGCCTGGGGAAGTTCTGGCCCCCCTCTCTGGGACAAAGCATTGGCTAGAACGTTGGCACTCCCCTTAACATGGACCACCTCCATCTCATAATCCTGAAGCTGGAGACTCCACCTCAGGAGCTTGGCATTGGCCCCTTTCATCTGGTGCATCCACGTTAGGGGAGAATGGTCGGTGTACACGGTGAAGCACCGCCCAAATAGATATGGCTGCAGCTTTTTAAGGGCCTGCCAGACATTCCTTTTTTATGGCTGCATAGCTTCCTGCTTAGGTACAACCTGCATTAGCACTGCACCCAACCCTGTGTTTGAGGCGTTGGTGAACACCAAAAAGGGCTTGTCAAAGTCTGGATTTACGAGCACCGGGCCCTTGACCAGAGTCTCCTTCAGAGCACAGAGAGCCCTCTGGCACTGCTTGATCCAGACCACCTTATCTGGCTAACCCTTCTTATATAGCTCAGTGATGGGGGGCGGCTATGGAGCTAAAGTAGGGCATGAACCTCTGGTAGTAGCATGCCATCCCACTGAAAGCCTGGACCTGCTGCTTAGTCTGGGGAGTGGTCCAATCTCTGATCACCTCCACCTTGGCTGGCTCTGGATTTAGGCAGCCGTTCCACACCTTATGGCCCAGGTGTGACATCTCTGACATCCCCACCTTGCACTTGCCAGCTTTTATAGTCAGACCTGCATCCCAGAGCTGGTCCAGCACTTGTTTAACCTGGGACACGTGGTCTTCCCAGGTCTGGCTAAAAACACAGATATCAATATACACCAGGGCAAAATTCTCCATCCCCTTGAGTAACTGGTCCACCAGGTGCTGGAAGGTGGCAGGTGCCCCCTTTAGCAGAGGCGTAGCGAGCGCCCTCCGACCGAAGGGGGCCCCGCAAGGAAGGGGGCCCCTAAAAGTGGCAAAATAAATACCGCATTCCAGTTTCTGCATTGTAAGGGGCCCCGCCCGGACATATGTTCGGAGGGGGCCACCGTTCGGAGGGGGCCACGTTCTTTGTTGCTACGGCCCTGCCCTTTAGGTCAAAAAGTAGGACCAGGAACTCATATAACCCCAGAGGGGTCATAAAAGCAGATTTCAGCCAGGCATCCAGAGCCAAAGGTACTTGCCAGTAGCCCTTGGTGAGATCCATAGTAGTGAGATAACGAGCCCCTCCCCCCCCCCCCAGCTTGTCTAAGAGCTCATCAGGCCTAGGCATGGGGTAGGCATCAAATTTGGTGATGGCATTAACCTCCGGTAATCCCCGCAAAACCGCATTAGTCTATCCTTCTTGGGGACCAACACCACGGAAGAGGCCCAAGGGCTGGAGGATAGCTGGAACACCCCTAAAGCCAGCATGTCCTTGACCTCTCTCTCCAGGTCCTGGGCTGTTTTTCCAGTGACCCTGAAAGGGGAGCATCTTACAGGAGGGTCGGCTCCTGTCTCCACCTGGAGGACAGCTGGGTTAGTGAGCCCAGGCCGGTAGGAACACCGTACCCCTTGGATCTCTGCCGGCTGTGCAAGGGTTTGCTGGTCAGGGAGGGGAATTGATTCCAGCGAGGGGCCAGCCCCTGTCTCAGGGAATAGATCCACCAAGGGATCATCTCCCTGCTCCTCCCACTGGCCACACACGGCCAGTACCAAATTCTCCATGTCAAAATACGGCTTCATCATGTTGACATGGTACACCTGGTGGCTGTGAGCCCAATTAGACAGTTCCACTACATAGTTCATCTCATTCAGCTGCTTGATGACCTTAGAGGGCCCATCCCAGGCAGCTTGTAGTTTGTTCTTTCTCACGGGAATGAGAACCATCCACTGGTCCCCAGTGGCATAGGAGCAGGCATGTGCTGAGCGGTCATACCAGACCTTCTGCTGCCCTTGGGCCCTGGCTAGATTCTCCCTGGCCAAGTCCATGCGCTCAGTGAGCTTTTGCTGGAAAGTCAGTACATACACCACCACTGATTCTCCACTGGGGGAGGCCTTCCCCTCCCATTCTATCCCTCATCAAGTCCAGGGGTTCCCTCACTCTCCTCCCATACAGCAACTTGAAAGGAGAGAACCTGGTTGATTCCTGGGGCACTTCCCAGTACGCGAACAACAGGTGGGGTAAATACTTGTCCCAGTCCTATGGGTGCTGGTGTGATTAAGTGGGGATTTTCCCTTATTATGTTGTATGTGAGCCTTACTGTTTTGCATGAATGCTGTGTGTGCCTCAGTTTCCCTGTGTATTGCACCAATGTCTAGCTGGTGGGAATAAGTGTGTGTGACTTTTGTGGGTGGCTGATTCAGCTGCCTGCACGGATGCTATGACTGCCCCCTTCGTAACCTGAGACCCAGGAGGGGGATGCGACTAGGGCCTGGTCTACACTATGACTTTAATTCGGATTTAGCAGCATTAAATCGAATTAACCCTGCACCCGTCCACACAACGAAGCCATTTATTTTGAAATAAAGGGCTCTTAAAATCGAATTCTGTACTCCACCTCGACGAGCGGAGTAGCACCAAAATCGATATTGTCATTTCGAATTAGGGTTAGTGTGGCCGCAATTCGATGGTATTGGCCTCCGGGAGCTGTCCCAGAGTGCACCATTGTGACCGCTCTGGACAGCAATCTGAACTCGCATGCACTGGCCAGGTAGACAGGAAAAGCCCCACGAACATTTGAATTTCATTTCCTGTTTGCCCAGCGTGGAGAGCACAGGTGACCACAGATAGCTCAGCTCATCAGCACAGGTAACCATGCAGGCCGATAATCGAAAAAGAGCACCAGCATGGACCGTACGGGAGGTACTGGATCTGATCGCTATATGGGGAGAGGATTCAGTGCTA
>NW_020664585.1:18723141-18740226 GCF_002925995.2 Terrapene triunguis | reverse complement strand
GACCCCATGACCTAACCAGCCCGTTCCAGCCAGAGGGGGCCAGAGGACAGGAGGCCGAGGCGACCCTGTTTACCTGGAGAGAAGACAAGGGACAGAGGTGGGGCTTGGGGCCAGTGATATCAGATGCCCAGCTGGGAAGCAGGGGGGCTCGGGGCTGGAGAGGGGGAGCAGGCAGAGCCCACCTGGATGCAGGGAGAGACTTGGATGTGCTGTGCTGAGGGAGGCCAGGCCTGAGGGTCAGAGAGTTTCCTGTGCTGTGTTCAATGCTCAATAAACCCTCCTGCTTTACGCTGGCTGAGAGTCATTCCGGTCTAGAGAACAGGGTTGCATCAACCCCTTCGGGGGGGGGGGGGGGGGGGGCCACGGGGGGTCCAGAGTGAGTGGAGTCCCTGAGGGGGCCCACGGCGAGAGACAGACGTGCTAAGGCTCAGAGAGGTGCGGCTCCAGGAGGTGGAGGGGCCTGACCCTGAGAGAGAGTGGACCCCCGAGAAGGGCTGTCTCACTGAAAGGGACACACACCCCCGGACCGCATGGGGCCAAGAGTGGGCACGATCTGTGAGTCCGTGACAGGCCTTAACAACTGCCACCGCTCAGCAAAGGGGTGACGCTGATGTCAGAAAAGGGCCGTTGAGGTCACTAAAAGGAGGAATGATATAGAAATGTACTGGGAGAGGGTTTCTGCTCTATCTTATCCTTGTGAGATTGCCCCAATCCCTGGGCAATCTCTTCCAAAGCTGTGACCAGGCCGATGCCTTGAGGGGTCGGTCTCTGCACTCAGAGAGCCAGGGAGGACCTGTGAGGTGCCCGGGTAGGAACCGGGCTCTTTCATCAGTGATCAGCAGGCAGAACCTGCTCCGTTGGGCAGCTAGCCCTTGGAAACAGCCTCTGCCTTTGCCAGGAGCCACAAGACCTGTTGGTGCACGTTGACCTCTGCTGGCCTGGCTTTGCCTGCCCCAGCCCCAGCTTGTCTGACACTACAGTCTGTGAGGTGCGTGTTGGAGTCACATCAGCTCCGATCTCTGTGGCTCTGCTGCCATCTTCAGGCTCATCCCAAGCAGGAAGCGTCTCCAGCTGTAAGGGTCTGGTTGAAATAGACATGGGAATCTTCGTGTGGCATTGCTGCAAAATGACACTAGATGGGGATGTGCACCAGGGAACAAGGTTAGTGCAGGGCTGGGGGGCGTGGGGGGAGTTGCACATTCCCTCGGATACCCAGGAGTCATAATCTGGCTAAGATGTTCAAAAAGGACAGGGCTCTGGGGAGCCTCTGTTTCTATTTGCCCAACTAAAGACATGGGAAAGGGGCCTGATTTTCACAGGACAGGTGCTTGGCCCCCTTTGGTCACCTTTGAAAATCTTGGCCAATCTGTTTTCTTTTCCTCTCAGTTGAGTTCCTGTTAGAGAGGCCTGAACCCAAGCCCTGGATCTAAGCAGAAGCAAACTGTGTGTGTGAAAAAGAAGATGTCCGGGAGGGTGGAGGGGAGAGAGGTAACTGCATGGGGAATAGAGGGATCCAGATCTGAATTTCCCAGCACTGTCAGGGAGTTAGCAGAGGGAGGCTCACTGCTTAGCTCTGGGAGCTGGGCCTTGCCCGTTATCTGAACTGTGCTGTCTGACATTTGCCCAATATTAATTTGCTTGCTGCGTTTCAGGGCTTGGGTCCATCTCTTGTTCCTGTCTTTGGCTAGTTTAATCATTTCCCTTTGCATGGACTCAGACTTATGCATAACTTGATGGGAGATGGCAGCTTGCTACAAAACGTTTACCTGACCTGCATTATTTAGAGTACACGGCTCAGTGTCCCTGTCTGAAATGGGGGCATTATGAGCTGCTAAGACTGCACTCATTAAGCAGCAATGAAGTTGAGTAACCGATAATATTCACATCCCTAAGAGACTCAGGTACATGCTGGGACAAACGACTGACCTGGAGGAGCTGCTCGTGACCAGCTGCACAGAGACGGCACGGTTAATACTAGGCAAGGCTGCTCAAGCGGCGCACGGTAATCGGCCCCACCTTGCCATGCAAGGCTGCCCAAGCGCACCGGAGCAAAACCCACAGTCTCTTGCCTTAAGAAAGCCCTCTCTGATCCCGGAGGATTCCCAAAGCCCCTCTCAAAATGATATACAAAGATCACCCATCACTGATCGGCAGCCACCTCTGGGGTGAAGGGAGACAGCTGATGTACAGCCAACAACGCCACTACACACGAGTTTGGGGCAGGCAGCACAGAATAATAATACGGCCGATCCAATGAGAAATGGAGGTAGGCAGAATGTAACTAGCTTTGTTACAACAGGCCAGGTCACTGGGGTTAACACCTGCAAAAGTGCTGTGGAGTCTCAGTGAACCCAAATGGCCAGGAGCTCCTTAGACGGCTGCAAAATGCTTCCAAAGTTGTATTATTATTTATTACAGGAGCTCAATTTCACGTCTCCTCTAAGAGATGTTTCTGCCAGAAATCGTGTCCCCTCACGCCATGCTGGGACACCGGCTTCCGTTCTGCCTCAGCACCTACCCCGCCTACAACACCCAACTTCCTGCAGCCCCCGAGGTGTTTCTTGGAGGTCTCCGCATCCAGCTCAAGCAGTTGCAGTGGGAGAGGCCTGACACGGTCCCAGCACGAGGCACTCTGGCAGGCTGGGCTGCCCAGCCACCCCACGCAAGGCTGCGCAGCTACTCACTGCGGCCATGGCTGATCACTCAGCTGATGAGCCATCAGAGCTCAATTGCTCTCCGCTCCATGTGACCAGAGCCTGGCCATTGTGAAGCAATACGTGTCAATACCCCTGACTGCACAATGTGAATGACCAATCACCCAGTAGAGCTGAAAGCTTGGCTCTGACGCGGACTGTGCTAACAACAGGGTGAAAGGACACCCTGGCAAAGGACAACAAGCCCTGAGCCCCGTGGAAGTTTCATTCGATCCTCCAAACAGGGGCTAGGTGTTGGGATGCTGCCCAGGCCCTGGCCTGTGGGAGAACTGGGCAGGCTGGGCGAGGCAGGGACCTGCAGCCAGAACAACTGAAAACAGAGCTGGTGATAATGGGAGTCTGATTAGCTTCAACTGGCTACCAGATGCCCTGAGCCACAGACAAGGTGGGGTGGGGAATGCCGATGCTCGGGCGGGGCTACTGCCTGTGAAAGCTGGGCTGGTGCTCTCTGCTTTGGTTCGATTCTTTGCCGAGTCTCTGACCCTTACCTGTCTGATAAGCCAGGAAGGAGTAAAGCAAAGGGGGTGGGATTATCTATGAGACACCTCACCCCACCCCACCCCCACCCCCACACACAGAGGTTTGGGTTTTGTTGGTGTCTGAGTTTTTCTCAGGCTAAATGAACCCGGTTGACCAGTCTGAATCCAGTGCAAAGCAGCCCCAAGCCATGCGTGCGTGCTGGCTGGGCTGGCTCCCACGTTCAGCTGCAGCACGGCACGCTAGGTAAGCAGGGAATACGTTCTCTGGCCCAGTCGCTCCCCACCAGCCGGAACGAGCCGCTCCTGGCGGTAGTGAAAGGAATTAACGGGGCTCTTCACCTGGTTCTGGTTTAATGCAAACTGGCGAGACAGTTGCTCTTACACATGAGGGATTGACAGCCCTGGCTAGACCCAGCCAGAGCACCGGCCACTTCTCCAGGCAGCTCCACCCAAGGCATCCTAGTCCTGACCCCCAGCACCATGGTTATTCCACTCCGAGCTCTCCGAGTGGGGAGACTGCCCATGAGATCAGGGGCAAGGCAGAGACCAACTCAGCCTCATTCCTGCCATAAAAAGGCTTTGAACCCAGATCCCCAGAGGCGAACGGTTACCAACTGAAGAACGGGAGACTTGCTTTCCTGAGAGCCTGGCTCTTGCATGATGCGTCTTGCGCATGCAGGGAACTATAAACAGAGTGATTGCCACTTGCGCTGAGAGGCACCTACGTTCCCCAGAAACTACTCTGATTTCCTTTCAGGGATTAGCAGAAAAAGGAAGTGGTTTCCAGGAGCCAGACCGTTACACACCATGTGCCAGATGTGTGTGCAATCGCAGGACAGTTGGCAACGCAAGGCTGCTCAACCCCACCGTGTGTTTCCCCCATGACTAGAGTGTTTCAGTGCATCAATGGAAAAAAAGAAGCATGAAATCATGTAACCACAAGTCAACTTGTAACCACAGGAGCTGACCGCAGAGGGCTCATACTGATTACACATGGTAACTGCCCTGCCACATTACATCACACAGCAGGTTTTCATCGGCTAAGTGTTTTGGTACCAACTGGCACTTCCCAGCCTATGAGTTAATTTCAGGTATACAAAACTGCCACTCAGGGTCAAGCAACCGGCTGTGAAACAGGTAAATTTCATGAGTCCATCTGCCATCATCAACTGATCCAGGGGGATTTTGTTCTGATAGGCCAGGTGCATTTTCTTACCATTAGCACATCCATACGGTTCTCAGCTCTGGCTGCTCCGGACAAGGGACAGCAGAGAGGCGGCAGCCACTTTGACTGAAATAAAACCGTGAGTGTGACCCCTCCCCCCCCCCACTCCCCAGGAAGCTATGAAAAGCTGGAGCCTTTCGCTGCTTCGAATGGCTTTCTAGGGTCTCCCCATTGGTTTGCCCCTTCGGAGCAGTAATAGAATGATCAGGATGGGGAATGTTACATGAGTGCCCTCATCTTTTCAGCTGAACATCAGGTATTTCCCCGGCACCAACTAGCTGTGCAGGTGTCTGCTATCCTCCCCCCGCCCCAGGAACATGAAATCAGGTGTCTGAATATTTTGACGTTAACTTTAAAATCCTTCCATTTAAAATAGCACCCGCCAGCTGTGTGTGGAGGGGGGGGGGGGGAGGTTGCTCTGTCCAGACTGAACACCCTGCGCAGTATGGGATTGGGGACTTTCAAAGGGGATGTTATTGAAGAAAGGCTTTAAAGAGCAACAGGAAGCCCTAATAACTTGGGAATCTGGGGTTGACGGAGCAGGCTTGAATTTCAGTTTAAACCTGTCCCCGGGGACTTGCTATTGCAGATGTCTTCAGGCATCAGCAGTCACTGCCCAAGCTGACTCTGTCTGAGTCAGCCCTTCCTGTTCTGCTCCTGGCCCTTGGCTACTGGCCCCTCCCCTCCAAGCTTGCATCGCCAGCTGTACCTACCACCCGATGTTCCTCTCGGTCTCTGGCCTGTACTGCGCACACCGAGCTCAGCTTGTCAGGCGTAACTGGCTGAGAATCCAGGGGTTAAGAAGCAACGTTTCAGTTCCCAGTGAGGTGACAGAGCCAGAGGTGTGGGCTTCCCGAAGACGCCAGTAGAGCAGGAGACTCTGTCCGTGGCTGAGATGGTGCCTGTCCATCCCCTCCAGGGCAGATAAGGGAAGGACTTATCTTGCTACTGCAGTGAATTAGACTGTAGGAGCAGCATCTGTTGGGACAATTTTGCTTTGTACCTTGGACATACAGAAAGACGGACCTCTGTGGCTTTCTTGGGGCCCAGGAGCTTGCACAGAAGATGCTTATGGTAGACATCAGTAGTGTGAACATCCAGAGGGCCGTACTCTGTGAGGGGCAGCCAGACCCTCCCTAATCCTAAGAGACACTACACGTCATGGCTCAAAACTTGGAAATGGCCTGTGGGTTCCCCCTGCTGCGGATCACTCCCTGGTTCCCAGCAAGGACCAAGCCCCAGGGCTAGGAGGGCCGTTTATAGCAAGAGTAACCCGTCCATTGCAACAAACACCAGGAGCCTTCCTACCTGCTGCTTCACAGGGATGTCTCTGACTGGCCTTCTGGGGAAACCGATCCGCCTATACGTTCTAAAGACGTCTCCAGAGCTGCCTTCACTGGGGGCCCAATGGAGGATGCTGCTGATACTTCAGTAGCAAGTGTCCTTCAGCCACTGCATTCTCCTTCCAGAACAGGATTCATTCACGGCATCGAGGTGGATTTCAGAGCAGAGAACCTCATTGTCCTGACGTTGTGTGTCAGTGGGACCCACTGGGAATCAAGCCACAGGCTCGCTGGAAATCTAGAAATACGGAACCAGGTAAACCAGGTTTAAAGTCGTAATATCGCCTTTTTCTTGATTTTTATTCGTCTTGACCTAAACCAAAACAAGGCTGCACTGCGGCTGGCTCTGGGTTTCCACAGGACCTGGGCAAAGGGACCACTACGCTCTAGACAGCTGTCTGTGACCCTCTTGCCTCCCCGACCATTTCAGATCACACATTGATTCAGACACTCAGCCTGAGAAGTAGGGGAGTCTGCAGCCATGGAGTGGGGGGAAGTGCCATGGTCTGTGGGGTGGTTCAAGCTGTCAGGGGAGATATGGCTACAGGGGGGGCCATAAAGTGCTGGCTTTGTAAGGGGAGACTCTAGGAACGGTGGCCCTTTGCTAGAACAGGCCTGGTGCAGCATTCTAGAGATTGGGAATAATCATGTAGCCTCTTTTCCATTCCGTCTATCGACTCCAGTACGATGTATATTATTGATTCATACTCCAGTCCCCAGCCGTACATCCTACCACCTTATCCATTCTGTGGAGAACTTCATAACAGCGAGAGCCCCTCACACAGCCCCAGGCTCCCCTTCCTCCCAATCCCCTATTGCTTAGCTCGCCACGTCTTGTTCTGCGGTTCCCTGGAGGCCCCTGGACTCCAGGCCGAAAGCTCCTGTGCCAAACGGGCGGGCAGAAATTCTGTTCATGTCTGTGATCTGGTTTATTCTATGGGTTCCGTACACTGCTGTGCACCAGCACCGCTAATGTTACACTAACTGTGTTTACATATGTACACGGTGCACGGTGCCATGTAGCGGGGCACCGTAGAAAAGTCAAAAACACAGAAATGGAAACAAAGCTGGGCCCAATGACCCCATTCTGCCAAAATGAGGAGGAAAAAAGATCCAGAAAGGACGAGCTGGTGAAGAAGACAGGCCAAGACGCTCAAAGACAAACAGACCTGAATAGAAAGGCCCTATGCTAGGACTCAAAGAGAATGAGAGTTCGTTCTTTGGGATTAGCATCCGATTTAACTCCAGACCTTGACCAGAGGCACAGTGGCTTATCCCTTGGGAGAGAAGCTGATTCCACAATTACACTCCCCACTGAACTATTATCCATCTACCTGTATCACCCAAGTTTCTTCAGAGAAGAAATCTGGGTCCCTTCTCCCAAAGCTCAACATTCTGGCCGATCAACCACCCCATCTAATTCACCCCGCCGATGGGACGCCCGGGCCACAAAGCAGAAGCAAGCAGCTGCCGGGATATTTTTGCACAGCCGTGTGTCACTGTGCGTATATCTTCGGTGGCGGAACCCAGTTGACCGTCCTTGGTAAGTCACTCTAATATTCATTTACAATCGTTTCCCAGTTGTTGCGGGTTTTGAATTTTTTTCCTTTGTCTCCCCTTCTCAACTTCTCTGTCTATTCCGGGCTGGGTGCTCTTCTACTCTGTCCTAATCACCATGAAAATGTGTGCGTGGGCGGAGGGGGGTTACTCTGTTGAATGACAAAACGCAGGTCCTGTGTTGTTACAGATTTTTCCAAATGTTTTTGTCCTTTCGTTACTGATGAGTCCCCATTGATCAAATCTTTGGTCACATAATGGGGTTTTGTTTTATTACAGGCGATAGTTGGGGGGGTGCCTCCTAATTTCAGAGCCCAGCCAAATTGTATTTTAATTGTTTATCTAACAAAACTTTCGATGTCAGTTTTCACTCTCTGATGGAAAGATACCCAGGTAAGGCTATGGTAACGAGGAGAAAATATTCAGGAGTTTGAGATATAAGGTTTTAGTTTCGTAGAAGACTGGTCAGTCCTGCAGCCAAAAAAAAAGGGGGGGGGGAGGCTCTCCATTTCAGAAATGGTCAAAAAAGACAGCTGCTTTCTTTTTTTCTCATGTCTAATGCTTTTTCTGAGGTTATGCTGGAAAAGTTAGAAGGTTTTGGTGAGAGTTTTCAACTCAGAGTCAGAAAATGGGAGCCGTCAGTCAGCTGAGAGGGAGCTAGAAACTTCTCTTGAAAATATAGGTGGATGCTTTAGGTCAGTCCCGGGGGCAGAAGCAATTAAAAAGAGACTTTGAATTCTCAGTTGCAATTAAAAGGGATACAGAGCAAATTCTGATGACTTCTTCTTGAAACATGAGACACCCTCTTTTGCAAATAGTCCGTTCGGTTTTAAGCATCTGGCTGGCTGCCTAGTCACTGTTGAATCGGAGCTTGCTCAGATTGAAAAGATCCAGAGGAGGATTTCTGCTTGTCATGCAGATACTTAGATATTACTGTGATGGGCGCTAGGAATACCCGCGGTAGCTGGATAGGCAACAAAGATGGTCTTAAATAGC
The DNA here is from genome assembly GCF_002925995.2 of Terrapene triunguis. Lineage (NCBI taxonomy): Eukaryota > Metazoa > Chordata > Testudines > Emydidae > Terrapene > Terrapene triunguis. The sequence continues at coordinate 18,731,912 of NW_020664585.1, read as the reverse complement.
GAGACTCACGTATGGATGAGGAACTGCTCCAAGTAGGACTCTGTAGCCTGGAACAGAGAGGTGCAAGAGAGGATTCAGTTGAAGTGTTTAAGATTATGAATGAATGATTGTGATTGTTAGCAAGCGAACACGGCTCACTCCTCCCTTCTCACTGCCCGTTGAGCCGAGGGGTCTCTAGATGGAAGGATTCGCTAAGTAAAAGGGTGTATCATCCCCAGGGGAGATGCTAGAGTAAAACACTGTAGCTTGAGTTAACAAGAAGCTGGATACTTTTATGACCAGTTAACGCCACTGTTCTGTGTCTTGCACATGCAAAGGCAGGGGAATTGATATCTTGTGCTTCGGGACATAGGATAGGACCATTGCGACAGGACAGAAGAGTGTCGCTGCCCAGCGTTGCACGGCTGCATTGAAACGGGCCAGATTATGAATTCACTGGGAACTGTGGTGGCACAGTGCCTCTGAGAATCAGATCAGTAGGAATTGCTGTGCAGTGTCAGACCACGGAGCTGGCAATTACCACACATGCTTAAGAGGAACGTGAACAAATCTTATTACCTAATTTTCAGAGGTGCTGCGCGCCCGTCGCTCCCAATAGCGGTGCTGGGTGGTCAGCATCTCTGAGAATCAAGCCGTGTGTGCAGGTCTGAACAGTCAGAATATGCAGGACTCAGTCAAGGGATGATTTCCTTTGGGAGTTTATCCATAGATATTTATTCCTCTCTGCTAGCGAGAGGGAGACCAGCAGCAGACAGGGTCACACCAGCAACGTTAGAATTTTTTGATTGGGTTTTTTTTTTGGAGAAAGCTTCTCGTGAAACATCTAGGACTGTGGTTTTCAACCCTGGGGGACCACGGACTATGGCTAAGATTGCCAAAGGGGTCCGCACCTCCATTCAAAAACTTTTAAGGGTCCGCAAATGAAAAAAGGTTGAAAGCCACTGAACTAGGAGTTTTCGAGATTCTGATGGGACTAACATATTGTCATTTAAGAGAAAATGAACCCTGATCTAGAAATGATGGGCCAAATTCTGCTCTCGTTACATTGGTGTAAATCTGGAGTAACTGGATTCACTTTGTCCTAGAAGATATTAAAATGATGGGTTCTCCTTCCAACAGCGTGTGTGTGTGTGTGTGTGTGTGTGTGTGTACATACACAAACATTTATATATATATCAATTAGCCTCTCTCAATCAAAGCCGCGAATTTCCAATAGCTGAGAATCTGACCACAGCCTTTAACTCTCAGTGACTATCAATGACCACTGAATCCAGTGGGCCTCTGTGCTAGCACATGGGTCTCCTTGGGGGAACTCATGGCAGGATGAGGGAGTACGTCTCTGAAGGATCAGTTTCCCTTCAGGAGGAGGGAATCTCCCTACTTATTGGTTGCAGCATTAACTGCAACTTAGCCCCAGCAGGTGCTTGGGGCGGCCACTCCAGAGAGGGGCAGCACGTCCAGCTGTTCCGCGGCAATTCGGCGGACAGTCCCTCACTCCTGCTCGGAGCGAAGGATCTCCCGCCAAATTGCCGCCGCAGATCGCGATCGTGGCTTTTTTGTTTGTTTGTTTGGTTTGGCTGCTTGGGGCGGCCAAAACCCTGGAGCAGGCCCTGCGTAGCACTGAACAATCAATGTAATACATTGATGAAACACGGGGAACTCTAGATTGCTCTCTGATGCTCTTGTTTGTTCTGCAATCAGTGCCAGGAATATTAGCAGCTCTGGCAGTTGTTAGCAAGGAGGTTTCTTTAAACATGAGCTGAAATTGGCTTCTGAAAATATTGGGCCATATTCTTCTCGGTTACTGTGAAGTGCATTGATTCCACGGGATTTACACAGCGTAGATGAGAGGAGTGTTTGCCCTAGAGAATCTAGTTAACTATAGATATATCTTTGAATTGCCAAATGCTGTACAATTGAACGCAGGAGAGCGAGCCCTTCTGGCTCTCTCCTCAGATAAAATATTGCCCCACTCCTGCAATTGGATCCACACAGGCAGACTCACAGAGCATCTTTGAAGCCAATAGGAATCCAGCCCGGGCCAATGGTATGGATCTGATTGCAGGATCAAGACCTAAGAGGCTAAATTTCTCCAACTTGAACACACAGAAATAATCGGCCACATGGCTCCTTAGCTGGTGGGAGAGGGAACAAGTACAAGGAGAGATGCTAGGGAATGTTTAACACTGGAGATTATTATATTGCCAAATTCTGGTGCAGGATTTCTCTGCGAGGATTATCTGTATCCATAGAATAATCCTTTCAGTGGAAAAACATGATCAGGGAAATACCTAGTAAGTCATTTGAAAAGCATAGAGTCACTGCTGCAGTGTTGTGCTAGCACCGTGGTTTAGCTGAACTTAGCTTTTCCTGTTCTACTCCACTCTGTCGTTGCCGGATAGAATCCAGGGATGTAGATGAGTTTTGATTTGATTTTTAATGGTAAGACTTTGTCGTTACAAAGCAGCATTGGTTTAGATTTCAGGCAGTTTCTCCCTCAGGCCCCACAGACTTTATTTAAAAAAATAAAACTTTATAGACCCGAAGAGCCAGATCCTCCGCTGGTGTCATGGAACTACATTGATTTATAGTAGGTGAGGCTCTAGCTCAAAATATCTAGTACCTTGCATTCTGCACTGGCAGCGTCTGAATTTGATGTTCCACTGTGTATCTGAATTCTCTTTGGCTTTGTTCCTAATCTGACTATGAATCACATTGTCTTGTAGGTCAGCCAAAGGCATCTCCTACCGTGCACCTCTTCCCTCCATCCTCGGAAGAGATAAGTACAAAGAGCAAAGCCACACTGGTGTGTCTGCTGGACAGCTTTTACCCAGGGGCAGCCCAAGTCACCTGGAAAGCTGACGGCAAGCAGATCTCCACTGGAGTGGAGACGACCAAACCATCCAAACAGAGTGACAACAAGTACATGGCCAGCAGTTACCTGTCTCTGGCTGCATCAGATTGGAACACCCATGAGACCTACACCTGTCAGGTGACACACGATGGGAACAGCATCGAGAAGTCTTTGCAGCGCTCACAGTGTTCTTAACCCTCTGACCCTCAGATGGCTCAGCTGGTCCTTGTGTCTATCAGTAGAGTTTTCCCCAAAAGAGCCTGGATCAGTCTGTAGCATCACCTTAATGCTGATCTCCAGCCGCTCTGCTTCCTGTTTGATGTGGGGGATCTTTGACGATCCCTTTGATATCTGCTTTTATTCCCATGTTCCCACTGCTCTCACCCCCCTGCATGTCCTTCCTGCTTTAGTCTCTGATGCAGCCTTGTTATGATATTAATAAAACCAGAAACATTCAGCTATCACTGTCTGTGAAGAGTTAAAATTATTGCCTCTTTCAAATGTTTTCAAAAAGTTGTTTATCATGATTCTGCAATAAAAGATGGACATTTATCTGCCAATAGTTTATTCTTCTGGTTCCAAAGGCTGAACTGATTTCTCTCAATTTATCTGTCAATAACTTATTCCCAGCAAATATCAGTAAGAGTTAGTAGCCACTGGGTAAGATGTGTTCATCATTATAAAACTCTCTCTTGGATTTTCATCTGGAGTAGATTGGCCCCATGCCATTGAATTGAGTGGAGTGAGGCCGATTTGCACCCGCTGATGATCTCACCTTGTTTGCCTTTGTCTAGCAATAAAACCACTAGCACCAAGCTTGGGAGTTACCCTGAGTCTGGTGGAAGGTGCTACTGCTCTAAGCAACAGAGGTTGCAGCTGCCAGGGCAGAAATATTCTGGTGGGACCCACTGCCCGGTTTCTCTTGGGAGCTCCTATGGTCTGAACTCAACCCTAGTTCAGACCATAGTTATGTGGCACTTGAGTCCCACTTAAACACTATGGAGCAAGCGTAAGTGGGTCTTTCTGTTAGTGATGCCATGGCTCTTTTGCTGGCACTCTGCACAAGAGCGTCACTTGACCCACCTTCGAATGGCGTAACTGGAACACGAACAACAGACCTCATGCTACAACAGTCCACTCAATTCACTGAGTATCTCTGGCTGCTGGTGTCCCTGGCTGCCCACAAGTCACAAAGACAGCAATGCAGCCAGGGAAACGCACCTTCCCATTGAATGCCAAACTGCACTGTGGTTCTCTGTGTGGGACCCACTATTTGTTCACGGGGGCGGATGGCGATGGGCTTGCCAATTACAAACGAATGTTATTAGGTAGGAGGAGCTTTGAATAGATTTTTTAAAATCAAAATATCTTTGTTCCGAGCTACTGTGTCCCTGTTCCTTCTCCCAAAGGTGAATGTCTCAACAGTGACCTTGCAGCTCCAATAAGAGCGTAAACAGATTATAATTTACCAGCAGAGGCCTGGCAAATACAGTCATAGATACATTTACAGTTACAAATGTGAACTCCAAATGAAAATACGTCCTTTGTAATAGCTTGAAAAGCCATAAAGCCATGGAGCCCCGCAAGGGAAGGATTATATTAGTCAACCCTAGCTCCATTTATCTGTGGTCTGTCATTCATTGTGCTGTAAGGTCCTCATTACTGAAAAGAATTCTTATTGGATGTAAATGGTTTGCCTGGTCGTTAGCATGAAATCTCAGCTGCTCACACAGATATCGCCAGCCTGCTCCCCTGGACCGGGAAGCGTGGGTACAACTAGTAACAGAATTCCTGGAGGGTGAAATTCACCCTGTGCAATGGCCTTCATGAAGCCAATGAACCGTTTACGTGAGTGGGCTTCACTAGTACATAGGCCTCTTGCAGGACTCCTGAATTACACCCAGAGAGAAACCACCAGGGAGGCAAGAATTCAAGGACCCTGTCTCCCAGGCTGGTACCGGGGTCACCATGCTACAGGAAAAGAGAAGGCTAAGATGAAGCATAGCCTGGTGGAGTAGCTAGTTTTACTCCAGGCCCTGAGGTTTTTTCCCCCACACGTGACTTCCCAGTCTGCTGTGGCACCTATGCAAGCTAAATCAAGTGTAGGGGAAAGAAACCAAATAACTCTATAATGCCAATTTTTTTAAAAGACTCCAGAGGTGATCCTGGAAATTACAGGCCGATAAGCCTAACTTCAGTATCTGGCAAATTGGTTGAAACGATAGTAAAGCTCAGAATTATCAGACATAGAGATGAACTTGATATATTGGGGAAGAATCAACATGGCTTTTGTAAAAGAAAAATCACACCTCACCAATCTATTAGAATTCTTGAGGGTGTAAACAAGTATGTGGACCAGGATGATCCAATGGATATAGTATACTTTGACTTTCAGAAAGCCTTTGCTAGCCAAAGGCTCTTAAGCAAAGTAAGCAGTCATGAGATAAGAGGGAAGGTCCTTGCATGGATCAGTAACTGCTTAAGGACAGGAAACAAAGCGTAGGAATAAATGGTGAGTTTTCACAATGGAGAGAAGTAAATAGCAGGGTCCCCCAGGGATTTGGATTGGGACCAGTGCTGTTCAACATACTAATAAATGGTCTGGAAAAGGGGATAAACAGTGAGGTGGCAAAGTTTGCAGATGATAAAAAATTACTCAAGATATTTAAGTCCAAAACTCACAGCAAAGAGTTGCAAAGGGATCTCACAAAACTCAACAAAATAGCAGATGAAATTCAATGTTAATTACATAATCCCAATGATACATATAAAATGATGGGGTCTAAATTAGCTGTTACCACTCAAGAAAGAGAACTTGGAGTTATTGTGGATAGTTCTCTGAAAACACCCACTCAATGTGCAGAGGCAGTCAAAAAAGCGAACAGAATGTTAGGAACCATTAAGAAAGGGATAGATAATATGACAGAAAATATCATATTGCCACTTTATAAATCCACAGTACGCCCACACCTTGAATACTGTGTGCAGTTCTGGTCACCCCATCTCAAAAACAATTTATTAGAAGTGGAGAAGGACAACGAAAATGATTAGGGTATGGAACAGCTGCCATATGAGGAGAGATTAAACACACTGGAACTGTTCAGTTTAGAAAAGAGACGGCTAAGGCGGGATATGATAAAGGTCTATAAAACGATGAATGGTGAGGAGAAAAAGTGTTATTTACCCCTTCTCATAACACAAGAACCTGGGTTCACTCCATGAAATTAATAGGCAGTGGATTTAAAACAAACATAAGCAAGTTCATCTTCACACAACACTCGGTCAACCTGTGGAACACGTTGCCAGGGGATGTTGTGAAGGCCAAAAGGATAACTAGGTTTAAAAAGAATTAGAGAAGTTCATGGAGGATAGGTCCATCAATGGCTAGAAGCCAAGCTGGTCAGGGATGCAACCCCATGCTCCAGGGGTCCGAAAGCCTCTGACTGCTAGAAGCTGGGACTCAGCGACAGGGGATGGATCACTGGATGACTGCCCTGTTCTGTTCACTCCCTCTGGCACCAGCCACAGTTAGAAGACAGGCTGGATGGACCATTGGTCTGACACAGTCTGGCCATTCTTATGTTCTTTATGTAGAGTCATTATAAAGTGAAGTCAGCGTTACCGACTCAGGACAATCCAGCTACCTCCTTTCCAAGGCCCTACGTGGTGTCATTGTGATAGTGCAGTCACTCCCCGTGCACAGGCTCATGCAGCTCTCAGATGTTTCTGCCCTTCACACAGAAACTCTCGACAAAGCACCCTGGGCCGTGACAACAGCTGCACCGTGTAGGGTGACCAGATGTCCCGATTTTATAGGGATAGTCCCGATTTTGGGGTATTTTTCTTATATAGGCTCCTATTACCCCCCACCCCGTCCCGATTTTTCACACTTGCTGTCTGGTCACCCTAGCACCGTGCCTTGGAACCTGGCCACTCAGTGAGCATGTCAGTAAAGGCTGTGCCTTTGTAACAGGTGAGGGGTGCTGTGTGGAGCTGCACCGTCCCTGCAGGACTATGGGGAAGGTGGCATCTCAGCCAGGCCTGGTATCTCTGGTGCTGTCGCCTATGCATAGGGATTGGACAATCTGCTCCTTCCATTAGGATGCTCCTGCCCCACTCACTGGTGGGTTTGCCCTGCTCCCTGGCCAGCTCTTTCCCATATTCACCATATAACCCTTCCCAATGGGAACAGCATCCCCGGCGAAATACCCTTCTGTTTGCCAGCCCTTGCTGGCATTCGGCTCCAGACTTGATTGCATTGATGCAACTATAATATTTCTTTGTACACAGGGAACATAAGAACATCCATACTGGGTCAGACCAAAGGTCCATCTAGCCCAGTATCCTGTCTTCCGACAGTGGCCAATGCCAGGTGCCCCAGAGGGAATGAACAGAAAAGGTAATCACCAAGTGAGCCATCCCCTGTCGCTCATTCCCAGTTTCTGGCAAATGGAGGCTAGGGACACCATCCCTGCCCATCCCGGCTAATAGCCATTGATGGACCTATCCTCCATGAACTTATCTAGTTCTTTTTTGACCCCTGTTATGGTCTTGGCCTTCACAACATCCTCTGTGGATGCACAAATGGGGCATTGGTATTATATTTTATTAGCAATGAATTGGCCGGCATTTCCAAAGGATTCTAAGAGATCAAAGTGCTCAGACTCCATTGATTTCCAATGGGAGCTAGCACCATATTTCCAGCCCTCTTTGAAAATCCTACTCATATTATGTGTACGGTTTGGATTTATATGGGGGCTAAACCCATAAAAAACCCGGAGCAAATCCAAACAGCTACAAAAAAACAGCCCCCACATTACTCTGCTGCCTGGCGGGCGAAGTGAAATTCCCTCTAGTGCAGAGAACCACCACAAGGGTTACACACCACTTCAGTCCCACCTACATCCCCGTTCAGCCTGTGGCCATCCATTATTAGACATCATTAACCCTTCATTTGCCGGATTAAAATAGTGGCCAAAGCAAACATCAGACACAAGTAATGCAGTCTGAGGAACCTGAGCAAAAGGAAAACAGGCCCTGATTCAGCAGAGCAGTTAAGCACGTGCCGACCTTTAATTAAGTTAAACATCTAGATGAGTCACTCCTGAATGATTCAACAGTTAGGGTGTGCGTGTTAGCTCCTATTCGTGAGCTTTTACTCACCTGAGTTAGTCTCATGGATTTCAAGAGGACTGTTAGGGTGAAGAAGTGCTCACCAGTGGGTGAAATTCACCCTGTGCAGGGGACCTGCATAATGTCTATGCACCACAGAAGTCCTACATCAGCCCTGTTATGTTAGATTTAAATGGAACATAGGCCTGTGCAGAGCCTAAGCCCAGGGGTGACTTTACCCTACTCTGGGTAACGGACACATGACCCAGCCCTCAACTGGGAGAATGATGAAGTCACTTAACATATCAAATCAGCAAGTGCCACCTTAGAGGTGTGAGGGGATTTCTAATAACCCAGAACATCTTCCCTGGAAGAGCTACACATTCATCACTGAGAATTAGACAGAACTCCTGACGCTCACCCCCAGCTGCGATTGCGCAGAATTCTCCTGCTCATCACGTGTTCCCAAGCCCATGTCATACTTAACAGTGTTAGTGTTTGGGGGAGTGTAGTTTAGAGCTTCTCTCAGGCCTGAAATCCACTGTCCAGGGGCTTCTGTAAGGTCTGGTCCATTGGAGTCAAGGGAGCTGTGTCACTGACTTCAGTAAATGCAAGATCAAGCGCTATAAACAGCTTCAACTGTGGTCCATTAATGAGGAAATGAGGCTGGTACCATTCACTCCCCTGGCTGTGCTGAGCTGACACACACCAGGTGCTGAGGGGAGTTTGTATTTACAGTCAGAGGGAGGGTCCAGTGACCTGGTTTAATTCAGAAGAAACCAGCTGAGCATGGACACAGCTCACA